>NC_135480.1:202560045-202903378 GCF_052094955.1 Ictidomys tridecemlineatus | reverse complement strand
CACTCCTGAGGGGATATCACCCACCCTGACCTCCACATGCCACCCAAGCTCTCTCAAGGCACTGCCCCCCGCTGAACTAGACTGACAGTGCAGAAGCCCAGCCATGGCACCAGCCCACTCCCCTCTGCTTCCAGGTACCTGTCTGGCCTCTGGGTTGGTGACAGGGTACCACCTACTGCGCAGATGGGGGAGGGAGGATTGGGCAGAAATTTGCTTAAGGTCGCCCAGCTAGGGAGCAGGCCCCAAATCCAGAGGAAAGAGCTTGCACAAATAGACAAGGTTCTGGACATGAACAGCCCTAGCTCCTGGGTCTGTGAAATGGGAGATGATCTCTAAGAGCCACTTCAGCCCTGATAGGCTGGGGTCCCCAAACATAGGCGGTATCTTAGTGGCAACCCGATTTCATGGAGAGGCATGTTGAGGCTCAGGAAAATGCCACTTCTTGTCCAGGGTCACATGCCAGTGACTAACGGGGCATGGCATGTGAGTGCAGAGCTTGCACCTTTAACCACCACGTGGCCCTCCCCGAACCCTGGCTAAGTCCGACTCCCCAGAGTGCCTCGTGTTTGCACTTGACCCTCAGTACAATTCAGGGGAAAGCGAACGGAGCTGAGGAGATCCAGGTTCCCACAGCGAGAACCAGGGCTGCTGGGCTGCTGGCCACCCCTCACCTGGCCCCTCACCTGTAGCAGCTTCAGTAGGGCTGCGGGGTCCCTGTCGCCAGTGGAGTTGAAGAGCAAGACCCGCACCTCAGGCCCACTGCACCAGGGGAAAGGAACCAGACCAGGGTCAGAACAGCACCTCCAGTCCCTTCTTTGTGGTCCTGCCCCAGCCCTACCCAAGGCCCCGCCCCTGCCATCCTCACCAGTTGGGCCTCTCACTGCGCTGCAGGGCCTGGCGAAACCAACGCACGCAGGCCTGCACACTGCTGGTGGTGTGCGCCCCGTCCAGGTACCAGGTGAGGGGCCCCCGCCGCAGCACTTGCGTCCGGCCTGGCCACTCAGTGTCCCGAAGCCCTGGTAGAGGCAGGCAGTGCTCAGGATCCTCTCCCACCCTAGTCCTCAGCTCTGCGCAAACTCCAAGCACACTGTCCCCACAGGCTGCCACTGCTAAGGGGCATCAACCCAAGAGCTTCTTACGGGTGTTAGTTGTTGGGTTTGAGGCTTAGCCTGCCTCACCTGGTGGAACCTTCCAGGCCACCCTGAGAAGGGGCTGCCATCATACACTAGCTCCACCTGACAGCTGGAGAGCCCTGAGCGCTCAGTGCCAGGGCGGGGCTAGGCTGTGGTCCGAGATCTGTTCCAGCACTGTCACTAACCCCTGACAGCCAGCCGGGCACAGTGGGTATGTTGAAACCATCTGTTGAGGGGTGTGACAGTATGAGCACCTACTATGCATTGAGGGCTTCTAGGAGGACAAGAAGTAGATGGCCTGATGATGACAATGACAGGGACAGTAGCTACCACTGGCTGGGCACTTCTCCCACATCTTCCAGGCCCTGGGCTCAGCACCTTACTGATGCCACCTCAGCAAATCCTCACAACAGGCCTGGCAGTGGGTCCTGTCATTGTCATTTAGCAGATGGGAAACTGGGGCTCAGACAGATTCGTGAACTCAAGGTCAGGGAGATACAGACCCTTAGGCACCCTCTCAAAGTGACCTCCCAAACAGGAAGCCAAAAGAGACATCTGAAGGGGCACAAAGACGCGTGGTGGTCCTGGCTGGGCAGGAAGGTCCGACTCACCGTGCCGCATGTGGGATGTGGGCTGGAACACGGGTGCCAGGGGCAGCGGCCATGGCACACTTGGTCTGGACACCTTCAGCTTCCCGACGTCTGTGGAGTGTGTGAGGCCCATCATGCTCAGGACCCTCAGAGGCAGGCTCCCATGACTGCCCCCCACCTGCCCACTCGCCAGGCCACTCACCCTGGTGGTCCCGCCACTGCAGCCAGCAGTGCGCCAGCTGCAAAGCCAAGGCCGCGTTGGACCGCTGGTGCTCTCCCTCCAGGCCCAGGGTCAGTGGCTGCCCCCCTTCCTCCAGGGCTTCCAGTGGAGGGCACAGGTAGAGAGGACACTGCAGGGAGATGGGCGGCAGGCGGTCAGCAGAGTTGCCACCGCCACCTTGAGTAGAAAGCCCTCCCATGCCTATCTATCAGAGCCCACGGGGCCCTGCTCCAGAACCCAGAGATATTCCAGGGGACAGCAGCTGCAGGGCTGGGCAGCTCCCGCACTGCAGGGACAAACACACTGAGGTCCCCAGGAGAAAGCGCCTCTCCAGCCAGCCCAGACCCTCCCCGCCCACCACCGCCCCACCCAGTCCCACTCACTGAGATCTGCTGGGCTCGATCCCTCAGCACAGCCAGGGGACCCTCTGGCTGGAGCACGGTGAAGGCAGGGACGGCATGCTGCATGGGCCAGAAAGAGTGAGATGGGCGGCCGGGGTCCTCCACCCTTCCCTCTCTGGCCCCCACAGATCTGGGTATGAACCGCCACTCAGCCTCTCGTCCCTTGTGTTTCAATGGGGAGACTGAGGCCAGAGAAGGGCACAACCTGCTCCACGCTGTGAAGGCAGGACAAGAACCCAGACCCTGCTCATGGCCAGGACCTTGCCCTGAGTCAGGACACAAAGGCCTGTCCCAGCCCCACTCCTCTACACCTGGGGCCAGGGCCAGGCCCCCATGTACTTCCCTGCCCCCAGCCTGCCTGATCACCTTAAATATGCCCCCTTTCTGCCATGCAATCTTCTCCACTGTGTCCCCCAGAAGGCTGGTGTGGTCGATGCCGAGAGAGGACACTCCACACACCACAGGTTTCCTGCAGAAGACAAAAAGGTCAGGACGCCCCACCCTGAGCCACTGGGCAGCAGAAGGCCTGGTTCCTAGTCCCACTCCAGTCCATAGACGCTGCCTTCACCTGATGATGTTGGTGCAGTCGTAAGCCCCGCCGATGCCCACCTCCACCACTGCCAGGTCCACCTGCAGAAAACCAGATGGCAATGGCAGGAGTAGCAGGTACACCGATGTCATCTAGAACCAGGAGTCCCAGCCTACTGAGGTCCTGTCCCCAATGCCTCAGATCCAGTGTTCTGGGAGTGAGCACACACCTTCTCTTGGAGAAAGACGTGGAAGGCCATGAGTGTGAGGAAGCGGAAGTAGGCGGGCATGGAGACACAGCTGCCATCCTGTGGCACAAAAACGCATTAGGGTCCGGGCCCCCACAGCCCCTGCTCTGGGATGATGGGGTCTTAGAATGTGTAGCACCCCCTACCCCACCCTGGCATGGGCACCTTGGTCTTCTCCAGCTGGTGATAGAGGCGCCAGAAGTGCTTGGTGAAGAGCTCAGGGCTGATGGGCTGCCCATTGATGCGGATCCGCTCACGCACCTGCACCAGGTGGGGAGAGCTGCCGGGAGACGGGTCATCGGGACTCCCTTTCCAAGCCCCAGGGCCTTCCCCTGCCCTGCAGTCAAACTTGTCTTTGGAAAGACACATCTGACCAAGTCACTCCCCTGCTGAATATCCTCCCAAGGCTCCTGATGCCCTCAAGACAGACCCAGCTCCTCGCACACCCTCTTAGGCCCTGCAGAGGCTGATGTCCTGGTCTCTAGGCCTCACCTCTCCCTGCCCCTGGGCTTCTCCCTGTTCCCCACTCCCTCTGGGCTGTTTTTAGTCCCTCCAGCCCCTATCTTCCCCTTTCTATCTCCAGGCCCTTGCACTGCACTCCCCGCATCATGACCTGGCCCACCCTACATCACAGGTCTCAAGTAAGACACCCCCTTCAGAGGGAGCGAAAGGTCCCTCACTCTCATCATGGTCTAGCCTGTTCTGAGGGCTCCAAAAATCCCCTGCTCTCCCCATCACACACCAATCAGTCACTCTGCTAACACATGTCTATCTTTCTGCCCTCAAGGACAAGGCCCATTCTTTTATGTTTATGCCACATCTCTGGGTGGCCACAAAGACACATGGACCCAAGCAATAGTTAAGGCTTCTACCCAAAAATCTTATTTTAGAAGACAGATCATTGCCTTATATGTAAGTGTCACATAACAACATTTTGGCCAACGGATGGAACACATAATCCTGTAAGATTACATCACATAGTGATATCACATCTTAGCTGTATAAGTACTGTTTGGCTTGGATCTGGAGTGTCCCCCCAAAAGCTAAGGTGTTGAAAGCATGGTGGCCAGAACAGAAAGGTTCAGAAGCAGGGCTTTTAGGTAATGATAAAATCATGAGGGCTCTGACCTCATCAGTAGATTAATCCATTTACTGGATTAATCCACTGATAGGTGAATGGACTACTGGAAGGCAGGACCTAGTTGGAAGAAGTATATCAAGGGGTGTGCCTGCTCTTTCTCTCTCTCAGCTTCCTGGCTTCCAAGAGCTGACAGCTTTCCTACACCTCACCCTTCTACCATGATGTTCTCCCTCGCTCAGGCCCAGAGCAATGAAGTTAGATGACTGTGAACTAAACCTTGAGTGAAAATAAACTTTTCCTTCTCTCAGTTGTTCTTATCAGGTATTTTGGTCATACTGATGGAACACTGACTAACATAAGTCTATCTGTGATGTTTGTGCAACAAAACTGCCTACTGACACACTTCTCAGCACATCACTAAATGGTGTGGCTGGATTTGAGTCGCTAAATACCCTCTCACACTGAGCCCTTCTCTCCATTTCTTTTTTCCTTTCCGCCCCCACCCTCCCTCACTGTGGCATTGGGGATTGAATCCGGGGCCTTGCAGCTGACCTCACTCTGGTTCCACAGCCCCCAGAGAGCTAGGAGACACAACCCTCCCAACTCAGTACCTAAAGAATCCTGTCTTCAGGCCATAATTCCGGAGGATATGTTCAGTGAAGGCACAGGTGGAGCCCTGGAAAGAAAAGGTGTTACGTGGACAGGCCCTACTCCACCAGCCTACCAAGTGGACGTTGACCCCATGGGTCCTGCCCCTCACCTTCCCCTTGGTCCCAGTGACATGTATGATATTCAGTTGGTCCAAGTCCTCCACCTGGAACAGAGAGATGAGGTCCCCACCTCAGCCACGGCATTCTCAGGCAGACTGGGGGTGGGGGTGTCAAGAGTAGTCACAGGCTTTTCCTTCATTACCTGCAACCCACTCCGTGCCAGGTACACCTCCATGGCTTCCAGCTGTGTCTGTGGATCACCCCGTTCACGCTTCACCTGCTCCAGGTAGCTGGCATTGGTCTGCAGGGTGTTGAGCATGCGCACAGCATCCTGGTAACCACAGTCCCCAGGTAGCAGATTAAGGTTCACTAAGGGTTCTTAGGGACACAGGCACCCAGCATACCAGTGACCAAGCCAGGGTACTAGGCCTACCAAGACAGCCCTTCTGCCCCAGCCCATAGGTTAAGCAATGGGGAGAGAGCAGTGGCATCTTTCCAACTCTGGCAAGGATGGGAGCTTACGGCAGTTCAACCCCACCCAGGGAGTGCCAGGCAGAGAGGGCAGCAAGGATAACGGAACCAGCTTTGCTTCCTGCTCTGGCTTCCAGGACCTTATCCACTGGGTTTTCACCCTCATACTTGGCCCTTATGAGGCTTGGCCCTCATTCCCTCCACCACCATACTGGCTCCTACTAGGCTCAGGCCAGAACCACATGCTAGGATCTTAGAATTCTGGAACTCCTGGAGGAGTTAGATTCTACATCTAATCCTGAGGACTCTGGGGTTCCACATTCTGACCCAGAGCACAGCTGCCTGAAGCAACCAGGTGGAGAAGAGCAGGGTCTTCCATCAGAAGGGCCAGGTAAATTCCACATCTGGAGAAGCCACAAGGCATGGGGAGTAGGGGTGCTGTTTATATCCCCTCAGGCCTCAGATCCGTGACTTTTGCCCTCGAGGCTTTGTGGGTAGGATGGAGGCCCCATTCCCCTCAAACCAGTGCCACCAGCCTGCCTGGCCTCAGGTTCTGGTCTCTGGTCACCAGGTCCTGGCACAGCACCCGCACATGTTTTCTGTGTTCCTGATTCTTGGGCCCTCCAGGGCCCCTGATTCCTGCTCGCCCCACCATTCCAGGCCCTTGGGTCCCTAATTTTCTGAATCCCGGAGACAGCGCCCCCATACCCCCGAATTCCTTCCCCCAGCGCCCCCAGCACTGATGGCGCAGACTCGGGAGTTGCTGTTATTCCTGAGACCAATTGTGCCTCTGGATCTCTCGATCTTATCACCAACGTCCCTTCCCTCTCTACTGGGGGACACTAACAGCCTAAGAATTCCCAAATCCGGCGACCGGAGCCCAACTTCCTGTTCCCTGTCCCCGCCCCCGGAGTCCCCCGTCCCAAGCTGCCCGTTTCCCCAAAGCTGGCGGAGTCCGGCCCACGTGTCACTGCGCCACCGCCCCCCGCCGGCCCCCCAGCTACCTGATACTCCATGCCGGGCTCCTGCGGCGCAGGCCGCGCGCTCAACTCCCGCCGCGCCGCGCCCTCGGGCGTTGCACCACGCGCAGGCACAGCTGCCAGGGACAGAGCCGCGCGCAGGTGGCTCCGCGCCCACCACATAGTCCCGGTGCCCGGGAGAGCTAGGCCGGGCGGGAAACGCCCGCCCCGCCCTGACGCGCCCCTGCCCTCGGCCAATCAGCGCCGCCCAAGACCTCCTCTGCACCAATAGGAATCGGCGCCTTCCCCTGAGCCGTCCTGGTAGGGGGGCAGGACCCCGAGCGCCCGGCAGCTCCGAGTGCTTCCGAGGCGCGCTCCCCTCGCGGCCTTTCGTTTAAAGGGATATGCACTCCTTTAGTCACCACCCTCGGTAGGACCCTGCCACACGTCCCAAAATAGCCAGTCCCTGTCAGCAGCCCTCAGCCTCTGCTCCCGGCCCGGATCGAGTGACAGAGCTGGCGGACACCTTGTGGAGGTCACCGAATTCCGATCCCGAAAAGCCCCCATTCGGGGCAGGCACCGGGGATGCGACCTCTGGCCTCGGGAATGTGACAGCCCGGGCTTCTAGCCTCTAGGAGCCCCTAACCGACCCTGAGGGGCTTGGGAAGGCTTCCTGGAGGAAGCGACGTCCCAGCTGGAGCCTATGGGGTGTGGGGAGAGATTTCCAGGCAAAGAGGGGAGCCGTGTATGAAAAGCAAAGATCAAAGAGAAAACTGGGCGCTTTCACCTGGCTGCTCCCAGTACCGGGACGCCGGATTTACTGCGGAGCCTCAGCGCCATAAAGAATTTGGATTAAATTTGATGGCATTAAAATGGTTTTGTGGAGGAAGGACATGATCGGATTTGTACTTGGGAAGCGCCCTGGGGCTGTGTTATTGTATGGAGAATGGGTTTGAGGGGCATGGGGGAGGGGAAATTATAAGTGAAGGCCAAGGCCTTGGGCAGGTAGGTCGCCTGTCCTGTGAACCCCTGTATCCCATAGTTTCTGAGAATGAGTTTCAGACTGAGGCTTGGAATTTTGTTTGTGCCGTACTGGGGATTGAACCTTGGGTTTTAATTTTGAGACACTGTCTCGATAAGTTGCCCGGGCTGGCCTCAAACTTGTGATCCTCTTACCTCAGCCTCCCAAATTGCTGGGATTATAGGTGTGCACCACTTGCCCAGCAATGCTGGGAAACATTCAAGTGTCAAAATTTAAGGGTGAGAAGTGGGGGTAGAATGGATTTCTATTCTTTTCCTTATTAAAACTTTTTATTTTGTATTTCAGTTCTAATATTTTTGCAGTATAACACATCATATCAAACAAAGTTCCAGAAAGGTGTACACAAGAAAAACACCTCGGGGCTGGGGATGTGGCTCAAGCGGTATCGCGCTTGCCTAGCATGCATGCTGCCTGGGTTCGATCCTCAGAACCACATACAAACTAAGATGTTGTGTCCGCCAAATACTAAAAAATAAATATTAAAAAAATTCTCTCTCTCCCACTCTCACTCTTTCTTTAAAAAAAAAAAAAGAAAAAGAAAAACACCTCCTCTCCAGGAGCCCAAGTGCTGCATCCTGATTCCTTCCCCAAAAGCAATCAATGTTATCAGTCTTGTGATCTTTCCAAAGATATTTTATGCATTTACGAGCAATTAAAAATATGTGTTAATTTTCCTTTTATGCTCATATATAGCATCAGGCTATGTATAGGTGAGTCTGCACTGTACATATTCCATAACCCCCCCCTTTTTTTTTTTTTTTGGTATCAGGAATTGAACCTGGGGAACTTAATTACTGAGCTACATCCCCAGCCCATTTTAGTTGTTGATGGATCTTTATTTATATTTGGTGCTGAGAATTGAACCCAGTGCCTCACACAAGCCAGGCAAGTGCTCTACCACTGAGCCACAGTCCAGCCCCCCAGCCCATTTTTATTTTTTAGTTTGAGACAGAGTCTCATAAATTCCTTAGGGCCTTGCAAAATTGCTGAGGCTGGCCTTGAACTTGCAATCCTCCTGATCTGCTGGGAATACAAGTGTGGGCTACTATGCTCGGCCCATAACCCCTTTTTCCCCTTCCTTTCATGGTGCTGGGATCATGCTAGGCAAGTGCTCTCTTGCTGAGCTTCATCCCTAGCCCTCTACAACCCTTATCCAGGATCTCATTTTTTTTTTTTTTTTTTTTTTGGTAGTTAGGGTACTCAACCACTGAGTCACATTTCATTTAGAGACAGGGTCTCACTGAGTTGCTTAGTGCCTTGTGTTGCTGAGGCTAACGTCTGCCTCAGCCTCCTGTGCTGCTGGGATTAGGGGCACACATCACCATACCTGGCAGGATCTCATTCTGAACTGTGTTAGTATACAAGAGCTACCTCGCTGACTGATTTGTGTTTCTGAAGCCGCCAGTTCTCCATGGTGTGGAGATACTATTGCATGTCTGGCTGGTCCCCCAGGAGTGGATGCTCAGGTTATTTTCTATTTTTTTTTTAAGAGAGAGAGAGAGAGAGAGAGAGAGAGAATTTTAATATTTATTTTTCAGTTATTGGCGGACACAACATCTTTTGTTTGTATGTGGTGCTGAGGATCGAACCCGGGCCGCACGCATGCCAGGCGAGCGCGCTACCGCTTGAGCCACATCCCCAGCCCGCTCAGGTTATTTTCAATGTTTTGCCATCAAGGGTTCAGCACATAACTTTACCCTCACTGTTTCTTGCAGCCAAAGGATCAGTTCCAAGAAGCTGGGTCAAAGGTTATTGTACTTGACATTTCTATACACAGTGCCACATTATCCTCTTGAGAGTGGGTGCCCCTCTGGCAGGGTACAAGCCAGCAGCCTCACATCCTATTGACACAGCCTGTGCTTACCAATGTAATGGTAAGGAGGGGTGGTACTAGGAACTGAACCAGGGGTGCTTAACCACTCGGCCACATCCTCAGCCCTTTTTATTTTTTATTTAGAGACAGGATCTTGCTAAATTGCTGAGGCTGGCTTTGAACTTTTGATCCTCCTGCCTCAGCCTCCGAAGCCTCTGGGATTACAGGCGTGTGCCACTGTGCCAGTGCACTGTGCCCCTGTTCATTTTTGAAACAGGATCTCACTAAACTACCCAGGGTGGCCTTGAACTTGCAATCCATTGCCTCAGCCTAGACTAGGTAGACTAGATTATAGACACGTGCCACATGCCTGGCTTCTTTGTAACTTTTGGATTTTGAACTATGTGGTGGTATTGCCATTTCAAAATAAACTTTAAAAGAGTGTTATCACTTGCCTAGCATGCATGAGGCACTAGATTCGATTCTCAGCACCACATACAAACAAATGAAATAAAGGTCCATCAACAACTAAAAAAAAGAATGTTATAAGCAGGGCATGGTGGCACATGCCTGTAATTCCAGCAATTTGGGATCAGGCTGGGCAATTTAGCTAGACCTTGCCTAAAAAAAAAAGGGTGGGGGTGGTGGCTGGGGTTGTGGCTCGGCAGTATAGCACTCACCTAGCACATGCGAGGTGCTGGGTTTGATCCTCAGCACCACATAAAAATAAATAAATATTGTATCAAACTACAACTAAAAAAATAATGTTTAAAAAAAGGCTGGGGAGTTAGCTCAGTGGTCAAGCGCCCCCTGGACTTACTTCCCATAATGCAAAAGAAAAAAAAACAATGAAAAGTGTTATGAATTATGATTTAAAAATGCTGGAGCCTGGGAACATAGTTCAATGGTAGAGCACGTGTCTAGCATATGCAAGGCACTGGGTTCAATCCCCAACAACAAAACATTGTTCATAGAGCAAGCCTAGTGATGACTAGTATGGATATTACTCTTTAAAATAATTATAATTTAGGAAACAGCTGGGAAGTATTCTCTAAAAGCTGACAGTGATTAGCTCTGGGTAGTAAGACTAGAGATGACTATTTTTTTTGTGTGTGCTCCCTTTGTCCAAGTACCAAAAAAAAAAAAAAAAAACTCTCAGGTCTCCTCCATGCCAAGTGCTAAACCTTAGCACAACTCCCCCATTTTATAGGTGAGGAAACAAAACCAGAGAGGAATCACCTGCTAAGGTCATAGCTGGCAAGCGGCAAAGATTCAGCTTAAATCCAGCTCTGGTTGATTTGGGTGGGTCCTGATCCCAGTCCTCTAATCAAGCTGGGGCTACCTGGCTACTGTTATTTATTTGTTTTTTAAGATTTCTTTTTTAGTTGTAGATGGACACAATACATTTATTTTATTTTTTTTTATGTGGTGCTGAGGATTGAACCCAGTGCCTCACGCATGCGAGGCAAGCGACCCACCACTGAGCCACCACCCCAGCCCCTCCCTGGCTACTGTTTTTAATTTGTTCTCTCTGGATTGCACTGGGCTGAGACTGTCAAACCCATCAATTCATTTAATCCTCATGCTGTCCCTCAAGGGAAGGGTGTATTCTGAGATCCATTTCTCAAGGCAGACAAAAAGGGCCTAACAGCAAGAGTGGCTTAGTCACTTAGAGAATCTGTAACATCAGGCGCCAAGCTCCACCCCCACGTCAATCCTGGTCCCTGCTCCCATCTGGCCTGTGCCTTGGAAGGTGACTAGGGTCACCTGGTCATCAGGGTCTTGAGCTGGCTTTTACTTGAGGGAGACCCCATGGCTGGTGAGAAGCCCCCGGGGTGCATGCTCAGTTCTCCCTCCCTGGCTGAGGGAGGCAGAGCCCTAGTGCCAAGAATGATCCATCATGTGTCCCTGGGTGTCAGTTCACCTCTCTGGGGCTCTACAGTGAGGAGGTATGGATGGCCTCAAATGGCTCCACTCCCAAACCCTGGCCATCTGGGGCTGCCCCTCCTCCACTGCCCCTTGGGGGATGCTGGGTGAGCCCCAACACTGCAGTTCACAGCCAGAGCTTCACTTTGGGTTGCAGCCCTGAGAGGAGACAGGTGCTCTCTCACGGTCCCCTGGTCCCCTCCTCCTCAGGAGAAAGAGGCCGGGTGAGCCATCTGGTGTCAGGATATGAATTCTGACCTCCCCTCGGGGGGCCCCCGAAACCCAGCCTTAGCTGCCAGCCCAGTAGGTCTCTGCCCGAGCTGAGCAGAAAGCCCAAGGGTGGCTGTCCAGCTCCCATCCCAGGCGCCTCGTCTCAGAGCCCCAGACCCCCATGTGTCAAGCCATCCCCACCTCCAAGGACTGCACTGAGGCTGGATGAGGAAGCACAGAGCCCAGAGAACAGCGCCAGGGCTGTGCCCTTGGGCCCAGCAAAGTCCAATAATCTCCAAATGGCCGAGTCCTGACCTCCCCGTCAAAAAGCACAGGAAATAATGGCCCCACTCTCCGGAAACCTCTCCCTCAAGTTTCCCCAAGCACATTTTAGCTGTCCCCACTGTCCAGCCCAGGCCCCCCCTGGGCCTGCAGTCGTTGAACCCCTGAGCGATATTTACACCCACTGTCCACGGGAGGCACGCCAGCAAGGGGAGGCGCCTTGCCCAGGTCACTGCTCGCCTACCTGGAAGGAGGCAGTTTTGACTGCTGAAGGACCTCCAGATGAGCTCTGCCACTCCATGCTCACCTCCCACCAGAACTTCTCAGCCATTGGCCAAGACACAGGCAGGAACCTGGCACCTGTCATCCCTTGGTTTCCTGCTCTCCTCCCAGAGTGGGGGGTACTCGCAGGTATAAACCCCTCTGCCAGGCCACCTCCGAAGGGCGGCAGCAGGGACTGTGAGCCCAGCTAAGCCAGAGAGGGGAAGGCAAGCTGGGAGACTCCCAAGGCCTCCCCTATCCTGATAGGCCTGGAACAGAAGTTCTGGCCTTTCCAGCCTGCAGGGAGGGGTTCCTGCCCTCATCCTGGAATCAGCCCAGGGACATCCCAGCTGGGACTGGCTGGTTTCCTGACTGCAGAATCTCAGTTAAATAACAACTGGGCAGAGGTTAAAGGTGAGCAGCAGGAGGAGGGGAGGTGGGTTGGGGAGAGATGAGGGCGGGAAGGTTGGTGTATCTGGGAGACCTTGGTGTGGAGCTGGGCTCTGACTCGCCTCTCTTCCTGTCACAGCTCACCTCCTCTTTGTGAGGGCCCATTTTGCTCTGGCCCTGCCAGGCTAGGATGGGACACAGGTCCAACAAGGATACAGGGTGCCCCTGACTTAACAGACCAAGTCAACTGGAGGAGTCCTTCTTCCACCACGTTGGTCCAAAAAAGCCAGAACACAAAACTCAGTCCCAGCCTGCAGGGCATGGGCTCAGGGCCTACTATTTAAAAATTTGGTTTATTGCCAGAGTGAAAACACTAACAGACGCTGGAGGGCAGAACCACCTGTCCCCACAGGTCTCTGAAGACTTCGTAGCTCCTGCAACTCTATCACCTAACCCCCCAGTTCCCTTGGGATTTCTGCTCCCATGTTACTCTGACCCGTTGCCCCAATCCTTTTCCCTCCTCCTCCGCTATTTTGTTCTCCACAGAATTTACTCCATCAGACTAGTCTGGACCCGTAAGAATGCGAGTTCCACAGGTGGGAACTGCTTTGTTCTTGGCAGTTATCAAGTTTGGAATCATCTGGTCCTTGGAAGGATCTTGATGAAGGATGTCAACTCTAGTGTGGTAGAGAGAGTGGAGACAGAGCAGCACTGTGCAATGGCCCGAAGAAACGGGGGCTTTTAAAGAAGACTTTTATCCTTTATAGAAAACATTTTGAATTGTGCCAGCCCTTTTTCTGTTATCTAAAATCCAAAACAGGTCAACAGCCATTAAGAGGATTTTTGTAAAAAAAAAAAAAAAAAAAGTTTTTGTAGATATAATTGAAGTAAGGTCACACCATTATCAATGTGGGTCCTAAATCTGATGACTAAGGGCCTCAAGAGAGACAGAAAGAAGGAAGAAAATGCCATATTCATATGAAGATGAGGAAAAGGTTAGAACAATACATTTAAAAGCCCGAGTATCAGGCACAGTGGTACACCATTCCAGGAGGCTGAGGCAGAAGGATCTCAAGTTCAAGGCAGTCTCAACAATTCAGCAAGACCCTCTCACAAAATATAAAACATAAAAAGGGTTGGGGATGTAGCTCAGTGGCAAAGCAACCTGGATTCCATCCCAGGTACCAAAAATAACAAACAAAAAAGCCAGAATGCATAAGGACTGTGGCAGCCACCAGAGGCTGGGGGTCTCAAAGAGTCTCCCAAAGGAACAAACCTGCAAACACATGGCTTTTGGGCATCTAGCCTCCAGAATCAACAGGATGAGCTTGTTCCTTTAAGCTAGTGTGTTCATGGTATTTGTTTCAGCAGTTTTAAGAAAACTTAAAGGAGGGCTGGGGATGTGGCTCAAGCGGTAGCGCGCTCGCCTGGCATGCGTGCGGCCCGGGTTTGATCCTCAGCACCACATACAAACAAAGATGTTGTGTCCGCCGAGAACTAAAAAATAATAAATATTAAAAAATTCTCTCTCTCCTCTTTCACTTAAAAAAAAAAAAAAAAAAAAGAAAAAAGAAAACTTAAAGGAGTCTGCTGGTACCTGCAGCTCCTCAAAGGACCCCAGCCCAGCCCTCATGTTCACATGAACTATTTTTTCCCTCCTGTCCACCCCACCATCCAGATTCATGCGACTGCCACCTCCCCATGGCCCGTGGCCGTGATCCTTTCACCCTGGGTCATTCTCTCTGAGCCCTCCTTCACCCAGCAGCACAAAGAACCTCTGCAAGTTACAGACCTAATGGTCGTTCCAGATCCTCCTGCAGCCCTGTGTTCCTGGGTCAGTCTGAACGTACCCGTCACCTGCCACAGATGGGTCTCTGATCACCACTGCAGATTGGCTCCCAGGAGACCCTCACCGCTCCCCACAGCAGGGCTCCTTCCTCCAGCACCCAGCAGAGGAGCAGGGGGCCCACAGTGCGTGCCCTTAGGTGACTGACTACACAGTCTAGCAGGCAGCCAGGAAGGAAATGGCAAGGCCCAAGTCCTCCGTGACTATATGAGGAAACATGAACGGGGACAAAGAAGAGAGTCAAGGGGCTGGGGATGTGGCTCAAGCGGTAGGGCGCTCGCCTAGCATGCGTGGGGCCCGGGTTCGATCCTCAGCAGCACCACATACCAACAAAGATGTTGTGTCCGCCGAGAACTAAGAAAGAATAAATAAATGTTAAAATTCTCTCTCTCTCTCTCTCTGTCCCCCTCTCTCTCTCACTCTCTCTTTAAAAAAAAAAAAAAAAAAAAAAAAAAAAAAAAAAAAAAAAAAGAAGAGAGTCAAGACTTTCAGCAACTTGACAAATCAAACCCTAACCGCTGGGCCAGCCATGGGTCTGAATGCAGAAAACACACACCACTTACTGGGAAAAAAAAAAGAAGGGTCAACTTTTAATTGTAACTGATCGGCCTGCATCCAGGAATGTCTCTGAACAACTCAACAAAGAAACACGATAAAATTCTCCTACTGAAGAAACCAAGAGTTTTTGCTGCCCTCAGTGCCCTGAGGCCAGGCCAAGAGCAGCCTGTTCCCGAGGCAGCTCCATTCCCCTCGCCAGTTTCTCATCCCAAGAGGAGGGCTGGGGATGTGAGAGACTGTCCCCTCCTCCCACCATGCTGGGAGCTCTTAGAAAGTCACCATTCGAGGCTCACTGGCCCCACTTCCTGTCCTGGGGTACATGGGAGACCCTCCCAGCACCATCCAGAAATCCAGAACAGGGCAAGGCAATCAGGCAGCCCCTGTGCCCGCCTTGCCCTTTGGCAACAAGCCCTCCAGTCCACTCGCTGGTTGTTCCCAGTACCCAGGGTGGAGACTAAATAAAATGTGCGCTAGAGAAAAAAACCTCAAATGCCCATCATCTCCACCAAGCGAGTCATAAAGCAGAGAAAAAAGAAAATAGCGGCCCCGCCCTCAGAAGACGCGCTCAAACTCCGTCTGGTTGGTGGTGGCGGGATTGCGGCTCTGATTGGTGGACTGCTGGGTGATCTGGCTGCCCTTCCGGCGTGGTGGTGCCAGGTATTCAAACATAGACGTCAGGTGGGTGGACAGCATGCCCTTGAGGTCTGAGGGCATGGGGTCAGACCAGAAGAAGTCGTGGTTGAGGGCGTCGTCGCTGTCGATGCGCTGTGCAGGATCCAGCACCAGCAGCTTATCGATGAGGTCCAGCGCATAGGGGTCCCGGACGTAGGCCTTCAGTCTGTCCTTCACCTTCCGCTTCTGGCCCTTGACCAGCTCCAGCTTCTCAAACAGCTCATATTTGTCTACATTTGGCCACACCTGGGGGGGCAGGAGTTGAGAAAGGACAGAGTGGGGTCAGGGGCAGGGTTCGAGGGCAAAACAACCCAGACACTCCCAGATAACCTTTGAGGGAGAACTGGAGCCCTCCAAGATGAAGGCAGCAGTGCCACCAAGGATGTGGCACACACCAAGGGCCTGGCCCTTTGCACAAGTCATCTGGAATACCTGTGCCAACCCTAACATGGGCATACTTCTGTTTTTCAGAGAAAACAAAACAAAAATAAAAACCCAGCACTAACTCAAACGCCTTGGCAGAGGAAGGCTCTGCAGAGCAGGCCCCAGCCCTCCACCAGCCACTCTCCAGAGAAGAGCTTTCCTGATCCCACTCCCCAGTTCCTCTGCCAAGGAGACCTGGATCTCCCCACCCCACAGGTACCAGGGGCCCATTCAGCTTAGCCACAAACCTCAGGGGTGATGGAACCACAGAGCTGGCTGATGAGGGCAAGCTGGTGCTGCTCCGTGTTGCCCTGCATGATAGGGCTGCGGGTCCACATCTCTGCCATGATGCACCCAGCACCCCACAGGTCAATGGGCGGGCCGTAGTCCCGCTCCCCTGGGAAGAAGAGCGTACCAGGAGGGCCCGTTGAGCCCAAGGGCCTCCTGAGACTCGATGCCCCAGGGCCGGTGGCTCAAGAAGCCCTGGCAGTAAGGGGCTGTGCCGGGTAGGTGCCCGGCCCCTGCCCCCCTGCCCGCTCGGGAATCCTCACCGAGCAACAGCTCCGGAGGCCGGTACCAGAGCGTCACCACACGGTTGGTATAGCGGTTGGGCTGGCTGTTCTTGGCCAGACTGAAAGCCCGAGCCAACCCAAAGTCTGCCAGCTTCAGGACCCCATCTCGGGTAATGAGCACATTAGCAGCTTTCATATCCCTGTGCAGGATCTGGAAGGAGGATGAAAGTGAAGGTCCTTCAGTCACACCCACACAGCAAAGTGGTCAGCTTATGCCTGGGTCTCTCCTCCCACCTCTGGTGCCCACCTTGTTCCTGTGGATATAGTAAAGGCCATTGAGCAGCATCTGCATCACCCTCTTGATCTCTGATAGTGTAAACTTGACTAGGACGTTGCTTAGCAACCCAGCAAGGTCATGCTCACAGAAGTCGAACACCAGGTATATACTGCCCTTGCAGCGATTATAGGGGGATGCTGAGGCAGAAAGGACAGGAAGGAAAAAAAAAGTAAAAAATCTGTACCCAACTCACTCTCCTGCCACCAGCTCCCACCCTTTCCAACCCACAGGCACCCATTCCCTCTGAAGCACTCATTAACATGCTCCTTCGCTGGTCAGACACTTTCTGTGTGCCTTCTCTGTTTGGGTGCTGTGGCAGGCCCTGGGGAAGCATCACTCCAATGAAAGAGGACCAGAGAACAAAGCACGATATGTCTGAACCTAGTTTAGGCCCAAAGCCCTAGAAGTTGAAGCCTCATTTTCTCACAATCTCCAAACAACTTACCTTTGGTTCGACAAATCTCAATCAAGTTGACCACATTCTCATGTTTTAAAAGTTGAAGAATCTTGATCTCCCGTAAGGCTGTGATGGGGAACTGGGTAGGAGAAGAGGAGGAAGTGGTCAAGAGCGAGTGCTACAGACCAAAAGAACTGGCCTCAAGGTCTACACTAAGGGACACAGGCTGGGAATAACAAACACTATGTGTTCTGAAATCAGTTGTCTCAGATATCTGATATGTAAAACAGGTATAATAACACTATGCACACGAGGAGACGATTCAAGGCAATAAACTGATGCTTTACAGTCACTAAATGTCCATGGTTTCAACCTTCAAACTTTAGTTCTACACTTGTCGTTAAGACTATAACATTTCTTCCTAAAAAGTAGGTGTCTAAGAAGCTGTACCTGTATTTTCCTTTTACATCAAACAATATTAAACGCCAAGGAAAAGATGTTTCAAGGCTTCCTAACTTACAAAACCGACATACACACCACGCAAGCATGAGCTCCCCCTCTTGGCCCCAACCGTATTTGCTTAAAATTGAAACATCAAATGCTTCAGAACATTTGAATTTAATTCGGTGAGAGGCCAAATTCCCTGCAATATGGACATTTCCAAAACTACTAGGTATAAACCGAGTCTCCTGGAAGCACTAGGATGGATACCCAACCCAGTGGTCTGGCAGTTGGCAGGCCTGCTCACCAGACCCTTACTCACCCCCTCCTTCTCGTTCTCCATCAGCACTTTCTTCAGAGCCACCTTCTTGCCAGTCTTGCGGTGCTTGGCCTTGAACACCTCCCTGCAGGCGGGGAGGGAGACCCAAGAGAGCTCATCAGGCGATTCTGCGGGGCCCGCCCCTCCCCTACGAGAGGAGGGGCCGCAGGAAAGATGAAACTCCCTGGCGGGGCTGGGCTGGGCTGGGCTGGGCTGGGCTGGCACGCGGCTACTCCACCACTCGGTACCTTTGGTCTCTCCCTGAGCTTCTGCGCCCTTCCCTCGAGCCCTTCTTTCACCAATGCATCTCTCGGAGAGAGATCCCGCTCCCCTCTAGGGCGCCTCTTTGCAACCCCTCCCCGCCCCCAACCCCCGGCCTCTAGCTCCTCCCCGCCAGCCAACTCCGTCGGGTCGGGGTGGGCTGCGGCGCGGCCTAGCGCAACCAAGGAACAGCCCCAGGATTCCGCGGCTTCTCTACCTCCTCGTGCCGGGTCCTGGGGCCCCGAAGTAGGAGCCCCATAGGTGCAGGTTTAGGGCTTCCGGCCCCTCCAGGCCCAGCCTTACCCAAAGGTGCCTTGGCCGATCTTCGCAAGCTTCTCATATTTGGTCACTTCATCGCAAAAGGGGCACTCCACCGAGTCGTACTGCTTTGCCATGGCCGCCTCCAGAGCGCCGCCACCGCCCCCAGCCGCAGCCGCCACCGCTCCAGGTCCAGCCGCCGCGCTCCAGGCCCCGCCGCGGCCGCGCCACTTCCGCCTCCACGGCCACTTCCGGCCTCGCGGTGCCGACCCCGCCTCTTCCGGCCGCCGCCCGCCGCCAGGCCCCCTGGGACTTGTAGTTCCCGGGAGGCCAGGGGGAGCCGGAGCTGCAGAGGCGCCTCCGCCACCGCCGCTGCCCCCGCCTCCGCCGCCGCCGCCACTACTGGCGGCGGCCCCGATCGGGGGCCCGGGGAGCCGGGGCGCTGGGGCTGGGGCTCTGGGCGGTGCGTCCCGCTGCATCGGCCCGGACCGCGCTTGCTGCCGAAGCTGCTGCCGCTCTGGCGCCCGATCCGGGGCCAGCCGCAGTGCCCTGCTCCTCCTCCTCCGACGGCGCCGCCTCCGCGGAGCTGCGCGGGGCGGCGGACGAGGGGGGGTGGCCCCCGAGCCGCGGCCTGGGGGGCTCCCTGGCCGGGCCCGGGCCCGGGGCGGCCGGGCGAGGGGGCGATACGGGAAGCGCGGACGAGGAGGCGGCCGGAGAGCCCAGGAGGGGGCGCGTTATAAAGGGGGAGGCGCCCCGACCTCGCCCTCCCCTCCCCCTCTGCCCGCCCCCTCCCGCCTCCCTCCCACCCTCCGCGGCCGCACCTGCCGCCGCCGCCGCTCCTGCCGCCCGCCCGCCCGCTCGCTGCCCGCCGGCCGCCCTCGGCGCGTCACCGCCCGCGGCCCCTCCTCCGCCTTCGGAGGTGGGGCCCCGCGCTCGACACCTGGTTGTGGGGCGCCCTGCCGCGTGCCTCAGTTTACCCCCACAGGCCCGCTGCTGCGCGGAGCCCCTTCCTTCCTGGCTGGGTATGTCCCCCCAGAGGCGAAGGCAAGAGGCGCAGAGGGAGCGGCCTCCGGCCCTGGGAGGAGAGAACGGCCCCAGCCGCCGCCTCCACCGGCCCCCGCCACCCGCCGTTGACATGGCAACCGATGGCCGCCAGGGGGCGCGGCGACACTGGAGGCAGCGAGCGAGCAACACCAGGGCCTTCTAACCCTGGACCCTCGGTTCTCTGGGAGGCAGGGACGCGACCCAGAGAACCCCGCCTCCGCCCAACTGCGCCAGAGCTGGTCTAGCACGAGTCAGTAATCGCGAAAATGGCTAACAGGTGCAGCACTCCCTGTGTGCTCAGCGTTCCTGCAGAATCCTGAATCCAGTCGGGACCGCCAACCCGTTTTACAGAAGAGGACATTGAGGCTCAGAATGGGAAGGTCATTTGCCCAAGGTCACAGTGATGAAGCTGGTCTAATATATGAACAAGACTCTCATCACCCACCCTATTTATAGTCTGACCAGAGGACAGCAGTGGGGTTGTTGGAGGCATACTGTCCTTCTGCAAGCACCATGTCCACCACTTACTCTGCGTCGGTCCTCCTGTCCCTTCTCTAGAATCTTCCTGGCTCCAGGAGCCCCCTGATCCTTCCTTCAGCTCTTCCCCACAGAGCAAGCTGTCCTTTCTGCCTCCTCTGCCTCATCCCTTCAATCTGTTCCTTCCTCTCCAGCTTATTGTGGAGGGAGCCTGAGTCCTGGCCCTCCAGTCTAGCCATTCCGTCTGATCCTTGCACAGCTAGGGCCAAATCTTTCTGAAATCTTCTACTGTCTTTAGGAAAACCCTGAGTGTGACCCTTGCTCTTTCCAATTCACTTTGGCAGGCTCCAGCTCCACAGTCTCCCTACTGTTTCCCAGCTTCCCAAGCCCACCTGCCTTCAGGACAGTGCTCCCTGGATCTCACCCCACCTGCTACCTGCCTTCCTCCATGAAGCCCTCCCCATTGCTCCAAGCTCTTATCCCTGCAGCTTGACCTTAAAGCCTCCTCGCAGGAGGAGATGACCCTGATGTCCCACGAGGTCCTGTTCTGGGGAAAGATGACCTATCCCTCTGCCAAGGAGAGTCTTGAGGATTAGACCAAGAAGCTGGGCAGTGTGGAGGGTTTGGGGCAGTGGGGCCACACTTTACAAGTATATTACTTATTAGAAGCAGGCAGACGATTGGCTAAATCAGGGGTAGGGAGGGAGAAAAAAATAATTGCTGTAACTACAATTTGTTGAGGGAAAGTAAATGGTCCACGCTCTACACTTAATGCTCTGTGGGAATTATCTCAGTTGTCCCTGACCTGTGTGAGGCAGGCCCCGCTCTCACCTCCACTGTGCACATAAGGACCCTGAGCCTCAGAGCCGACATCACAGTGGCCATACTGGCATTTGAACCAGGTCAGTCTGGCACAAACCCCACACGTTCCCCATATCAGGGTCCCACCCATCTGAGCTAGGGGTGGAGCCAGGGCGGAGCCTCAGGACAAGGGTGCCAATGTCAGATGTGGAAGGGGACAATAGCTTTGGGGGACTTGTCCTGGGCTCATGTGGCTTCCACTATCGTACTTTCAGACTAGGGCCCGGTGCCTGTTTTCCACAAGCCCCCCTCCAAGTCACATCCTGTGAGCAGAAGCCCTAGCAAGGTTTCCGGTGGTGTTGTCACCTCCACCCTTGCATCCCCGACCTGAACCCTGACATCTGTCAGTCACTTCCCCTCAGGGCCTCAGGCAGCTGCTAGGGGAGGCAGGCAGAAGGGGTCAGGAGCAGGCGGGAAGGCCGCCCAGCTGCCGGGGCCTGGAGCCTCCCATCATCATCACCACGGCTGGCAAACCCTGGGGGACCAAGAGGTCATGAGTGACTTCCCAGCCTCCTGGGCTTCTGCTTTGCTGGTTGGAGGGGAATTTTGCCTGCTTCCAGTGGGCTGGCTGAACAGCAAGGCCCCGTATGAGGCTGGTCCTCAGTAAATGTTTGTTGACTGGCTGAACAGACCTCAAGAGCCTCCGGTCCTGCCGCCATCTAACAGGGAAACTGAGGCACAGGGCAGGAAAGGGAGCCACTGAGAGTTTTTGACTCTGATTTGGGTCCTCTCTTTTTCTCTTCCAGCCAGGAAGGAGTGAGGAGGTGGAGGGGACGAGGAAGGCAGGCTCGTGGGGTGGAGGCTAGGCCTGTGGTAGAGTCAATGCATGGGCGACACAGGACAGAGAATGGCCGTGTGACACCCATGGCCCTTCCAGCCATGGCTCTTTTGCTCCCACGAGCTTCACTGGGTCTGGCCCTGACACTTGACAACATCCCTCTTAGGAGGTTGCTATGGTTGGGCACAAATGACAGAAGAGGAAACAGGCTGTGAAGTGGCCTGGCGAAGGCCACCCAGCCAGGAAGCTCTGAAGCTGGGATTCAAAGCTGCTTCTCTTTGCTCTCAAAGTCCAGGGTCATTCGCCATCGTCCTGCACTGCCCCCAATACCAGGCAACCAACTCAAACCAGGGAAAAGCCTCCACTGAGCACTTACAGGAGAGGCCCGAGGAAGAGGGCCACATGGATGGGGAGGCTTGAAGTCTGTTTGGAATATGCAAATAAAGACACGAGTGAGTGAGTGAGGTGCAAGTGGTGCCCCCAGTATTAACATTTTATTTCACTGCCATGAGTCACGTGAGAGATGCTGTATTTGCCTCATTTTGTTGAAGGGAAAAAAAAGACGCTCAGGTGACCTGACTTGCCCAAGGTCATGCAGGTGAGGACTCAGGTTGGCTGATGCCTTTTTAAAAAATTATTTGTCAATGGATCTTTATTGATTTATTTATATGCGGTGCTGAGGATCGAACCCAGGGCCTCACACAGGCTAGGCAAGCGCCCCACCACGGAGCCGCCACCCCAGCCCTGGCTGACGCCTGTTACTTAGGTCTCCATCCCTGACAGCACCTGCCCCCTCCCTGGGCGTGTCTTCTCCTTCCCCTCCAGAAGCCCCCCACATTGTCCCTGCTTGAGTCACAGGTTGGGGATGAGGGGCTGGGAGGTGGGAACCGAAACCAGAGCAGGGTTCCTGGGAGCCCCTGGCTCAAGCTGGCCCTAGAGGGACTCCAGGAGGCAGCCGCCAGTGCCAGGGCAGGGAAGCAGGGTGTCCTGGGGGCGGGGTCCCAGAGGCAGAGCCTGGAGGGAGGGAGCTCCTGGGTGTCCAGGGCTGCAGCAGGGGGGCAGCCTGGCTGGCCTCCAGTGCAGGCTGAGGAGGGCCTGGGGGACAGCCACCCGCCAGCAGGTCACTGGCTGCACTCCCAACGGCCACTTGAGGCAGCACAAAGGGGGCTCTGAGCTCAGCGGAGACACCACACTGAGCCCCATTCATTCTCCCGGGGAAGCCGGCAACTGCCCTGGCGCCCCGGCCAACGGCGGGCCTGGCCCTCTTGCTGACAAAGCGCCTCTACCACAGCAACAGCCTCTCCGTGGCCACGACTCCCAGGTCTCACACCATGTGCCTGCTCACCAGTGTCTGCCAGGCCTACCCCCGTGAAGCTCGGGCACCCACCCTCCAGTTGCTGAGACTCACAGTGTGCTGGCCAGGGACTTCTCCCACCTACTGGTGCTGCTGGATCATCCCATTTCACAGGTGAGGAAACTGAGACCCAGAAAGGCAAAGTCTCTTGTGTATGACACACAGCAGGTCAGGAAGCCAGCACTGGCTGGTGCCACAGCTCAGCAGTTAGCCCAAGTCACACTGGAACTATCCCTGGGAGAAGCCAGTGACCTACCCTCTGCCTCCACTAAGAAGCTCCCCTCCAGGCTTTAGGCCCCTCTGACGGCAACCCAGAGATGGGAAGGGGCAGGCGCGGGAGAGTTGGGCACCTGGTTGTCTGTCAGGATTCTGCTCCTTAGTCTTGGTCTCCTCATCTGTGAAACAGGGGCAGGGCCAGAGTTTGTCTCCCAGGTCTGTTGTGTGGATGGTGTGGAGGTTCCAGCTCCATGTCTGGAGAGTTCTCAGTGCTCAGAAGCAAGGGTTGGAGTTGTTGCCCCTTCTCCTGCAAGTCCTTGGCTCAGAAACCTCATTCTTTCACCTGAACTTTTTTTTTTCTTTTTGCTACTGGGGATTGAACCCAGGGGCGCTCAACCACTGAGCCACATCCCCAGCCCTATTTTGTATTTTACTTAGAGACAGGGGCTCACTGAGTTGCTTAGCACCTCACTTTTGCTGAGGCTGGCTTTGAACTCGCGATCCTCCTGCCTCAGCCTCCTGAGCCGCTGGGATGACAGGCAGGCCCCACCGTGCCCAGCTCACTTGAACTTTTGCTCACTGGTCTGTCCAGGCCTGTCTGTGAGCAGGACCTCGCTGCTATGGTCTCAAGGGCTGTGTCCCTTTCCTTCTCAGGTCCTTGGGGTCCTCTTCACCGCATGAGAAGTCCCTAGACCCTTCCCCCACCAAAGACTTTTTTCCAGCTACCAGGGGGTTGGGGAGCCCCCGCAGGCAGGGAACTTGGCACCTCAGACTCTATAGCTGGATGATGAGCAGCTTCCAATTCCAGGTGACTTGATTTGGGGGCGGGGCATGATTTTTATGGAGGATGTAGGAGGAGCCCCAAGTGAGTTCCCTCTCACAACTGCAGTGGCCAGCTTGGGGGCTAGGATAAAAATACTGAACCTGGGCAGGGTTGTCGCTCAGTGGTAGAGCGCTTGCCTGGCATGCTTGGGGCCCTGGGTTCCATTCCCAGCATTAAAAGGAAAAATAAAAAAGAATTTCAAGCCTCTGCAGGCTGACTGCATACCTTGCACTGTCCCCATTCTAGAGATTTGGTGACTGAGGCTTCAGAGGTGGAACTGACTTAGCACACGGAGCTGAGTTTGCAGCTGCTGATTTTGTAGCACCCCAACCCCAGCATCTGCTCACAGCCTCTACAGGTGTCTGGACACCCTGTATGAGGGAGATTGCATTTCCTCATCTCTGTTCTGCACACACATACACACAGAGGAAGTTTGTAGAGTAAAAAATTACCATCCCATGGTTAAGGAATCTGAAGGGCAAAGCATAACTCAGCCTGTGCCACCAACCTGCTGTGTGTCCTAGGGAAATCCCTCTCCCTCTCTGTGCCTCAGTTTCTCCGTCTTTGTCCAATGGGTATGGTACACCAAGTCACCGTATGTACTAGACTGGACTGGAAATAAGTGACCTTGGCAGGAGCTGATCCTATGCCAGACTCTGCTTGCCACAGGGCACCCTATGTAGTGGGCACTGCAGACCCTCCCTGCTCACAAAGGGGAAACCGACTCAGGGAGGAGGTGAGCCGAAGATCACATGGTGACAGAGTGGCCAGCCAAGACTTGAACTTGGACCTGGTGGCCCAGGGCACTACCCAGCTACAGCAGTCTCCTGTCTGTCGCTGCCAGGCTGTCTCCCGGGCATCGGGGTTTAGAATATCCTGCGCTGCGCAGAGCCCTGCCCCCTTGCCATCCCGCCTGTGGGCCAGACCCCCTGACAGTGGATGCCAGGTCCCCAGTGGCCCCCAGCCCAGTGGGCTACATTCCCAGAGCCTGTGGCTTGTTCCCCAGACCTTCCAGGCCCCTTGGGCTTGCAGCTGCCCCTGCCCTGCTGCGGAGGAGCGGAGCGAGGAGGCGGCCCTCGGGGGCTGGGATCTGACCGGGGAGGCCCCAGCCCCCGCCCCCTGCGGAGAGGGTGGGAGGGTGGGGCTGTGGGAGTTTCAGTGGTTTAAAAATACACAGAGGAAGCAGCCAGAGGGCCAGAGAAAGGGGAAGGGGTGGTGGGGGAGGCACCCCGGCTGCCCTGGCTCCGTGCAGCTCGCCAAGATGACGGAGGGACCCAAGAAGACCAGCAAGAAGTTCAGTGAGTGCGCTGTCCTCGGTCCTCTGACCGTCCGCCCCGGCCTCCTCCGCCCCGGCCTCCCTCACATCTGCCCCGCAGCACGGCCTCCTTCGGTTTCCTCTGTGTCCATCTGTCTGCCTCCAGAGGGATCCCCGCCGCTCCCGCCAGCTCCGGTGCAGGCTCTCTCTGTCGCTCTAGCTGGTTTGGTGCCCATCTCTGCTCCCTTCTTTCTCTCGGTCTTTGTGTCCCCCTATGGCGACTCCCAGTCCCTGCTCTGCTCATCTCCGGCGCTCTCTGACCTCCCTGCCAGGCGGGGCCGTCACACACCCATCCCCTGCCCCGGGCTTCTCACTGGCTCTCAGGAAGATCTCTTGGGAGTTACTGGGCTTGGAGGGGCAGGTGGGGGTGCCATGGGGCACTGTCCCAGGTCCCACCAGCCAGGAGGCTGGGAGCTACTAGAACCAGGCTGGGAGGGGTACACCCACCATTGCTCTGTCTCTTTGCCTAGGTGGATGGCCTTCAGGTCCAGCAGACCTTCCTGTCCCCTGTCTCCTTTGACCTGACAGCAGCAGGGGAGGGGAGGGACGGTGTGGCTGCATTCCACAGATGGAAACACTGAGGCCAGAGACTGACTGGAACCTCACTGGTTATCCAGCAAGGCTCAGCCCAGTCCTGGACTCAGGCCTCAGTTTCCCTCCCTGCCCCCACTACCATCCCTCCAGATCCCTAGTGCCCAGTGGCATGGCAGAGCTGTCTGGTGGGCTGAGACCAGGTGGGGTGGGCAAGGCTGGAAAGAAAGCCCCGGAGCTTTAACGCCCAAAGTGCAGAGCCTTGGGCCTTGCTGTGTGACTGTGGGCAAGTCCGTTCCCCTCTCTGGGCCTCAGTTTCCATCATTGTCAAATGGGGCATCCTACCTATTTTCCAGTGTGGGTGTGAGGGTCTGAGGCATGGAGGATGCCTAGAAAGTGGAAACTGCCAGCGCTTTTCCTTTTTGCTCATCTGAGGCCTTAAGTAAGTCAAGTGGTGGCTGTGAGGAGGGACTGTCCCACAGCCCAGGGAGGAAAGAGCAGCCTCACATGCTTGTGTACCCCTGCGGAAATGGGGAGATGGTATCACCCGAGCACTGTCGCCCAAGTCAGGAACAGGGGCTCAGCCGACAGGAAGGAGAAAACCACAGGCAAGGGGACCCTCACGCTCCTAACCGCCCCCTCTTCCCTTCACCCTCACCCCATGAGCACAGACTGGCTTGGACACTCCCTTCCCTGATCTAACACACACACACACACACACACACACACACAC
This sequence comes from Ictidomys tridecemlineatus, assembly GCF_052094955.1. Taxonomy (NCBI): domain Eukaryota; kingdom Metazoa; phylum Chordata; class Mammalia; order Rodentia; family Sciuridae; genus Ictidomys; species Ictidomys tridecemlineatus. Next base: position 202,876,957 of record NC_135480.1, on the reverse strand, counting down.
ACACACACACACACAATCACACACACACAAATACAGAATTCACTGTCATTGTGTCACCATAGAACGTAGATACTATAATTCCTATTTTACTGATGTGAAGGAAGGGGATCAGAGAGAACAAGTGATTGCCTAAGGTCACACAGCCAGAATAGGAAACGACAGGGATTCAAGTCCAGGGCTCTGACTCCAAGCTGCTGTGGTCTCCCACTTCTGGGAGTGTAAGAGTGATGAGAGGGGGTGTCAATGAAGCCCCCAACTCTTTGGGACCCTCGCTGGGTACTTTTATTGTTATGATGTCCCTGTTGGCATCGCCATTAATTCCCTTTCCTCCCCTTCTTCCTTGCCAGAGTTCTTCAAGTTCAAGGGCTTTGGGAGTCTCTCCAACCTCCCTCGGTCCTTCACTTTGAGACGGTCTTCAACCCCCATCAGTGCCCAGTCCCACTTGGAGTCTGACACCTTTGAAGCCACCCAGGATGACATGGTGACAGTTCCCAAGAGCCCTCAAGCTTATGCCCGCTCCAGTGACATGTATAGCCACATGGGCACCATGCCTCGTCCTGGCATCAAGAGGACTCGGAACCAAAAGATGGTGCAGAAGGCCCAGGAGGTGGGTCCTCAGCCCCACCTGGTACCTCGAGGTCTGCCTGACCTGCCAGGCTTGGAAGCACCCAAGGAGGTGATAGGGGGTGCTGATGCCCCCCTGGAGGGCACCTCGACAGTGGGACCCGACCTTTCAGCAGTGGAGGAAGACCCTACAAGAAAGCCTGAGGACCCGATAGCAGACATAGAAGAGGAGAGAGCTCCCAGGGATGTGCACCCAAAAGGGTAGGTACCCACCAGGGCAGGGGAGGGTGGACTTGCAGGGATGGTGTCTCCAGCTTCCTACCAATATGCCTCCCTGCACAAACATCTGTGCTAAAAAGAAAAACTGCACATTAACCAAGTGCTTAGTATAGACCCAGCACTGTGCTGAACCCTTCACCTGTGATTCTCAAAAGAAAACTCACCAGGAGATACTGTTACTGTTTACACATGACAGATGAGGAAACTGAAATTCAGGAAGCAGAAGTCATATGCCGTGGACAGACATCTCTCAAGTTGCAAAACTAGGATGTGAACTTGACTCCAAAGCCCTTGATAGCCTCCAGCAGGGAGGGCACAAGATCCTGGATCCTTGCCCTGGACCCCTCACATGAATCACTCAGATCTGCTAGATGATGACATTTCTCCACTGGGTCTAGAAAACCATTTGTCAACTTAACTTGGTTATAGGGAAGCTGAGTCCATGCAAAAACGGAAATAGCAATAATATGATAATAGCTCCTATTTCATAAGCATTTATCACACTGAAAACTCTGTATTCTATTATTAGCCCCATGTACAGATTGGGAAAGTGAGACTCAGCCAAAGTCCGTGGAGCTGGGATTTGCCTGCCTCCAGGGGCTGCATGCTCCTCCACCTCATTGTACCCAGTACCTTCAAAACACCGGGGCCGCGCGCTTCAGACCCCTGGAGATCCCTGACTCCAGCCAAAGGAGTCGCTAGCTTTTCAGTCTTTTCCCAAGTCACACCAGTGAGCTGTGCTTTTGGAAATAAAGAGAAAAAAAGCCAGCTGGCCAACTCCAGGGCTGGGTCCAGGACCTTTTTTTTTTATTTCCCCTGGAACCTTTTTTTTTTTTTTTTTTGGATGGCTTTTCCCAGGGACACTAAGCGCAGTCTTTGTGTGCTGAGCTGTCATTGAGTCCAGACCCCCATTCAGTAGGAGCAGGACCTTGTAAAACGGCAGAGTGAATCCATGTCTGCCTGTTAGGCTGCCTGACTTTGGAAAGTCTGTTCCCCTGAGCCTCGTTTTATCATCTGATCCATGGCACAACAATAGCACCCACCTTGTAGGGTTGTGGCGAGGACTCAAAAACTAACACCTGAAAAATCTTAACACAGTTCCTGGCTCACTGCAAACACTCCCTAAGTGGGAATGCTATTTACAATTAATAAAACTAATGCCTTTCCACTAACCCTGGCTGCCTCCTAAACTCGGCTCCATTCAGGGGTGGAAGAGAATGACTGTATCGGGGAAGAAGGCAGGATAGGTCCCGGGGCGTTCTCCGGCACCCCCCAGTCTGAGACTCCGCCGGGAGCCTCGCCCCTCGCACCCGGGACGCTGACTGGTTCGCGGGAGCGGGGTAGGGCGGGGCGAGGCGGGGCGGAGGGCGTGTCCGTGGGCGTGGCTTTTCCAGACTGCGAGGCGATCAGCGGGGGAGGCGGGCCTTGGAGCGGGCGTGCTCCGGGAGGCGTGGCCTTCCCGGCCCTGGACCTTGACGGACGGGCACGGGGAGGAGCCAGGGAGCAGAGGGGCGGGGCCAATGGGGAGGCGTTAACCCTGGAGTGGGAAAGAGCAGAGGAGGGGCGTGACGGGGGCGGGATCTGTAGTTCAGGCCCCGCCCCCAAAGTCCCGCGTTCGGCTCCTCAGTTCCGCGGCCAGAGTGAAAGGAGGGAGCCGCCGGACTGAGGGGGTGCCCGGGCTCCAGGCTGCCACCGTGGGCAAACATGACCGCAGTGGGCAGAAGGTGCCCCGCGCTGGGGCCCCGAAGGTGAGTGACCGAGCTGGGTTCGGGGAGGACCAGCGCGGGACCGGAGTGGTCTGAGGGGGAGATCCGCGTTCCGGAGGCGGCAGACAAACCGGCTGTGGGTTTACATCTAGAACTTTTCTAAGCCAGCTTCCTTTGGGTGTGACTCTGTCCCCTGCCCTGCCTCCTCGCCGGCCGAGCATCCACCCGTCTTGTCCCCACGACAGTCCCAGCAGAGAGAGACTCTTGTCATCCCCACTTAGTAGATGAGGACAGAAAGCTTTGCTTGTCAGCTTCTCAGCTGGTGGGAGTCAGCACCAGGTTTGAGCACACCTCTGGGCCCGTGCCCCTAACCACTGGGAACGTTCCCCTGGCCCAGCCAGAGCTCTGACAAGGGTCTGGAGAAACCGAGAGCGCCAAGTCCCAGGCCAGCCCACACCTCTCTCCCCTGTGGGCAGAGGCCGGCTGATCCTGGAGGTGCCTCTGGCATCAGGCCTGGAGTTGACCAAAGAAGTGGAGAGACTTTGTCCCCCATCTCCCAAAGTGTCCTGGGGTAGGGGTTGGCAGGCCAGATTGAGCTCCTTCCTGGTGCTCTGGGACTTAATGTCCCACCTGCCCACCAGGGATGGTTGGAGCATTTCTCTAAGAGTCCCCAAACCTTAGCCCTGTGCCAAAGAGTCGGGAGAGCAGCCTTCCCTATGGGTCCTTGGATTGCCCTGCCCTAGGCCTCCCGCTCCCTAGTAGCCCACATGGGCCTGAGATGGTCTCTGAGGGTCCACACAGCGTGAGGAGGAGGGCATTTGAGAATTGGCAGTGAGCAAGATGGGGTGCCCCTTCCTGGACCTCCCAGGGAGTCATTCCAATGGCTGCTCCTTGAGTTGGGGAGACTATCCCTCCCCCACCCCCTGGGAGGCAGGGTGCACCTGGGGCTGGAGGAAGGAAGGGGAAGAGGTGAGGCAGCAGGAGTTTCCTGGTGCCCTGTTCCCTGCTGAGATCATGAGGGATGTGGAGGAAGAGGGGAGGAGGGGCCCTCCGCTCCCCGAACAGCCCAGTGGCCTTCCCAGAGAGCCTGGCACCCTCCTTCAGCCCATGCTACAGCAGAGGAAGCGAGGCCTGGAGAGGGGAAGGGGTCCCCAATTGCCTCTACTAGAGGGGGGCAAGGGGCAATGCAAGGAATTGCCAGGCCAGGGTCCTACCAGAGTTGATCACCATCCTGCTTACAGGAGGCGAGCACCCAAGGGGTCCCTGAAAGTGGATACTTCTATTGCTCCATCTTGCGGGTGGGGAGATTGAGGCTTAGAGAGCAGAAGGGATTCTCCTGGAGTCGCAGCTTGAACACAGGAGCCTGGATTTGCTCCCTGGCCTGACCCCCCGCTAAGCCCACAAGCTTATTGGCTCAGCCACATTTTCACTCCTGCAAGTAAAACTCTCAGAGCCTTTTCTTTTTCTTTTTTTAAAAATATTTTTAGTTGTAGATACCTTTACTTTATTTTATTTATTTATTTATACTTTATTTATTTATTTTTATGTGGCGCTGAGGATGGAACCTAGTGCCTCAACTGCGCTAGGAGCGAGTGCTCTACCGCTGAGCTCCAGCCCAGTCCTCTCCAAGCTTCTTCTACCATTATTTCAAATGACTTTCCACAATGCCCTGGAAAGGCGCCCAGAGTCACCTTACAAATGATGACACCAAAGAGGTTAATAAATGCTAGAGATCATTCCCTCAGCCGAGTTGGCATTTCGTTCGTCTTAATATTTACTGCATACATTTTTTAGTATTTACTATGCCCCAGACTTGTCCTAGCTCTGGAGAGACAGCAGTGACACAGCAGACAGGACCCACCCTCATTGGGTCCTCATTCCAGGGTGGGGAGACGGATGGTAAAGTAGATAGATGAGGTATAAGGGCAACTAGAGGAGAAAAGAGCTACCAGGAAAATTTAAAATCAGGTAAAGAAATTAGTCTTGGGGGAAGTAACTGGTGGTGGCTATATAGGAAGGTTACTCAGGAAGAAAAACGTCTCAGTGAGAAAGTGATGCTTGAACAAGGGAGATGAGGGACCACCAGTATGTGCAAAAGTCCTGAGGTGGAAGCCTACTTGAGGAACAGCAGAGACCAGACTGGCTGGAGCAGAGCAGGATGGGACAGATGGGGAGGGGAAGAGAGATCAGAGGAAATGGGTTTAAATAATGTAGGGCCTGGGAGGCCCCAGCAAGGACCTGGCTTTGCCTCAGCAAGATGGACGCTGTCTGGCCTTGATCAGGGGAGGGCCCTGTTGTGTTTAGTGTGTTTGTTTATTGTTGTTGTGGGTGGGTGTGTGTGTGTTGCTAGGCAAGTGCTCTACCACTGAGCCACACCCCCAGCCCCGGCTCCTGTTTGAAGAGGACCTCTCTCTCCCCACAGGGATCTGATTGCAGTCCTGCCTGTCTTGTGCTTCACCCAAATGTCCTTTGATTCCCACCCCCAAGACCCAGGTCCCCAACCTCCACTCTCAAGGGGGCTGTTTGGAAAGAAATCGAGACTGGGACAAGGTGGCACCCTGAAGGAGAGTGGGGCACCTCGCATTGCCCCTTGCCCCCCTCTGGTGCCAGGCACGAAGAACGGGCTGGGACCCGCCCCTCCCCATTTCCTTTCGGAATGTTGATCCTGGTCCAAGAATTCCCAACTCTCCCCAGAGTCCCGCGACCCTCTCAGCCCTGCAGAGTGACGTCAGCTGCCGGGCATCTGGTAGCGATTACCCACCCGGGGAGGGGTCCTGCTGGCCCAGCCTGTGCAGCCTCCTTGGGCTCCAGGCGGCTGGTCCTTGTCTTGAAGGGCCCCAGCTGCTCCTGGCTCTCATTTCCTGTGGAACTTTCTCACAGTCCCCGAGACCCCCGGACGCCTTGGTCTGTGGGAACTGGGCCTGTTCCCCCCACAGCTCCACCACCCCCAGCTGCAGCCACATCCCAAACCTCAGGGGACCTTGTTCACAGGCTGCTGGGCCTGTGTGGGGTGACTGGGGGGGACGGGGTCAGAATCTCGGCAGCTCAGACACCTAGGGGCTGCCTGTATCTGACCGAGCAAATCCCTTTCCTCTCTGAGCCTCAGCTTCCCCGTCTGTAGACTGGGCCCAAGAGCAGCACCTGCTCCTCAGGATTGAGGCCTGTAACGGCAGGGAGAGTGCCAATGGGATCTGCTGCTATAGAAGGGGAAACTGAGGCCAGGGAGGGGACTTGCTGGGGTCACAGTACCACCCCCAGCTGAAGGCCTTCTCGAGAGCCCCAGGGGGCCTCCCGCCCACTCCCCCACCCCCTCTTCCTGACATGGGTTCTGGGCTCCAGTGGGTCTGAAATACTCTGTTTCTTTGCCCCCTCCTCCCTGCTTCTCCCCGTTTCCACCCGGGGCAGCTCCTAGATTCTCGGGGAGCCCTCCTGCTAGGGCGCAGCACGGAGCCCCAGCCTGGGGCCGGCAGGTGCTAGTGTGACCAGCCATGTCCCCGCGGCCACCCTCCGGCTTCAGTGTTCTTTCTCGGTTGGAAGGTGGGGCTTGAGAGCACCGAGTCCAGCTGGCGCTCAGCACGGCGGGCAGTCCCTCTGAGTCTCGCAGCTCAGGGCGCAGCGCCACCAGGGAATCAAAGCTCTAGGGGAACGGCCCACCCTGCCCGGCTAGCTCCCTGCCCGGTGCGCAGGGCTGGGCTAACAGGTCCTTCCAGCAGGGCGCAAGGCCCTGTGGCCCGTGTCCCACAGCAATGGGGCTTTCCACCTGCTCTCTTTGTCCTCGGCCCCTCAGCACCAAGGTGCTGTTGCTTATCTGCCACCATGAGTGAGGGCCAGAGGGAAGGACACTGCAGTCCCCCAGGACTGGCACAGGAGGGCCCCAGGTGGACCAGGGAGGCCTGCGCCCTCCGTCTCCTGTGAGCCCGAGGGAGATGGTTACCGTGTGCCCACTCCACAGATGAGGGCCTTGGGCTCCAGCTACAGGGAGACAGGGACAAGGGGTGGGCAGAAGGGGGAAGATTCCACCGTGGGGTGTGGCCAGGCCCTGAGGTCCCAGGGACACCAGGATGAGGCCACGCTTGGAGGGCCAGGGTGGAGCTGGAGGCCAGTGTCTCCGCCCCTTCCCCTCCAGGGTCCCTGCAGGCCCAGGATGGAGGTCCTGAGGATGAAGTTCAGATTTACACATGCACTGGGAGCTAAAGGATAATGGGCTCCAATTACTGCTCATTAATGCAATTAATTAAGCTAATGTATGCAATAAGTGGTATCAGTTATCAGAACAATCCGTTAATACAGGCAGCTAAAGGGGCTGGTTATTAAATAATTAATGCCGCTGATTAATGGGCCAGTTTCAGCTCAGTTGTCACTATTATTTAATTGATTTCACCACTAAGATCAGAGGGAAGCATCTTTTAAGTCATATAATAAGAAATTAATTAATTAATTATTGGAGTAGAGTTTTTACAAATGGATGTTTTGATATCTGGATTTTGTCACTGTGGTGAGAGGGACAGGATTCTAGATGTCCCCAAGCAAACTGAGGTCTGAAGGCTAAGTAGGAATCACCCTGGTCATAGGGGACAGAAGATGGCCCAGGCAGAGGCAGCTTCATGTGCAAAGGCCCTGAGGCCACAGGGGGGTGGAACTCTTTGGAGAAGTTTGAGGAGCCCAGAATACAAGGAAGGATATGGGCAGAGAGGAGGGATACCTGCAGAGGCCAAGCCAGGAGGACTAGAGATGCAGAGGGCTGCTATGACATTCATTCACTTAGGAAAGTATCGTGTGGCTCCGTGGTACAGCACTGGCCTGGGTGCCATCCCCAGCACCAAAAAAAAAAGAAAGAAAAAATTTGATGTTTGCTAAAAAAGTGGGGTTCCCCCAACCCCTGCCTAGTGCCTAGTGGAGTGGGTGTGGCCTTGGTGGAACAGTCGATGGGGGAGCTGAAATGCACAGGAGCCCGTGAAGGCCAAGGAAATGGCAGAATTAAGCAGGGTGCAGGCTGGACTTTAGGAGGGTCCTATTTTCTGGTGACATGGCCAGGCAGGAAGACGTCACCGAGGAGGGGACTTTTTAGCAAGACCCTAAAAAGAAGACCTGAAGGTGGGTGGAAGGCTGGGAGGGTCTGTAAGGAAAAGTGTTCTAGCAGAGGGAACAGAAAGTGCAAAGCCTCTGAGGGGTGGGCGATGGTGGGGGCGGAGCTCAGCGAGAAGCTGGGCTTGAACTTGGGCTTGGGGGAGGGGCAGCGGCAAGTGTGAGCTGACACCACCCCCTAGTCCTGGGGGTTGAGTCGCATCCCAGCCATTTTTTATTTTGGATCAGGCTCTTGCTAAATCGCCCAGGCTGGCCTTGGAATTTTCATCCTCCTGTCTTAGCCTCCCAAGTTGCTGGGATTATAGGATGGCATTTTAACAGGACGCTGTGGTGGGACAGTCACAGGGCCCCAGAGGGAGGCGGGAGGTCGGTGGTGCTGGTGCAGGCCAGGGATGGTGGTAGATGGTCAGTGGACATGGTCAGTGGACGGTCAGTGGTCATGTGTCCTGGGGATCCTGGAGTGTGGCCAAGTGGCAGGGTGAGGTGAGCGGGCTGCAGTGGGACCTCAGAACTCCGTCTCCCACCCTGGGACTTTTCCTTGGCCCCCCTCACAGGCTCCACCCAGGCCGACCCCTGGGGCACCCATCCCCAAGGCCTGCTTCAGCTCCAGAGCTCCAGGGGAAGTGGACAGGAAGCCGGAGGAAGCGCTGGGTCGATCCCAGTGTCCTGGCCAATTTGTTCCTGCAGTGGGAGGATTTCCGGGCCTGAATGGCCGGAAGCATCGGGATGGGACACCTCACCCGGGAAGAGTGGGTGGAGGGTGTGGGAGGTCCCTGCTTCACCTCACTCCCACTGCAGCTGGACAGACAGAAGCCTACAGCTTGAAGGACAATGGTTAGCTGTCAGGAAGGACTTTCGAGGAGGGAAAGTTAGTAATATGGAAGCCCAGAATGCCAAGACAGGGAATAGGGGCTCAAAGGGAAGCCCTAGTCTCAGAGCTGGAGGGATCCTGGGATTTTCTTAGCTCAGCTCTCTCTTGTCTGGAACATCAGACATTCCCACGGTCCCGCCCTCCCTCCACACCGTGCAGATGGAGGAGGAGACCCTTCCTGGCCAGAGAAGCAGGGCCCAGCCTGATGGGAAGACTGACCGTCCTGGCGGGCGGGGGCTGTCCGCTGCTCCTGCGTTAATTTAAGCAACACCTTCTCATCTCCTACTGTATGCCAGGCATCATGTTGGGGACTCGGGCTCAACGGCAAATGGGACAAAATCAACACAACCCATAATTTCCATCAACAAATAAATGCACAGTGGTCATTTCAGGAAGGGGTTGAAAAAATTAAGGAAGGTAAAGCAGGGTAGAGGCCGAGTGAAGGGCGAGGGGCTCTTCCAGGGGGGATGGGTACTCTGAGAAGGTGACTTTAAGTGAAACCCTGAGTAAAGTGGGGGCAGTGGGAGCCACATGAAGATCTGGAGGAAGAGCACTCTATTTTTTTTTTTTTAAAGAGAGAGTGAGAGAGGAGAGAGAGAGAGAGAATTTTTAATGTTTTATTGTTTAGTTCTCGGCGGACACAACATCTTTGTTGGTATGTGGTGCTGAGGATCGAACCCGGGCCGCACGCATGCAAGGCGAGCGTGCTACCGCTTGAGCCACATCCCCAGCCCAGGAAGAGCACTCTAAACAGAGCATTTGAGCAGGTGCAAAGGCCCTGTGGCAGGAATGAGTTACCAAGGAGATCAATGCAGCTGGGGCAGAATGAGAGGCAGAACGAGGGAAAGAATGATGGAGGGAGACATGTTGGAGGGTTGGCAAGAGAGGCAGTCGGGTACCACCAAACCCCACAGGGCCTTGTAGAGTGGCAACAGCTGACCCAGTTTATGCCTATTTACCTATAATAAAGGCAGCCCCCTCCTGTCCCAGGGAGAGAGAAGTTCCAATCTGAATAACGAATTACGTGTTCAGGGAAGGGAGGGTCAATTTTGTTCTTCAAGAGAGAGGGCTGGGTGTGGCTTAGTGGCAGAGCACTTGCCCAGGACGCAGGAAGCCCTGGGTTCCATCCCCAGCACCACTGAATAAGTGAATTCAAGGAAGTTTCGCTGGGCACGCCTCCTCGCACCTGTGAGGAGGGGCCGGGGCAGGAGGATGGCTGGAGCCCTGGAGTTGAAGGCCACCTTGGCAGTGACCCCAACTTGGAGAGAGAGAGAGAGAGAGAGACAGAGAGAGAGAGAGAGAGAGAGAGACAGAGAGCGAGCTGGGAGCCCCCAAGGGTCGGGTGGTTTGTGAGACCCAGGCCTGCTTTGGTGTCTACTGGCCATGGATCAGAAGCTGACCGGGCCAATGACAGTGGACACAGGGGGCCAGCAGGAGGGCCGCCCACAGCTCCAAGGGAGAGCCCAGGATGGACCGGGCGGCAGAGGGGCGGGGAGGACACACCCGGAGAAGCTGCGGATCCATTAGGAAGGGAGGCCGCTGCGTGCCTGGTGGTTGGGCGCGGCGGGCGAGGCCCAGATGGCCAGCGGAAAGACTAACTGACATCACCGAGACAGGCCGGTGGCAGCCGAGGCCCAGGACCCACAGGGACAGCAGCGCTGCCTGTGGGTGAAACTGGGAGAGGCCTCAGACGGCAGCAGGAGCCCAGGAGACGGCGAGGGCCTGTGGCTGTGGAAGGGGCAGCCCAGGTGCCCGGGGCCTGGTCAAGGCCAGGAGGGACATCTGGAAACAGCCCTGCAGCTCCTCCAGGCCCGCGGTGCCCTCTGAAGGTGGAGGGACTCCCTGCACCTGCCGCCATCCCCAGCAGTGGCTCCGCATCGTGCCAGACCACCACTCAGGGGTCGTTGTGCACCTCCAGTGTGCAGAGTCAGGGGTACTGGGTGGCAGTGGGGTGTCAGGAGGAGGCAGGGAGCAGGAAGAAAACCAGGACAGTGAGGTGTCCAGAGCCAGGTGAGGACAGCGACTCAGGAAGTCACCCAAACTCTGCTAAGAAGGTGGCAGGCATTATTCCCCAAGTCCCTCATTAGGTGAGGGCGGTCATTACTACTGATTTATGGATTGGAAACCAGGCTCAGAGAGGCTGAGGGTCTGATTCTGGGCTGCACAGCAGGAGGGTAGAGGAGCAGCCAGGGACTTGGATTTCATCAATTGCCATCAGCTGCAGGGCCTGCTGCCTTCAGGATGCACCCCTGGGCCCCTGAGGACCATGTGCTGGCCCGGGCAGGTCGGCAGAGGCTGGTGACTGGGGGCCAAGCTGGGCTGGGGGCACTCACCGCTCTTCTCTCTTTCCAGGGCCGCTGCAGAGCTGGAGACTGGTGGGGACTATGTGAAGGTAGGAGGACCTGAGCGGGGTGGTCAGGGGACCCTGGAGGGCTCAGAGCTGGTTCCACCAGGGTGGCCCTGCGAGGAGCCAGACCTCCCGGCCTGTTCCCAGGAGGAGGAGCATCAGGGAGACGCAGTGCTTGGGTGTGGGTCCGCTCTCAGCAGCTTCTTCCTGGGTCGCCATGGTTCTCTGCTGGGCCCTGACGCAGTGTCCAGATGTTGTGACCACTAGGCCCAGCCTGCCTGCCAGATGGACAGGGCCCCGCGGATGTCTCGTGCACCCTGACGGCACCCAGTCTTTGAGCATCTGCTGTGTGCCCGTTCTGGGAGGGGCAGTGGGAGGGACAACCAGGACCTTCATCACAGACAGTGGGCACTGCGCACATCCATCAAGAGCTTCGCTTGTCCTGGGCACCCGGGAATGTTGAAAATGCTGTTTTGGAATAATGATGATAGCAATAGTGATGCTAAACAGCATTTGAGCCGGGCTTGGTGGCACACACCTGTAATCCCAGGACTTGGGAGGCTAAGGCAGGAGGATCACAAGTTTGAGGACAGCCTCAGCAATTTAGCGAGACCCTGTCTCAAAAAAGTAAAAAGGACTGGGGATGTGGTTTAGTGGTAAAGCATCCCGGGTTAAATCCCTGGGTACCAAAATAACATTTGAGGGCCTACTGTGTGCAGGCCCTGTGCTGCTCTGGGCACCAGGGGAGAGGCGTTCTTTCCTGGTTGAAGTCCTTGAGGTCTCCCCTCCTCAGAGGGCAGGGAAGGCCTTCATGCACCCTCTGCAGCTGGGAAACAGAGTAGTTCGGTGACTTGCCCACAGTCGCACAGTTGGTACAGGATGGAGGTGGGACTGCACCCGACTTGATGCGTAGACAACACAACGTCCTTGACCCTCCGCTACACAGCACCCACCCCAGACAGGCCCCAGGCTGAGTCCTGAGCATCCTGCCAGGGCGAGGAGGAGCTCCAGGCCCTGCCTTCACAGGCTCCCTGTCCAGGTGCCGACAGGACAGAAGGACAGTGGTTTGGGCTTGTGCTCTGCAATCCACCAGATCCAAGTTTTCATCCCAGATCTGCCACGTTGGCTGTGCATGTCACCGTCTGAGCCTCAGTGTTGGCTCATGTGAAATGGGGTAACAGTGGTGTCTCCAACCTGGTGTTGGTGTGGGCCCAGTGAGCCCATGCCCACCGGTGGGGACCTGAGCCCAGGGCAGGCCACGCATCGCCCTGAGCAGATGCCGAGTGGAGGAGGAAGGGCTCCGGCTGTGCCTCCACCACCTGCAGCTCCCGCAGGAAGCAAGGAGTCTGCTCCAAGGGAGGGATGATTTTCCACCGTGGGGGAGCTGGGGGGGCAGGAAGACTTTCTGGGGGAGGAGCATGAGGCCAGGCCCCTGCAGCTGCACAGGGGCCTGAATGGAAGGCAAGAGAGAGAGAGATGGGCCGAGAAGGGCTGGCGGTGGCCCAGGCAGGCCAGGTCTAGGCCAGTGGGGTGAGCCAGGACGCCCGCCCGCCTCCTCTTCCAGTTGCTTATGCCACAGGAGAGGGGCCATGGGAGGACCAAAGCCCACAGGTGGGACACACAGGGGACATGTTCAGCACCCACAAGTTCCAGCTGCCTGGCAAGGCAGTGAGATCCCTGTGAGCATTGTTGGCTCTATATTTTTCCTTAAGTTTGGAGAGTTTAAAATGTAGATTTTTTAAAAACATCATAAATGAAATGACACCTGTTCGTGGAATTGGTTGAACAATCCCCCAGGAGCTAAAGTCAAAGGGAGGTTGGTTTTATTTTCCAAGCCTCCTTTGAGGGTTGGGAGCAATAGTCTCCCAACTCTATTCCTTGCCCAAGGGCCTCATCTTGGGTGCATTAGCTTTCAGAAATTTCACCAAAGTTCCCAAACCTTGACATGAATCCTTTGATTCTAAAGTGAGGATTCAAAAATTTCAAGGCTGTAAAGTTCTGTGCTCCATGCTCAGAGTTTCAGGTGTATTTTCAGAAAATAAACTACCAGGATCCTGAGAGGTGAACTCACTTGCCTGAGGTCACACAGCCTGTCCAAAAGATTTGGACACCAGGCCTGACTGATGCATCACCAAGGGCTCTCTTTTCATTAGAGAGACCATGATCCAAGGACAAAAAGTCTAGATTTTGAGGCACTTAAGCTTGAAAAAATAGCGTGCACTAACTGAGCACTTACTGTGTGCCTGACAATTCACCATGCATCGGCTCAGCCATCACTTAAAAAGTTCTGTGAAGTCCGAACAGGCGCACGGGTACCAGCTGTTCGCCAGAGGCATTCTCCGCAGGAGCAGATTGGGGCTCCCAGAGAAGAGACTGGAGGGTGGCGGCACCGAGAGTTAGAGGAGAAGCGAGTTGAACCCAGAGTGACCCTCTAACCCCTGAGCTTTCCTAGCTCTGTGCACCTCCAGAGTCGGTCTAGCCTCCTGCGATTCCAAATCAGAGCTGAGAAACCCTGCTCTCGAGACTCGAGGCCACAAAGGATTTGGTCAAACACATGCAGAGATTTTTCCAGCTCTCGATATGATTTCATTCAAAGTCCCTGCCCGCTCCCGGTCGCTCCTGGTCACGGAGAGGTGCAGCGAGATGGGTAGGAAGGAACCCCCGATCGCCGGCCCAGGAGTCCCCACTCCATCTCGCTGCCCGCCGTGACGTCCCCCTTGGCAGGTGCTGGCGCGGCTCTTCGGGCTGGGAGCGGCTGGGGCGCGCGGGACTGGAGCGCGGGGGGCGAGGGGCTGGGCGCGGGGGGCGGGCGGAGGGAGGAACAATGGCCCCCTCCCCTCCCGGCCGGCGGGAGGGTGGGGTCTCCCCGCCCCGCCTCCCCGCTCCTCCCCCGACTAGGCGATGAGGTAATCGCGCCGCCGAGAGGCACGCGCAGCCGGTGCCCAGCCCGGTCGGTCCTTGCGCCCCTGCCCCGCCGGCCGCCGCCCCCTGCACGGTCCGCGGCCCCGGCGCCCGGCCGCACCATGACCGAGCGGTGCAGCCTGTGGAGCGCCCTGTCCGCCGCCGCCTGCTGCTTCTACCGCGGCTCCTTCGTGCAGGTGCAGGTGAGGGGGCTGCTCGGCCCCTGCCAGCTCCGGGGCTGGGACCCCCGGCTGCTCGGCCCGGCCGGGAGCCCAGAGCCGCAGCCGGGCAAGTCGCAGCCGAGGGGGCGGTGGGCAGAGGGAGGGGGCGGGTCGCCCAGCCTCACCTCCCGGCACCCAGACGCTCCACGGGGCGAGGGTCCAGCGACCGCTCGGAGACTCGGGGCTGCGGGGTGCGCGTCCGGTCCTGCCTCCCCCGCAGGAGCAGTAGCGTGGAGCTGGGGCACTGGCTCCGGGAGGTGGGGTCCCCGGCGCCCTACGGGTCCTCCAGCCCTGCCGGTCCCCCTGCGGGTGACCCGGGCAACCTGGCTTCCTATTGTACCGGGGGCTCCGGGCTGGGGTCTGAAGGCTGTTGAGGGGCAGGAAGCTGGGGGATGCTGCGGGTGCCACGGCTGTGGCCAGAGCAGCCGCCACCTTCCTGCCTTGAGGTGGGTTCGGGCGTGCTCGGGGTGCGGGTCTCCCAGCCCAGCTGGCCGGGCAGCGCAGGACGCGCCGTGGCGGAGAGAGGGTTAAACGGAAGGGGGTGGAGGGGAGGACCCGGACCCCGCCTCTCTGCGGAGCATCATCTGGGGATGGCTTTGCCTGAGGTTGGGACTCCTAAGAGAGCTAGAGCGGGGTTGGTGGGCCTGGGCTGGTGGGAAGGGGTTAAGACCCTGACCGGGGGTCTCCGAGCTCCTGCCTCTCGGGCCCCCTGGGAGCAGCCGGGCGCGTCACCTCTGCGCTCCCCCAGGCTCACACACGCTCGGAGCCCGCCTGAATGACGGCCCCGCCGGCAGCGGAGCGCAGCATCCAGGCACTGGCCAATCAGGCGCGCGCAGGCCGGGAGGCGGTGAGATCATCTCTGGCCAATAGCAGTGCACCGAGCTCAGGGATGCTGCATTCGCACCCCAACCCCCCCCTCAACTCTTGGGAGCTGGGGACCCCCAGCTTGAGGATGAGAAGAATACAGGGACCCTAAGCGTCCCACTCTCAGGAGTGTAGGAGGACCAAGTTGATTCCCTCCCCAATTCTCTCTAGCCATTGATTAGGGCTGGAAGTCTCCCAGAGCCCTTTTACAGACCAGACAGAGGCTATGCAGGCACAGAGAGGGGAAGTGACTGGCTCAAGGTCACACAGTGACAGAGTCTTGGGGCCAGGTCTTTAGCACATAGCCGCCTCCCCCTCTTCACCCCATGCCTCTCTAGCTCCAGCCAAGGAACTGGGGGGATACCAAGTGCACACTCTGTCAAGGGGAAAGACCCTCGGAAGGCCCGGGAATGGTTCCCTTCTGCTCTGCATCCCCCCCTTTCCCTCCCAGGGTCTAGTATGGTGTGAGGAAAAACACCGGGGACCCCTAGGAACCCAGGACCCTTGAGGAAGTGTGGGGTAGATGAGAAGGCCCAATCTCACCTCAGCCTTGGGCCTCCCTGCCATGTGGGGTACGGGTTTCCACTGTGGACAGAGCATGTGCTGACCTTCCATCCTTAGGCCCCACCTGCCCCTTGCACCTGTACAAACCACTCGTTCCCACCTCTGTCCCCGGAGCCCTGCAGCTTCTCGAAGCTCAATTTCTCATGGGCCCACTGCCAAACTACTGCTGCCTTGGCCCTGCCCACCTCAAAGTGTCCCATCATCCTCCCAGGATCTCCACCTGGAGTTTGTTCCCACCCCAGCCTCTTTCCCACGCCCCGTCCACTGCCCTCTCCCCACCACACACCCTGCCCTATGCCACTGCATAGGCTGAGCCCCAGGAGCAGACTGGCCCTGCCCCAGCCCTTCCTTCTGGGGCTCTGCTGTGGTCTGTGCATAGCCCCAGCTCCCCAGGTCAGCCTCACTGCCCTCCACGACCGCCCTGCCACTCGCAGCCCATGGAAGCTTCTCTTCCTCTCATGCCCACCTTCAGCTCCCGGCTCTGCCTGCAGGTGCTGCCTGGCCGCCCCCTCCCACAGCTCCTGTCTGCCCCCTCTCTCCCCCTCTTTACTCTGCCCCTCCGGCCTCTTCAGGCCCCTCATCTTGTCAGGGAAGGGATCCCTGATTCTGCCCCCAACTTTTGGGCATCTCCAAACATTCAGAGAACCTGGGATTGAAGTCAGTATCTGCATGGGCTCCCCCAGGACAGAGGGCCATCCTGGTCATCTTGGGGCCTTAGCCCGGCGCAGGACCAGAGTGCAGGATGAGTCACTGTTGAATGCGTGGGGTGGGAGGTTCTAGATAACTCTGGAGCTGGGATCATGTCGTCCAGGGAGCAGCATGGGTCAGGGAAAGCCAGCCAGTGTGGGAGCTGAGGGGTGGATATGGTGCTGCCGCATGAGAATCTGAGATCTATTGAGGGGCTGAGGAGGCCAGAGGTGGACTGCAGGACTCTGGAGAGCAGGGTGTCCTGGGGGAGACACTCACCTTTGCTGCCCTGTCTTACCTGTCCGCTGCTGGCCAGCTCTGGGATCTGTCTGTGCTGGAGCAGCTTTCTTTGGGGCCTGGGGCTGAGGGAGGGGAGAGGAGGGATGTCTCAGGTCCTCCCAGTGACTGGGACGCCTTTGTGCTAGCCACAGTGCTCTGTGGTGTGTCTCCGTTTATCCTGGCCATGGGGTGAAGCAGGTTCTGTCATTGTACCCATTTTACTGAAGAAAAAGTTGAGGCCCAGGTACCTCCATGGCACAACCAGGTTTGGGCTGGGCTCTGTGGTGGGTGCACCCGATGGCAGGGCTCCCTTCCCCCGGGCTTTAGGTCTCCTGGGATTGGATAATACCTAACCTCGGGTCTCAGCAACCGGGAAACCAGGAATCTCCCACTAGGGCAGGTGTGAGGGCAGGGCCTGGGCACTGGCTCCAGTAGGCGGCCTTGGGCGTCCCTGTTGGCCTGCAGTTTCCTCCTGGGCAAGGGCTGCTTGAGATTACAAGGGGGATGGGCCTCAGGGAATGCAAAGCGTATTGTGGGGTCCTCTGCCCCTGTTTGTGGCTGCCTTCCCCGCCTTCGTGCTGTATGGTTCTCCATCCCAGAATGGATCTGTCCCCGAGCTCTGCTTTTGTCCCCATGCCTTTGCCTGGGGGACCTACGGCCTGACCTTCCAGATCCACCTGTAGGAACCTTCCCTCCCTTCCCTCCCCTCGGGAAGTGTGTGGTGCTCCTGGTGCAGGAGGAGCCTTCCTGGTTGCCCTCTCCCCCAGGAAGGCGGCCCAGGCAGGCGCCTCCTGGGCACCTCGGCGTGTGGGATCTCCCTTAGAAAAGCCCGGCCCTTTGCCGCTGTCCAGCACTGTGGTGCTGACTGCGCCCGCTCCAAGGCTGCTTTTGCCTCTTGCCTCTTGGCCTAGGAGTTTCTTTTCTCTCTCTTTTTTTTCTTTCTTTCTTCCTCCCCACCTGTTTTTTTTTTAATTGGGGATGGAACCCAGGGGTGCTTAACCACTGAGCACATCTGCAGACATTTCTATTTTTTTGAGACAGGGTCTCACTAAGTTGCTTAGCGCCTTGCTAAGTTGTTGAGGCTGGCCTCAAACTTGCGATCCTCCTGCTTCCGCCTCCTGAGCTGCTGAGATTACAGGCGTGCACCACCATGCCTGACAAGCCGAGGGGCTTCTTGAGGACAGGGCTTGGATTTTTTATCCCCACCCCTGGCACATGGCACAGGGCCTGGAATGTTGTGGGCATGGCTTAGAGGAATTAGTTGGGATTTCTTTACTCGAGCTGGGATAGGGACCCATGTGTAAGGGCCCTTCTCACACCTAGGCCTTATTGTTCCCAGCATTCCTGGATAGAAGAAGTTCCCCTGGGCAGGGTGTGGTTGGGAGGAAGGGAAGAGGGGGCTTTGAATTGGATGTCAACTACTGCTGTCTTCCATCTAGTTCTCCAAGGAAAAGTACATACTGGACTCCTCGCCAGAGAAACTGCACAAGGAGTTGGAGGAAGAACTCAAACTCAGCAGTACAGACCTCCGCAGCCACGCCTGGTACCATGGCCGCATCCCACGAGAGGTGAGAGAGCCCTCCGTCAGTGCTCCGCGAGTCCAAAATCCAGCTCTGGCCACCAGAGCACCTGACCTGATGCTTGACAGGCTCAATCTGAGTGGATTGGGATGAGGTCCAGCTCTGCCATTTAATGTGTGATGTTGAAAGAGTTGCTTCGGGGCTGGGAATGTGGCTCAGGCGGTAGCACTCTCATCTGGCATGCGTGCGGCCCGGGTTCGATCCTCAGCACCACATACCAACAAAAATGTTGTGTCCGCCGAGAACTAAGAAATAAACATTAAAAAAAAAATTCTCTCTCTCTCTCTCCCCTCTCTCACTCTCTCTTAAAAAAAAAAAAGAAAGAGTTGCTTCACCTCTCTGAGCCTCGATGTCCCCATGTGTAAAATGAAGGACAATCATAGTATCTACCTTAAAGAGCCTCTGTGAAAATTAAGTAATGTCTGACACCAGTGAGCTCAATGAATTTGGCTTTATTTTTATTTCTTTCGTTGCTATTGGCCTGTGTATCAGCCTCTTGTGTGTTGGTTAGTGAGCATCCATCTCTGGGCTATTTGGTTTTGACCAAGTGGAGTTTCCAGGCTGAGGTGACTTTATAAGTCACAGATTGGGGCTGACACGTCACCTATTGCTTCTTTCACTCACATTATGAGTCTTAGCCAAGAACCAACTCTGCTAGGCCCTGTCCTGGGCACCAGTGTTTGCGAGAAAAGAGGTGGCGGCCCTGGATCTGGGGCACAGAGGCTTGGGAGTGGGCAGCCATGACACACCGTGCAATAGAAGTCACAGAGACCCAGGGTCTGGAGGTGCTGGGGCTGCCTTGGCCTGAGACCTGGGTCCCAGGCCTGCCCCTTCTCAGGGTTCCCCTTAGGTAGAGTGGCTTCAGCCTCATCCTCCAGGCACACAGGGCCTGACTCCATCTGGTTCTGCACCCTCACGCTGCTTCTCTGCTTGGCTCACACGTTTGCCTGAGGAGGCCTGTCTGCATCTGAGTCGCTGTGTCCTTGGTCCCAAGCTTCAGATTCAGATGTCTCTGTAGTCTGGGTCAGCCTTGGTGTCCCCCCAGTCCTGAGTCACTGTGTCCCTGGCCCTGGGTCTGGCCCTCTTCCATCCCCACCACACTCCAGCCTACCGGTGCCCCCCGCAGGTCTCCGAGACCCTGGTGCAGCGCAACGGTGACTTCCTCATCCGGGACTCGCTCACCAGCCTGGGCGACTACGTGCTCACGTGCCGCTGGCGCAACCAGGCGCTGCACTTCAAGATCAACAAGGTGGTGGTGAAGGCGGGCGAGAGCTACACGCACATCCAGTACCTCTTCGAGCAGGAGAGCTTCGATCACGTGCCCGCCCTCGTGCGCTACCACGTGGGCAGCCGCAAGGCCGTGTCCGAGCAGAGCGGGGCCATCATCTACTGCCCGGTCAACCGCACCTTCCCGCTGCGCTACCTCGAGGCCAGCTACGGCCTGGGCCCGGGCAAGGCTGCCAGCCCAGCCAGCCCCTCGGGCTCCAAGGGCAGCCACATGAAGCGGCGCAGCGTCACCATGACAGACGGGCTCACCGCCGACAAGGTCACCCGCAGCGATGGCTGCTCCAACAGGTCAGCCAGGACCCCGCACCAGGCCTCATTCTGCCAGCTGTCAAATGGGGGTGTACGTAGCGAGCTTGGTGGGGAAGGGGAGGCCCAGCCATGCCGAGCTGGGCGAGATGTCTCCTGGAGCCTCAGTGGGGGGCGGTGGAGGGAACAGAGGGTCTCCAGGACAAAGACCCAGATCCCAGTTCCAGCTCTGCCGCTTGTTGGCGGGTGTCCTGGGCCCCTCCTTCCTCTCTTACCTCCGTGCATCTACCTGTAAAGGGCCCACACTCATAGCGCCCCCTGGCTTTGCAGTGTGGAAATCCCTGCACAGGAACCAGAATATTCTCAGTGACATTTTAATGACACCTGGTTGCCCCTTGGGCTGGGTAAGACCAGGCCCGGGAGCCCAGGAAAAGCCATAGCAGCTAATGGTGCCTGAGGCCCTGCGGTGCCTGACCCGGGCTGAGGGCTGACCAAGTGGTCCTGTCAACCTCGTCTCCCCTGGGTCTTCTAACCCCTGCTTTATAGATGAGGAGATGGGCTTAGAGCAGGGCAGACCCTTGCTGGGGTGTGGTAGGATCAAGATTCAAACCCAGATTCAAATTTGTTCACTTCAAAGTCTGCTAATTTCTGTGGCTTTCCTGGATCTTTGCAAAGAGGTTTGTGCTCTGGGCTAGGCCCTCCTGGCCCATCTCCCTGGGCCTGGGTTGGGCATTGCCAGCCTAGGAATGGATAGATGGCAACCCTTCGGGGAACAGGCAGCTGGTCTGTGGTTTGGAACCAGTGAACATAATGGTGCCAGGATCCACAGGCCATGTGTGCCCAAGGCATCCAGAGCAAAGCGTGGGAGTAGTAAGGAAGAGCCAGGTTGGCAGACCTGGGCCCCTCAGGCCCCTTCCTGCTACTCCTTCTCCTCAGACAGTTCTCCAAGGTTCTCTGGGTAAGGTTCCCAGGAAAGGACATTTGTGCAGGTTGTGGACTGCACAAAGTTTTCTACACCCCCGTTCCACCCACAACAGTGGAGGACAAAAAATCCACACTGCCTTCCGCTTATGATGGTGAGGGTGCAGGTGAGGGGTTTGTCTGCTGGGAAAATGTCTGATTTATTCAAAGGTACTTGTGGGTTAGCAGGGTGTGGCCTAGCTGTCCCTTGCCCTTCTTCCTCTAGGGATAAGAAAGACACAGAGAGCCTGAGGAGCCTTAGCTTTGCTGGGGTCCCCCAGATCTTGTCCTCTTAAGTTGGTCTTGGATTTGAGAGAGGGGAGTGCTGGGCAGGGATGGAAAAGGACAGCAGACTCGTGTGGGGGACACGGGGAAGGGGAGCCCGTGCTGTGCTGACTAGGTAGGTGGACCCTGTGACCTGCGGTGCCACCCCAGCCCAGTGCAGCCCTTCCTCCTGGCTTTATAGTTTTGGTTCCTGTCCATTGAGAGCCTGAACTCCATAATCCCAAAACTTGTTTTTCCTGTGAGGTTCAGGGGGCAAAGACGGGGTCCCAGGAGCCAGCGAGGCCCTGCCCTCTGGGCTCCTGCTCACGGAACTGTCTGTCCACAGCTCATCTCTGCCCGCTCCTCGGGACTCTATCCGCAGCTGTGCCCTCAGCATGGACCAGATCCCAGACCTGCACTCGCCCTTGTCCCCCATCTCAGAGAGTCCCAGCTCCCCTGCCTACAGCACTGGTATGGCCGGCATCGGTGGGGGGCGCGGGGGTCTGTCTTGGTCTTTGTTTCTCGTGTGTTCTGGTGTTGCTGCTCTTCTCAGAGAGCAGTGTCTTGCAAGAATTTGCCCTCAAGCCTCCTGTGGAACTCTTGATCCTAACATATTTCTGTGGCTTCTTTTCTCAATACTTCCCCTCCAAACCCCCGCCCCAGGGGCTAGGGATTGAACTCAGGGGCTCACATAAATCCTTCCTAAAATACAGGGCCATCAACTTTGTCAGAACCACAAACTTGCCTTCCAAGCAATACCTCCAAGTTCAAATTCCTTACCAGAAATGTTTGATGACATAAATCATTTATGCAAGGTGGCACGGTCAAGTGGCCTAGAGGTCGAGATTGAAATCTGAGCTCCTATCACTTGCTGGCTGGGTAACCTTGAGCAGGTCACTTAACCTCTCTGAGCCTTAGCTTTCTCATCTGCAGAGTAAGGATCATAAAAGTATTTATATTTACTTCATGGAACATTGAGAGGGTAAAATAGATTAATGTGCAAAGAAGGATTGCATAGGCAGTAAGAGCTCTCAGTATGTATCACATGTGGTTTCGGTTTTTCTTTTATTTCATTTTTGCTGGGGTTCTGGGGATAGAACCCAGGGCTTCATGAACATCAGGCAAGTGCTGCACCCTGAGCCACTTCCCTAGATCTTACCTCTGATTTTTTTTTTTAATACAAGGAATTGAACTGAGGAGTGCTTGACCACTAAGCTGCATTTCCTCTTTAAAAATTTTTATTTAGAGACAGGGTCACTGAGTTGCTTAGTGCCTCACTAAGTTGCTGAGGCTGGCTTTGAACTAGTGATCCTCCTGCCTCAGCCTCCCAAGCTGCTGGGATTACAGGCATGTGCCACTGCCCCCAGCTCCTCACTTCTGATGTTTGGTGATGCTTTCACTGCTGTTGACCTGTGTATCTCCAGCATTTTGCCAGTTCTGGGCACACAGCATGTCCCTAGTAAATTATTACTGCTCATTCATCCAGAACTAACTCCACTGGCACAATCAACTCCAGAGAGCCTGAGCTTCCCCTCCAAGTAGTTTTGTGGTTTTCCGAGGCCGTGACAGCTGCAGGGTAGGGGCGTGGGGTCGCCTGTGGTCCTGACCATTTGCCTGAGTTTGCTGGGCCTGGTCTCCATCCTGGTGGGGAAGAGGGGTGTCCCTCCCACGTGGAGGATGGAGCCTGTTCTTTAGGGAGCAGGGATGAGGAACCCCGCTTGGTGGGGAGCTGTGGTGACTAGTCCTCTCTCTTGCTCTCTGCAGTAACCCGCGTCCATGCCGCCCCTGCAGCCCCCTCTGCCACCGCACTGCCTGCCTCCCCTGTGGCCCGCCGCTCCAGCGAGCCCCAGCTGTGTTCCGGAAGTGCCTCAAAGCCTCCCGGAGAGTCGGACAAGGGTCCTCATGCGAGCCCCTCCCACACCCTCTCCAAGGCCTCCCCGTCCCCATCACTCAGCAGCTACAGTGACCCAGACTCCGGACACTACTGCCAACTCCAGCCTCCCATCCGGGGCAGCCGAGAGTGGGCAGCAGTAGAAGCCACCAACCGGCAGCCCAGGAGCTATGGAGAAAGACTAAAGGAACTGTCAGAAAACGGGGTCCCCGAAGGGGACCGGGGCAAGTCCTTCACAGCCCCCATTGTAGAAGCCACCTCTTCCTTCAACCCAGCCACCTTCCAATCACTACTGATCCCCAAAGATAACCGGCCCCTGGAGGTGGGCCTTCTGCGAAAGGTCAAGGAGCTGCTGGCCGAGGTGGATGCCCGGACACTGGCCCGACATGTCACCAAGGTTGACTGCCTGGTAGGTGCTGGGTGTGGACTGGAGTGGGGACAGCAGCTTTATCCTTGGCTTTGGGGCAGGAATCAGGGTGGTGCGGGGCCTGGTTCTCCAATTCGGTTTTCCTCCAGATGTGGGTTTGGCATTGAGCCAGGCAGTGCTGAAATGCACTGGGGCCGGCTCTGTGAGGCACCCGGAGCCCTTCCGCGGTGTCCAGGGACGGAACGTCTGACTTCCCGCCCCCGCGCTCCCTCGTGGATAAATAAGGAAAAACATTCCCATAAATCACCAACACCTGGGTCTTCGCTTTTTAGTATTTCTTTGACCACCCAAGGACTCCAGTTCTCTTTGTGCCCAGTTCCTAGCTCTGCGTCTGGGGGAGCGGGTTGTTCACGTTGGTCTCCGAGCCAGGGAGAAGAGAACAGAGTCAAGGCAGAGATGTTGCTCCATGGAGAGCGCTGGGCAGGAAAGAGGAAGGTTCTAGGCCCAATGTGTGGCCTTGGGCAAGCCCATTCCCTCCCTGGGCCTCAGGTTTGCCATCTGGAATAGGGCACTCTGGTTCTTAAACTTAACTGCATATTCAACACGCGGGGAACCCCTGGACATTGCCCCCTTCCCCCCATTTCGCAGATGGGGAAACGAGGCTCAGGAAGATGGAATTCCGTGCTCCTGTAGAGGGTCAGCGGTGGAGCTGGGATTCAAACCGGCCTCCTAGCTAGGCCTCTTAGAAGGAACTCTGACTCCCAGATGGCCTGGGCCAGCCCTGACAGGAAATTAATCAGACCTCTGGGCGTCCTTGCAGGTTGCTAGGATACTGGGCGTTACCAAGGAGATGCAGACCCTAATGGGAGTCCGCTGGGGCATGGAACTGCTCACCCTCCCCCATGGCCGTCAGCTACGACTAGACCTGTTGGAAAGGTAAGGCAGGCGCCGCGCCCCGGGACTCGCGGGGGACCCCCGGGCTACCTGCTCGGGCTACCTGCTCGGGCTTGGCTGAAGCCGTGGGGCTCCTTAGCCTGTCCGCCCGCTTCCCGGGGTTCCGGCCACGCCTCCCACCCTTTGGCCAATCGCAACTCTTGATATCCAGCTCAAAGCCATCCTGGCTCCCCAAAGACTGCGCCCACTATCTCCGGATTATCCGGCTGCAGCCCCTTGTCCACAGCCTTGGCCCCGCTCTCACGGCGGATTCTTAAAACCGCGTGCGCGACCCACTCCGCTCCCTCAAGCCCCGCCCCAGGCGCCCTGGTCCCGCCCCCGGAGCATGCTGACCAATCAGAAGCACTGCGCCTTGGTCCCCTCAGCTGGCCGCGCCCTCTAACCTCAGGGATCCGTTATAACTTCTCACTCGGACTCTGCCATCGCCGGTGATGGACAGTGGCAAGGGCCCCTCCCCGCGGACTTGGCCCCGCTCCCTCTGACCCGGCCGCTCTGACAGGTTCCACACCATGTCCATCATGCTGGCGGTGGACATCCTGGGCTGCACCGGCTCGGCGGAGGAGCGAGCAGCGCTGCTGCACAAGACCATCCAGCTGGCGGCCGAGCTGAGGGGGACTATGGGCAACATGTTCAGCTTCGCTGCGGTCATGGGCGCCCTGGACATGGCCCAGGTACTGAGGGGCCCGCCTAGAGCTGGGCACCCTGTAGACTGGAAGCGCCCTGGGCGGTTTCTCGGGGATGGAAATGGGAAGAGCTTTGTGAGTTCCTAGGCATGGCTGGGAAAGAGTAACCAGGAGAACACAGTTCCCCAAGGGCTGGCCAAGGACACGTTCTTTTCCCTTCCCTGGGTCTCAGTTCCCCACTTGTAGGATGAATGAGGAGTATTTGATGCATTTAAAGAAAACCCAAAGGCCAGTGAGGTGGCACAGACCTGTAATCCCAGCCAATGGGGAGGCTGAGGCAGGAGGATTGCAAGTTCAAAGCCAGCCTCAGCAACTCTCTGAGACCCTGTCTCCAGATGAAATGAAATTTGGAAAAGGCTGGGAGTGAAGCCGAGAGGTGGAGCACTCGGAGGTCAACCCCTAGTACTGCCAGAGAGAGAAACATGACACAGTACCATTGAACGGACACTCACCTGTGCCCTGGGCTAGTGCCACACTATTTACCAACATTGATTCCTGAAAAGACTCTCATGAGGTGGATGCCTCTGTTGTCCCCTCTTGTTACAGACGAGCAACTGAGAGCAGTACTTGCCTGTGGTCACACAGGTCCAAAGGTTTAGGGTTTGAACTGATTTCTAGTGCAACCATTATGCCACACTGCCTCTCCTGTGCCTAATAAATAGGAACAACAGGGGCTCGGAGGCAGAGTCTCAGGTTCACATCTCAGCTCCGCCACTTATTTTCAGAATAATCTTGGGCAAGTCATTCCCACCTGAGATTTAGTTCCTTCAGCTGTAAAATGGGTTGTGTTGGCATCATCATGACATGAAAGGCAGCCTACACTGTCCTTGGTCCACCAATGGTGGCCAGAATAGCTCTTGTTATCCCACATCTGTGTGTCCACTCAGCAGGGTGGCCTGTGGCCAGCATCCACTCAGGCCACTTCCTTGGGCAACTTCTCACAGTCTGATCTCCCCAGATTTCCCGGCTGGAACAGACATGGGTAACCCTGCGGCAACGACACACAGAGGGTGCCATCCTGTATGAGAAGAAACTCAAGCCTTTTCTCAAGAGCCTCAATGAGGGCAAAGGTACCTCCCTGCCTTGCTGTGTGACCTTGGACAGGTTCCGGTCCTCTCTGGGCTGCCATAGACTCTCCCAGTGTGGATGATAAGGAGAGCTTGGTGAGCTTACTTTTTGCACCTGGCAACCTCATTAGCCACGTCCAGGTCTAGGCTCAGCACTTGGGACTGCGTCATCGCTGCTGTGGGTGCACCCAGGGGAATCTAAAAGGAAGGGTTTGTCCCAGGAGTCTGGATCCCCGGGAACTCTCTGGGACCTTAGGCAGACCCCTCTCCTCCCACCTCTCAGCTCTGGGGAATCAGTGGATGTGGGACCTCCAGGGTCCCTGAGTGCCTGCTCTCTCTGTCCCCTGCAGAAGGCCCTCCGCTGAGCAACACCACGTTTCCCCATGTGCTGCCACTCATCACTCTGCTGGAGTGTGATTCGGCCCCTGCTGAGGGTCCCGAGCCCTGGGGCAGCACGGAGCATGGCGTGGAGGTGGTGCTGGCCCACCTGGAGGCCGCCCGCACGGTGGCACACCACGGAGGGCTCTACCACACCAATGCCGAGGTCAAGCTGCAGGGTGAGTGTGGTCGATGCCCGGGCTCCCCTCCTCCCAGCATCCACTCGGTGCTCGTCCCTCTGTTCTGCCCCAGCTCCCCAGCTCCTCATCTTATCACCTTCTTCACTCAGTAGTTCAACAGGCAATCACTGGGTGCACCTTGGCTGTGGTCCTTAGCTTGGCTGAGCCTCAGTGTTCTCGTCTTTGAAATGTGAAAGAAAGAGGTGCCCAGCCTGGTACCTGGGGTGGAGACAGCTGCCACACTTCAGGGAGCTCAGTTTGTAACATTCTCACATGAAAGTGGCAGTGTCTGTTACTGCCTTTGGTATTAAGTTGCAGAAATTCACTGGAGATAAATTAGAAATTACAGCTGAGCAAAAATAAGATTTAAAAACTGCCGCAGTCTGGCTGGGCACAAATAACCGAGCCGCCAAAAAGCCTTGTAGGTTCAAACAGCAACTCTATTCCTGAACTCTCACACCGGGCACTCTACACACATTTTCTGGGAACACACTCCCTCCACCGGGCTCCACTCTGCGCACCAATTCTCCTGGAACCCCGGGAGAACTCAATGGGAACTCCAAAGTAGCAGGTGCCCAAGGCAGCAGGATCCGCCCTAATCCCAGAGCTGCCCTAATCCCAGAGCAGGGTCATCTTTCAACCATTCCCTCTAGCAAAATGCCAGGCATCATTCCAACTAAACTGTGGCTCTCAACAAAAAACTTACCCACAATTACCCAGGGTAAACGCTGTGAATATTCTGATAGGTTTTTCTGACTTTCTTGCCTTTTTTTTTCCCCCAAGAAGGAATAAAAAGATATGTATTTTATATTTACTTGTAAAACGTATATATGTTTCTTAAAAAAAATGGAACTTATGGAAAAAAAAAAAGGAAAGAAAGAGAAAATGATCATGCAAGATCTCAAAAAACTTCCAAAGAATTAAACATTAATATTTCGTCTTCTAAGGACTGGGGATTCAGCTCAGTGATAGAGTATTTGCCTAGCATGTATGAAGCCTTGGGCTTGATCTCTGGTAATGAAAAAAATATATATTGCTTGTCTAGAAAATAGTAGGAGAAAGGCCCGACACTGCCATGCATGGTTACATTCATTAACAGACTTTGTTGGCTCCCTGGTGGGCTGTGGAGAGGTTGCCTCAAATGGGACCCTGAAGAATGTGGGGACTCCGAATGGGAGCCCCAGTCTCCTTCCAACCAGATGGTGGTCCCTGACCCGTGCCCCTGCCCTGCAGGATTCCAGGCCCGGCCAGAGCTCCTGGAGGTGTTCAGCACTGAGTTCCAGATGCGCCTCCTCTGGGGCAGCCAAGGGGCCAGCAGCAGCCAAGCCCGGCGCTATGAGAAGTTCGACAAGGTTCTCACTGCCCTGTCACACAAGCTGGAGCCTGCTGTCCGCTCCAGTGAGCTGTGACCCCCGCAGGAACTTTCCCCTCTGCAGCTGTGGGCAGCAAAGGGGGCAGAGACCTTTCCCCAGAGCACCCCAGGGACACTGTGATCAACCCAAAATGTTCTGGGTTCAACTCCAGGATCTCCATTGCAACTCCAGGGTCCTGCCTGGACTCTGGGTTCCACCTTCCAGTCACGTACTTACCAGTCTCCCTTCAGGAAGGACAGGGACCTTGCTCCTCCTACCAGCTTCTGCTGCCCCCCTTCTTGCCCAGGTTCCCTGTTTTTGAGCCATGGGAGGCCCCTCATGCCTCCTCCCTCTCCCCTGGGTATCTGCCTCCACTGGCACCAAGGCCTCCATCTTGCTGTAAATAAGTCTGTCTGTTCTGTAAATAGATGTACAGAAACCATGTTCTTTCTTTCATATAATAAACTTTTATGACTCTTTCTTCTGTCTCTCAGAAGGGACTGGGGGTGGAAAGAAGCACTTTTTCTCAGGTGAAAGGTAGAGAATTTCATTTAACAATTGCTTGCTGGGCATGATGACACACGTCTTATAATCCCGGCCACTCAGGAGGCTGAGGCAGGAGGATCATGAGTTTGAGGCCAGCTTCAGCAACTCAGCAAGACCTATTTCCAAATAAAAATTAAAAGGGCTGGAGCCTCAGTAGTAGAGCACCCCTGGGTTAAAAGAAAAAAAACAACTTATTTAGCACTTGGAACATTCCAGTTTGTTCCAAGAGCCAGAATACAAGCAAATACTAAATTCAAACCCTGCCCTCCAGGAGCTGAGGACCAGTGGGGGTGATAATTCCAACCTAGTGGGAGACATACAGCTATAACTTCCTCCTGTCCCATGCCCTGCCTCAGGAAGCCACAGCAACGATTATCACAAACACGAGGACCCAAGATGTTTGGAGTAGAAGGGTTTTCAGAAATCTAGGACTTCAACTCCCTTGTGTGAAACAGATATGGAGAGAGAAAGGACTTTCCCTGGGTCCCAGCAACAGAACGAGGAAGGCTACAAACTGGCTCCCCTGACCCAGGGTTCTTTCTCAATAGAGGGAAGTAATAATTTCAGGTTTGAGATGTGGCCCTGAAGTCGTGTGTGTGTGTGTGTGTGTGTGGGGGGGGTTTGTGTGTGTGTGTGTGGGGGGGTTGTGTGTGTTAAGCTGGGTAGGGCAGGGACCTTCAAGCTAGACCACAAAGACAGCTCTCAGTTCTTTCACTCCAGTAGGTGGGAGAGGTAAAGGTAAGCAATGTAGATCAACAGGATCCCAAGCCAACCTGGGGTCCCCAGGAGCTTGTTCACCGAATTTGAGATGTCTGGGTTCTTTTGCCTCTGAATTATTTGACCAGTCGGACCTGGTACCACATGACATGGTACAAAGCACCTTTGGCTGAAGCCAGAGGTGGTTGAATTCTGTTGTTCATTAGCAGGGGCAACTTGGATAAGAAGTTTAACCTCTTGGGTCCCAAATTCCTCCTCAAAATAAAACAAGGACAATCACAGAACCCATCTGCTAGGACTGATGGTAAGCATTTGGTATGTAGTGGAAGCTAGGTAAGGGACAGTTATGTTTCATACATAATGGATTGTCAGTGATCATTTATCAATTACTTTCTGAGTCAAAACACTATTTTCCGGCACCTCATTGAAACAACACCATTTCCATGTTGAGGTTGTGTCTAGATGGTAGAGTGCTTGCCTACTACATGTGAGGCATTGGCACTGGGTTGGATTCTCAGCATTGGATACAAATAAATAAATAAAAAATAAAGGTCCATCAACAACTAAAAAAAAAATTAAAAGAGAAACATCACCATTTCCATGTATAGCAGATACTATTATATTATAGCATGTGTATGGCACCTGAAGCTAATGGCACATAATGTTGCTCACCAAAAGCTATTATTAGTGAACCCTCTTTTGTCATATAAAAGAAGAGGTTGGAAGAGGCGCTTTGCAAGCTGTAAGGTTCCGCACAAGTTTTTGTTATAGTTGTTACGTTACCTTTTGTGGTCATAATCCTTTATTTATCCTTTTCTGAGCTACCGTGATGGTCCCCTAGTTACCGTGGCCATGGAAACGCGGCCCGCTGACCCGGTCTGGACGGTTCGCGGGCTCCCCCTGGAGGCTCCCTGGAGTCCTGCTGCGCGGCGACGGGGCGGGCCTTTGAGACGCGCGGGAGAGGAGCTGGGAGTTGTAGGCCATGGGCGTGGCTGCGGCGGAGCAGTGCACGCCGGGAGCTGTAGTTCGTACGTCGAGTGGTTGGCAGCCCCTGACTGAGCTTGGGCCGCTCCCGGATGGCTGCCGCCACGCGCGGCTGCCTGCCCTTGGGCTCGCTCCTCCGGCTGCTAGGGCTGCTCTCAGCCGCGACTGCCTCCTGGGACCTAGCTTCGCTGCGCTGCAACCTAGGCTCCTTCTGCGAATGCGACTTCCGGCCCGACTTGCCCGGTGAGGGGACAGGGAGCCCGGAGCGAGGAGCGGGTGGATAGGGAGCTTGCCTCAGGGCCGGGCATCCGTGAACCCGAGGCGGGATCCCGCAGACCTGCGGACGGCCAGGGCCGAAGTGGGGCCGGCTCCGAGGGGACTTGAGCGCCGGTGGCACGGACCTGAAGCGTAGGTTATTGGTGCCCGTTAGAGTCCCAGAGGGTTTGCGAGATGAAGAGAGCGAGCCTGTTGCCGGGAAGGCCCCTGCGGGGACATATTAGGCCTGCATGGAGTGGACTTGCAGTCCAGGGAGAAGCCTGTATTGGGGATTGGCAGGGGCTTGGGCATAATGGGTTGGCAGCTCCCGCTCATTTAGGGCTGGCGCAATCTGGAGAACCGCCTGGTGGGGGCGCTGCCGAGATAAGCCAGGCTGATAGGTGGCCCGTGCAGACAGCCGCAAGGGCCCTATTCCCTGTCCACACTTTGGGACAAGCATGCCAAACACAGGGTTCCCTAGACCAAGTCCCAGACATGATTTCCACCCTGAAATTCTACCTTGGTTCTGACACTGTCCTGTGACCCTAGGTCTGGAGTGTGACCTGGCCCAGCACTTGGCCGGGCAGCATCTGGCCAAGGCATTGGTGGTGAAGTCCCTGAAGGCCTTTGTGCACGATCCCAGCCCCACCAAACCGCTGGTTCTCTCCCTGCATGGCTGGACAGGCACTGGCAAGTCCTATGTCAGCTCTCTCTTGGCTCACTACCTCTTCCAGGGTGGCCTTCGCAGCCCGCACGTGCACCACTTTTCCCCCATCATCCACTTCCCGCACCCCAGCAACATCGATCGCTACAAGGTAGGCTGAATGTGTCTTGGACCACCATTGGCCTGCACATGGGGTGACAGACCCTGAGGAGTGAGTCCTAGCCCAGTAAGTGGAGTCACTTGTCCCAGGTCACACAGCCAGCTGGATCTTCAGCCCTCAGAACCCATCCTGAACAGAGCGTGAGACTGTGCCATTCTGTCTGGCAGGGAGTTCTTTTATTGGCTGGGAAACAGTAATGGTACCTACCAGCCAGTTGCTGTGAAGGGGACAGCATTATACAATTGCAGGTATCACTTATTGAGCACCTGTGTTTGCCAGACAGTCTGCATTATCGTCTCCCTGTAAAGCACTGAGCCCCAATTTGTGGCTCAGAGGAAGCACTAGGTAAACACTGGCTCTGACCACTGTTGTTGATTGCAAGGCACCTTCCAAGTCCATCTCTCTCGGCTGCCAACACTTTGGGAGCAAAATTCAGGTTCAGGGTGTGGGAAGGAGCTTCTCCTGGTATAGAAAAGAGTAGATGTGGGCTGGGCTGGGGCTTAGTGGCAGAGTGCTTGCCTAGCATGAGTGAGGCACTGGTTTCGTTCGATCCTCAGCACCACATAAAAATTATCAAAATAAAGGCACTCTGTCCATTTATAACTACAAAATAATTAAAAAAAAAAAAAGAGTAGATGTCATGGAAGGAGCCCTCAACAGGGAGGCAGGGGCTTGGGTTGAGTCCCTGTTCTACTGACATGCTGTGTGACCTTAGGCAAGTCTGTGCCCCTCTCTGGGCTCTCTTTTTACCAACAGTCTTAAGAATGGTTTTGTGCTCTTTGGGAGACAATATCTCCCGGGGAGGGGTTTTGTTCTTGGTTTGGGAAGAAGTTGGGGGTTGAAGCTCTCTGGCTCTCTGGAACTCCTCTTTTCCCCGTAGAAGGATCTTAAGAACTGGGTCCAGGGGAACTTGACTGCCTGCGGCCGCTCCCTCTTCCTCTTCGATGAGATGGACAAGCTGCCCCCAGGCCTGATGGAGGTCCTGCGGCCTTTCCTGGGCCCCTCTTGGGTTGTATATGGAACCAACTATCGAAAAGCTATCTTCATCTTCATCAGGTAGGGCTGGTTTTGTACTGGGCACAACAGGAGGACACTTGTCCCATGTCCAGCTGTCTGCTCTTGGCCTGTGCTCCCAGGGCGACACTGTTTCCAGGGTCCAGTCAGGCTGTCCCAAAGCCCCCCACTCTTGCTGGTGACACATCATCTAAGGTGGCTGACGACCCCTTTGACATTCCCAAAGCTATTCCAGCTTCTTTGTATCCTCATCCCTTCTTTGAGGAGACCCTGCTACGTCCACTTGTCCCTCGTTTTTGGACAGGAGGACAAATGGGACTGGAGTTTTCATCCTCTAATTCTCCCTCAGGTCCTGGCCATTAACTCAGGCAAAACTGTGTTACTTCCCTGAGACCCCACCTCCTCTCTGAGCAGTCCCCATGTCCCCATGTCGGTGGCCCCTTGGCCTACCGGAGGCTGCAGAAGGGGAGTCAGTTAAGGACACAGAGTTCTGTAAACTAAGTTGCATGGCACACGCGCGCATACGGCATGGCCGCGCTGGAGAGGAGAGCTGGGAAGAGCAGTGTCTCCATCGGCTGACCCCTGGTCCTGTTAGGTGGCACCAGGGAAGTGAGGGCCCACTCCGGCTCTGGTCCCTGGCTGAGCCTCTGCCTGGGTCCCCCATGATTTTAGCAACACTGGTGGTGAACAGATCAACCAGGTGGCCTTGGAGGCATGGCGCAGCCGCAGGGACCGAGAGGAGATCAGCCTGCAGGAGCTGGAGCCAGCCGTCTCCCGAGCCGTGCTGGACAACCCACACCGTGAGTTACTCGGGCCCTGCCCCGTGTGGCTTCACCCGCAGCCACAGTGGGCTGACTGCCAGGGAGGGCCGGGTTCCCTGGGGTCTCAAGTTCTGCCACTGACCCAGCAGAGGCTTCAGCACTCCTAGGTCTGCGACCTGAATGGGTCACAACCCCTCGGAGCCTGCGTCTGGAAGGGGGCTAAAAGGAGAGGGCCCAGCACACCCCTTCTCTGCCTGGGGGCTGGCTTCCCTCTTAGGTAGCACGTGTCCTTCCTGCAGATGGTTTCTGGCACTCGGGCATCATGGAGGAGCGCCTGCTGGACGCTGTGGTGCCCTTCCTCCCGCTTCAGCGGCACCACGTGCGGCACTGTGTGCTCAACGAGCTGGCCCAGCTGGGCCTGGAGCCCCGGGACGAGGTGGTGCAGGCCGTGTTGGACAGCACGACCTACTTCCCCGAGGACGAGCAGCTCTTCTCGTCCAATGGCTGCAAAACAGTGGCCTCTCGAATCGCCTTCTTCCTCTGACCCCAGAATGGCATCCTTGCCTGGCCAACCATGCAGGAAAGGCCGGAGGGACCCTTGTCCAGAGACTGCTGGAGAGTGGGCCCTAGAGCACGCAGTCAAGATGAAGAGGGGTATTGGCCAGGCCAAGGACAGACGCCGGGAAAGGCCTGGCTTCAGAACTGGTGGGAGGCGTCCTGGCCTCTGCTCACGGTCACCCTGGAACCTCACTGAGCCCTGACTTTCTCCTGCAGCCTGAGCCTTCTTAATGTGAATGTAACTCAGGGATCAAGGTTCATGGCTGTCGTCCTTTCTGGGTCTGTTACCCACACCCCTGGCCCTGGCACTGTACCCCACCTCACTCTACAGTCTGTGACCCCAGTATCACAGCTCAGGCTGGGACTTAACAGTTTCCATGAGTTGAGGGACTCAAGATGCCACCTGGGCCTGGATTTACACGTTTTTAATTTTTTAAAAGAAGAGAACAAGTATAATAAACGTAGCCATGGACTAGAGGAACGCTGGTCGAGGTTCCTTTTGCTTTGGAAGGACTCAGCCTCAGGTGCCTGTGAGGGCAGAATCGTCCCTGCTCCAGCGAGAAGCAAGGGTTTCACTGAGCTTCCTCAGGGAGCAGCACGGTGACCGTGACCTCAGCAGCTTCAGTCTCACTGGGGCCCTGGCTGGGACCCTGGCTGGGGCCCTGGCTGGGAACCTGGCTGGGGCCCTGGCTGGGACCCTGGCTGGGGCCCT
The DNA here is from genome assembly GCF_052094955.1 of Ictidomys tridecemlineatus. Classification (NCBI taxonomy): domain Eukaryota; kingdom Metazoa; phylum Chordata; class Mammalia; order Rodentia; family Sciuridae; genus Ictidomys; species Ictidomys tridecemlineatus. The sequence continues at coordinate 202,843,010 of NC_135480.1, read as the reverse complement.
GGCTGGGACCCTGGCTGGGGCTGGGGGTAGAACTGGCCTTGCTGGGCCTTGTGCTCGATGCCATGGTACTGTAGGTCTTGCTGGAGCTGGAGCCCGTGCTCTGAGTTGCGCTCAGGGCAGCCTCTGTCTTACTAGGTGTCCCGTTCTGGTCCTGGGTGACCATGGTTTTGCTGACATCCTGGGAAACCTGGATCTTGCTGGAATTTCGGATCGGTCCCCAGCTCTGGTCCTGGGGGACATCATCCCTGCCTGGTCTCCAGCTCTGGTCTCGGGCAGCCTTGGTCCTTCTGAGTCTCTGCCTTGGCCTCCGGGTACCCTTGGTCTTGGGCCTCTGCTTTGGGCCCTGGGTGGCCTCTGTCCTGCCAGCCTTCTGGCTCTGTTCTGGGATAGCTACTGTCTTTCTGGAGAAGCACCTTTGACTTTGGGCAGCTGGGGTCTTGCTGGAGCTCTGGATCTGGTCCTGGGTGGCCTCAGCCTTGCTGGGCCTCTGCCTTCTCTCTGGGGAAGCTTGGGTCTTCCTGTGGTCAGGGCTCAGGTGGTCCTCGTTGACCTCAGTGTCTGAGGATGGGGTCTTCTGTGGTGAGGAGACAGAGGGTGTGGTGGTGGTGGTGGGGCTGCTCCTGTATCCCCGGCAGATGGTGGACATGGTGGAGTCTGAGGTGGACTTGACCCTGTCTGGGAAGGGAGTGCCAAGAGTATCCATCAGGCCCGCCTTACCCTCCCTGGACAGCTCGAGGAAAAAGGGGCTTCCGGCGACCCCTACCAGAACCCCAGTGGCTTTGTACATCCAAAGCCGCAGTTTTGCCCACTCATACCAGCCTGGCCTCCTCACAACCCTAGCTCTGAGGCGGGCCAGGCTGTGACATGAGCCACTTGAGCCCCTGCCCATCCCTGGACCCCTCTGCTCCAGCAGGGCCCTCGCCTGCTCGCTCCTCCCAGCGCCCAACGCTGTGCTCCCTTCAGCTGCTTGAGGTCTTGGCCTCTAAGGGCCACCTGTGCTCAGGCCTGCTTGACTCCCTTCTGGCTGTGTCCACCTGTTGACTTGGGCTCACTGCCCAGGGAAAGGACTGTGCCCTTCATCCCTGTTATTGCTGCCAGGCATAGGCCGGGGCCAGGGCACCTGGTGAGGTTTGGGGATTGCCCCAAGTGACAGGAAGGAGACAGCACTGCCATTCTCCTGCCAAGGGGCTCTGGAGCAGCCTTCTGAGATTTTCCCTTTTGTCCCTTCCAGGCTGGTGCCCAGCAGAATTGCGGGTTGAAGCCCCTTGGATATGAACAGGGTTCAGTCCCAGGCCAAGGGGGAAAGAGAAAAGGACAGGCCTGAGAGGGGATGAGGCAGGAGTAGCAGCAACATAAAGAGCCTGATGGAGAGACCAGTGTCCCTGCTCTGTGCTGGACACTGTCCCACTGAGTCCTCACACGCCCTCCATGAGTTTGGGACTTCTACTCCCACTGTGGAGTTCCCTGCCCAAGGTCAACAGCAGGCCCAGGTTCACATCCCTTCTCACCCTGACCTTTAACCTCACTGCTCTTTTGCTCTCCTGGGCCTAGCAGGAGCCCAGGGACTTACAGTGGAAGATGGAACCTGAGGAGGTCTGGTCGAGGTAGCCTTCTGACAGGGATGTCACCTTGTGAGAGGCAAGCTCCTGGGTGTCCTATGGCAGAAAACAGGCTGGGCAGTTGCAGATTGGGAAGCCCTTGGGCCAGCGGCCACCCCTCTGGAAGGCCAGCAGGCCCTGGGGATTGTTCTCCCAAGCTTAGAGCTCCTCCCAGATACCGCAGACACCGGGGTGGGGCAGGGTGGGAACACAGGCTGAGACTGCAGGAAGGGGAGTGGCCATCCAGGAAAGGCCTGCGAGGGGCTGCTGGCCTCCATTTTCTCTGCAAAATGAACATGTTAGTTCAAGTGGGAGACAGGCCTCTGTAACTGTAAAGTGCTGTGTGCTGGGGCGCAGCAGCGACGGCCGAGGAGCTATTCATCCTCTAGGCATGTCTGGACCACCTGGCACATCCAGAGGAGGACAGGTCCCCTGCTATGACCATCTCACAGACCAAGGCTCCTAGCATCCAAGTAACCTGCCCAGCCACTCAGCTGAGGAGGAGAGAAGCTGGGTTTGACTCCACCTCCCTCAGAGCCTTGGCTGCTGGCCGCCTCTACCTGAGGTCACACCTGCAGATGGTGAGGACAGCGGAGCAGGTGTCCATCCCATAGGCCCTGGGCTCTGAGCTCTACCAGATTCAGCTCAGCCTCTTCCTGAGGGAGGGAGCCCACAGTGACCTGGCAGGGGTTCTGCAGAAAGAGCTTTGTATTCTGCCTTTGTTCTAATGCAAACTAGAAAAAGGGAGTGCCAGCAGGGCTAGGGGTAGGTTGCCTTTGGACATAAACTTGATGTCTGTTGGCAGTTGACTAGAGGAAGAAGTTTTGGAATGATCACAGGCACAGGCTGGCTCTTGTCCAGCGTCTGGGGAAGGAGCTGGAGAGGGAGGGCAGCTATTTGTCCACTTACACAAAGAAAAGGGGAGACTCCCTATGGTGTTAAGAATCAAGGCAACCTGGGGGGTTGTGCTGAGTTGCAAGGGCGCTTAGGATATGGCACAAAGTGGCACTGGGGAATGTGTTCTGTGTTGAGCTAGGAAATGGTGTCATGGTGTATTTAGTTTTGAAAATTTATCCAACTGTTCACCTATGATTTTCACACTTCTCTGTTTACATTGCATTCAACAAAATGTTTTCAGAAACAATTTAAAAATAGGAAAAGTCTGGCACAAGTGGCCAGGGCACCCCCAGGACCTGTGGGGTGTGTGCAGGCCAGGTGTGTGAGACCTGTCTCTGAGGCCAGCCTCTTTACCAGCCTCCCTGCAGGGACAGTCCTTGCTGGTGCCAATCTCATCTCAGAGAAGCCAGCCTCAGCCCCAGACCCCAGGGCCCCAGGCTTGGTGAAGGGCCTGCTCACCTCTTTCTTCTCCTTTGCTTCCTCCTCCTCCTTGGCCGATGGGGCCTCTGCTGGCTCTACCTGCAGTGCCTGGGGGGTGGGCTCCGGCTCTTTGGAGCTCTCAAACAAAGGCTGGTCTGACAAGAGCAGCTGGTCCGACTTCCAAGAGAGCAGCAGGGCCTTGGCCTTCTCGCGCTCCAGTTCCCTCTCCCTCAGCATCCTGCCAAGCCATGGCCCCAGGGTCCTGGGTCAGCCTCTCAGACTCCACCTGCCATCCCCAAAGACTAGTGTGGAGACCCTAGGAGGTGGCGGGGCAGAGGAACCTGAGCCCCAGTCAGTCCCCAGTCTCAGCTCCTGGCCCCTGCCCTGGAAGCTTACCCCACAACGCCCTCCAGGTTGCTGGCCTGAGGGCCACTCTTCCCCATCTGCATCAGCTGCAGCCTGGCCAGTTGGGCCACCTGGCTTTGAAGCACTTCCTCCACTGACATGCCCGGGAAGAGGCTGGTAATCAGTGGGAGAAGCTGCGGGAAAGGGGTGACCAGAGCCAGGTGTGGGCCAGGGCAGGTGGCAGAAGGCCAATGCTGCCCTGCCTTGCAAAGTCCTACCTGGCCCTTCTCAGGGCTAAAGAGGGGTTTCACGAATTGTTTCTAAAGGGCGGGACCCTTTTACTCAGAAGGACAGGAGATGTGAGGAAGGGACCACCCCCACAGGGAGCCCTGATGGAGAGCCAGCTGGGGCTTCAGGAGCGAAACAGAGGTGGTCTGACCTCTGAGCTGCAGGACTGGGGCAAGGGAGCCTTCTCTGAGCCTTGGGGTCTGCATCTGTAGATGGGGGTGACGGTAACTCTCTGGCTTGGAGGGAGGCAGAAGCCTGGAGGGAGTGGCAGGGTCGGAGTGGTCAGAACACAGCCACTCTTAGGAGTGCTCCAGCGTTACCTGCTCATGGCCAGCCGTGCAGGTTTCATTCAGGGACAGGAGGACCTTCAGGGCAACCAGGGTGCTGACTCCAGAGCCCACCCACCCTCCTCACCCAACAAGAGCCCACCTTTGGTTGCTTGGGATTCAGGAGCAGGGCAGTGGCAACATCCTGACGGGCCCCAAAGATGTCCTGCAGGAGCTGTCGACTCTTGGCCCTGTACACGTAGTACTGGGCCTTACAGGGGTTGTGCTGAATGGCCGCTGAGAAGTGGTTCTCTGCCTTCTGGAACTGCCTGCAGGATGCAGTGGGCCCCGAACTGCCATGAGCATCACCTTCTGAGGGGAGATGGTGGCTCCTGGGCCCCACTGAGGAGCTGGGGAAATCTAGGAGCTCTGCTCCCCCACTGTGCCCTCTCTTCCTCCTGCCAGCCACACCTCTGGTGGGCCCAACACTTAGATGTGGGTATGAAACTCCAGGGTAAATGAACATTTTTATGATCCTGGCATAGGAAGGAACTTCCTGAGACTATCATAAACCCAGCAGCTGAAATTTTAAAAAAATTAATTTGATTATGATTTAATTCCATATTACTGAGTAGCAAAAGTACCACAACAAAAAGCAATATATAAAGTCTGGGGCATAGCTCAGGGATAGAGTGTCTGCCTGGCATGTTCTAGGACCCGGGTCTCATCAATACCCAGACCCTGGGGGGAAAAAGCAATATATAGGACAAATTATTTTTCCAGACAGCAGGCAATAAGCTGATTCTCTTAGCCTACAAAGAACTGTAATAGTAAAAAATTTTGCTAAATAAGCAATTTAAATATTTTTTTTAGTTGTAGATGGACACAATACCTTTATTTTGTTTGTTTATGTTTTTTTTTATTATTTTTTAGTTCTCGGCGGACACAACATCTTTGGTGGTATGTGGTGCTGAGGATCGAACCCGGGCCGCACGCATGCCAGGCAAGGTCGCTACCGCTTGAGCCACACCCCCAGCCCCTTATTTGTGTGGGGCAAGTGCTCTACTGCTGAGCCCCAGCCCTAGCCCCTTAAATAAGCAATTTAATAGCAAAATGGGTAAAAGCTTTTGATAAGCTATAATGGCCGAGAAAGAGACTGGCCTGCAATAGTAAATAAAGTATTTAAACATGCAAAGTAAATAATCTTTCAGAGAGTTTTTCGTTCTTTTCTTTCTTTTTCTTTTTTGCCTAGGATTAGCAGAATTGAAGAATAACTTTAATACCCTATGCCAGGGAGGTGAGGGGAAATCAAGGTACTCTTTTCCTGAGGAAAGTTTTTGTTGGTTCACTGTTTTTGGAGAACAATATCATAATATCTATCAAAACTTTTAAAGATGGGCTGGGGCTGTAGCTCAGTGGTAGAATGCTTGCCTAACATGTGTAAGGCACCAGGTTCAATCCTCAGCACCATACATAAATAAATAAGAAAATAAATAAATAAATAAATGTAGGTATTGTGTCCATCCACAACTAAAAAGATACACATTAAAAAAAACAAAAAACAAAAAACAACTGTGGGTGCACGCCTGTAATCCCAGCAGCTTGGAAGGCTGAGGCAGGAAGATCACGAGTTCAAAGCCAGCTTCAGCAACAGTGAGGCACTAAGCAACTCAGTGAGAACCTGTCTCTAAATAAATTACAAAGTAGGGCTGGGGATGTGGCTCAGTGGTCGAGTGCCCCTGAGTTCAATCCCTGGTGCTCCCTAAAAAACAAAAAACAACTTTAAATGTTTACATTCTTTACCCAAAAACTTAATTTCCAGTAAACCAGGCTACAGCTTTTACTAGCATGAGAACCTATGTCCTGCTTGCTCACTGCAGGACTACTTCTAATTAAAACCTGAAAGCCTGAGTGCATGTCAGCAGGGGTTTTTCTGAAGCCGGCTATCCACCTCCACAGCAGGGGTACTATGCAGACAATGGAAGAGAAGGAAGTGACACCACAGAAAGTCAAAGGACAGACAGTGTGGGCTGGGGACAAGGCTCCTGGGAGAGCGCTGGCCTACACAGCGGCCCTGGGCGACCCCCAGCACTACAAAAAGAAAAAGAAAAAAACAAAGCGGTTTCACATGTTTCCATTTCAGAAAATCCACTAACTGTTAGCATATGCCTGGGAAAAAGTCTGGAAGGCTCGTTAGTTATTCACCTTAGCAGGGAGCAGAGCTGGAGGGAGGTGGGGATGCTAACTCATATTTCAAGTTATATGTTACTATTTAAATTTTCCATGAAAGTGTCATTACGACAATAATCAGGAAGAAAATAAAAGTATTTCTCGCCGGAACTTGAAAACTAAAATTGACATTTAGGAGAGAAGCAGTTCCAGCAGGTGGCTTCCTGCAGGCTGGTCCACACGCACGCCCGCCCCCCTCGGATCCGACTGGCACCTTCTCTTCTCTTCGCAGAAGCCCATCTTCTCCTGCAGCATGCCCATGCGCATGTTGGCACCCTCATCCTGCGGGCTCAGGGCTAGCGCCTGCTTGTAGTCTGCCTCTGCAAAGGCCAGGTTGCCCAGCTGGAAGAAGCAATCTAGAGTCCGAGGGTGGGAGCTGAGTGAACACACACCCCCTGCCCAGGGGTGCCCGCCCAGCTGCTCCCCCCCCTCCCCAGGGAGGAAAACTGGTGGCTGACACCACAGAAGCTCTGTCTTCTTTGCACCCGGGCATCTTCTCCCACCTGCCTGATCTGAGAACTGGAGGAGACAGATGTCTAGGGCAACATTTCCCAAAGTGTGTCCCCAGGACACTGGGGCTATCAAATGCTTCCTTCTGTCCCCCCACCCTCACACCAACCCACCTTAGGGATGGCACGGGGCCACTCACCGCCGCGATTGATGTAGAGGCCCTTCTCCTGCTGCTCGTCGCGGAGCGCCTTGTTGAGCAGCAGCACGCCCTCCTGGTAGGCGCCCTGCTTGTAGCAGTGCACCGCGAAGTCGTTGTAGGTCAGCAGCAGCTGGCGCTGTGCCTGCTGCACCATTTTATCCTGGTCGTCAGACAGCATGTCCAGTGCCTTCAGCAAGTCCTCCACGGCCCTGTCAAACTCCTGGAGCCTGCGGTATATGGTACCTCTGGGGGGAGGGTGTGGCGGTGGCAGGAAGGGCCATGAGGGACAATAAACCCCCCTGACCAGCATGTGGTCTAGCAAACCGCTGCCCTCCCTGGGCCTGCTGACCCATGACCTGTGAAGGTGGCGCGACCCTAACTCAGGTTCTAGGTTTGTCCCGTGGACCTGCCCCCGATTGCTACTCTGATGACCTGCCCATCACTGGTAATGTTTTATTTCTCAAAAATAGCTTCTCTTTCTTTCAGGAGGCCAGGTGTCTACCTGCCTCTATATGAAGGTGACACATGTTTTACACCAATCTTCAGGTGAGGAAACCAGGCTCGAATGCAGAGGTTAACTGGCCCTGAATCATGTGCGTCCCGAGCAGAGCAGCGAGCGTGACCCACCCAGTGGGAACCAATCCACAGGCCTGGGGCTGGAGGATTCCAGGGTAACTGGGAAGGTGCTGTCTGATCCTCCAGGGGCAGTGACCCCAGCAGGAAGCAGGGAAAAGTGTCAGAGGGCCAATGGGGAAACTGAGACCATGTAGCAGGTCTATGGGAGGCAGGCCTAGAACCCCTCCCCCAGTACCGGAAGAGGAAGAGGCTGGGGTCCAGAGGGTTGTTCTCGATGGCGGAGTCGATGCACTGCAGCGCGTGCCGCAGCAGACCCTGCACTGCCAGGATGCCGGCGTCCTGGCGGGCCTGCTGGGCCTGGTCCACCATCATCTGAAGCAGCAGCTTGGCCTGCAGGTTCTTGGGATCCAGCAGCAAGGCGCTGCGAAGGTCCTGATAGCAGAGCCTGGGCTGCCAGGGGTGGGGTGGCATCAGGGGCACTGGGTGGCTAAGTGGAGCCCTTTCCTGCCCAGTGGAAGGGAGGGGGAGGACAAACCTCCAGGTGACAAACTGGCATCGTGTCATCCCTCCCTGGTGCCCCCCATGTTATTGTTTCATTTGGGAAAAGCTCCTCCCAGGCCTCATCTTTACTGACCCCCCTCGAGGTGTGACCCCAAGTGAGGCAGGTCAGCCTCAGCATTTGTTGTCTCCTGTGAGCCTCCTCTGAGACTGCCTTGTCCTTCTTATCCTCCCCTGCACTCCCTCGCAGGCTCCCTGACCTTTAAGCCCACGAAACCTCTGACCAAGAACAGATTCAGGTCTGGGTATGAGTGGAAAACACCCCGAGGCAAATACCTTCTACTGGGTGTGCAGATTAGTCAGTCAGTCAACAAACAATTCTAGCAGGCAGCCGAGGCTGGGTAGCTGGCTGGAGGGCCAACAGGGCAAGAGTGTGGGTAGCAAGTGTGAGTGAGGATGGGCAAACGACTGAAGCCAGGACCTGGGCTTTGAGCAGGCAGACCTGGGCCCAGGACAGCACGGCTGACTGGCTTTGTGACCCTGGGAAGTCACCCCCGGGCTGCTGCTTCACCTACCTTCCTCAAAGGTGACTGCAGCCTTCAGGATAAACATGGGTAACGTTTAGAACAGCCTATGAGCAGGCCCAGGCCACAGGAGGGACTGAACCCACAACAGCCAACATTTGGCAATAAGGGCTAGTCTCACACCTTTGGAGGAGACTCCCCCTGAGTCACCTGTGGGACATCGGAGAAGTCACCTGTTGCCTCACCACATTCCTTCCAACACTCCCTCCAGAACTGCAGGCTCAGTCATCAGCCACCCAGGACACCTCCACCCTCCTGCGGCCGCCACCTGTCCTTCCTTGCCTTGTTTTCATCACCCGGGCAAAGCAGAACCTGGAAACTTCTAGAGCCCGCCCTTACCCTGAGATTGCCCCAGGAGTGATGCCCCAACCCTTTTCTTTCTTTTTTTCTTTTCTTTCTTCTTCTTCTTCTCTCTTTTTTTTTTTTTTTTTTTTTTTTTTTTTTGATGCTGGGATTGAACCCAGGGCCTTGCTAAGCAAGAGCTCTGCCACTGAGCTGCACCCCCAGCCCTATTTTACTTTGAGACAGGGTCCCAAAAAGTTGCCGAGGTTGGTCTCAAAATTGGGATGCTCCTGCTTTAGCCTCCAGAGCTGCTGGGATTACAGGTGTGCACCACCTAACTGGATCTAGTGGTGGCTTCCGAAGCACTGTGGACCTGCCTTGACCCCACTCCCACAGCCCTCCCTGCTCTTCTTGTGGTGCCCAGCCTCTCCCAGGTTCCTGCCTGTCCCCCAGGGCCATCTCTTCCAACCTAACACTCCCCGGGGCAGCAAGAGGGTCTTGCTCAAGTCCACTGCCCCGGGAGTACCCCTTTGAGGCTCCTGCTGCTCTCAGGAAGACCTGGAGACCCCAGTGCCCTCTCATACCTGTAGTGCCCTCCTTTCTGTCCAGCACACCTCTCTACCCGCTTCCTGAGCCCTATTTCCCTGGCCTTTCTCTGTACTCAGTCCCCATCCAGCCCAGCCTGTGGGGTGCTGGGAGGAAGAGTGTTTAGTACATGTTCAGTGAGGCAAAGGGAAGAAGGAAAGGAAAAGGGGAGGAGCAGGGGCAGGAAGAAGGAAGAAGCAGTGCTGCCTTGTCTGAGGGGCCTGCAGCAGGGCGCTCTCACCCTCCTGGTCAAATCATTCCTGTGGGGCTGGGTTGTGGCTCAGTGGCAGAGCGCTCGCCTAGCATGCACAAGGCACTGGGTTTGCCCTCAGCACCACATAAATGTAAAATAAAGATATCGTGTCCACCTAAAACTAAAATAAATAAATAAATAAATAAATCCTACGTGATCATCTGCTCAGGGATGTCCCCCCTGGGCTGGGAGCTCCAGAAGGACAGCAACGATATAGGTCTCTCACCTTGTGGTCTCCACAGAACCTGACACTGTCCTGGCACAGGGCCAGGGCTGAGCGATGATGGAGAACTTTCCAACTAGGCAGCTAAGTGGGCAGCACTCGTCAGGCCCTCTGCCAGGGAGGGCAATGCCGCAGTGCACTGTGGGGAAGGACCTGTGACCTGGCCGACAGCCTACCCTCCTTCTGTAACCTTGGGGCACGCTGCAGGTTGAAAGCGGGGCACCTGCCCTGCCCGCGTGCTCTACCTTCTGGAAGAAGTTGTAAAGCCTGGCCCGGAGGATGTAGATGTCGGCATTGGTGGTGCCCTGCTTCACCTCCTTGGTGATGAGTGAGAGGCAGTCTTGATGCCGTTTGAGGGCCAGGAGGCAGGCTATGCTGAGGGTAGAGGGCAAGAGGTGCTTGCTGTCTCAGGGGGAGGGCACAAGGGGCTGCTGGGAGGGAGGCAGTTCACAGCTGGCACTCACCATCGGTAGCGGAAGCAGGGTTTGTCGGGCTGGAGCGTAGAGCCTTGAGAGAAGATGTTCAGGGCGTCCAGGTAATCGCATTGCTCGTATAAGCACTGGCCCTGGGGACAGGGGTCAGTCAATGCTGCTTGCAACTCTGACCCAGCAGCACCCACCAGTTGGTAGGAGCAAAATTGGGGCAAAAGGGGAGAAACAAGAGATAAGACAAAGCTTTTTAGATCTGGGAGACTTTAAGAGACAGACAGACAGACACACACACAGATGCAGAGTTGGGGACAGAGCAAGAAACAGTGGTGAGAGGCAGAAGCTCAGAGACAAGGATCAGAGAAACCAGGGGTGGAGGAGAACAGCTGAGCGAAAGGAATCTTTGGGGAGCCCTGGGCTAAGAACCAGAAAGCATCATCTCACTGGCACTAGTGAGTGTCCCCCTTTTGGATGAAGGAAAAGAAGTACAGAGGTATAAAGTGACTTTTCCTGAAGTCACACAGGAAGCGTCTATGAAAAACAGGCTCCCAACAGAAAGATTGAACACAAAGTTTGGGTGCCTCAAATGCTTTTTTAAGAACTGTAATTTGGGGCCTTTCAAAAGACAGCAAAGTTGTCAAAATGGAAAAACAACAACAACAACAACAACAACAGGATGATTTTGTTGTTTTATAGTTTACTATTGATTTTGTTTTGAATTTTGAGTTGCAAATGAAGTCCCTACCATCTTTCAGTGCTTAGAGCCTTCCACCCTAGATCTGTGCTAACACTACAACAGCCACCAGCTGTATGTGGCTGTATAAATTAATCTGTATACGTTTTTTGCAATGTGGGGGCTGGAATCCAGTGCCTTATGCATGCTAAGCAAGTAATCTACCATTAAGCTACACCCCAGCCCAAATAAAATTTAAAATTCAGTTTCTCCGTCATAGTCGTCATATTTCAAGAGCTTAACGTTTCTAGGTGGCTGGTGGCTGCCATATTGGATGGTGCAGAGCAGACTGTTGTCAGCATTTCAGGAAGTTCGCTGGACATGCTGCAAAGCCCCCACGCCTGGCAGCAAGCTGCCTTGGAAGGTGAGAGAAACAATGGGTGGTGACACAGACACAGGGACAAGGAATCCCCAAGGAGACAGAACTGGAGCCAGGGGGAGCGGGAGCGAGGCAGCCCGGCTGTGAGGTGGAGCACCTGAATGTAGAGCACAAAAGCCAGCCGCTCCAGGTACTTGGGGTTCTCTGGCTGGAAGGAATATGCCCTTCGAAGGTTCTGGGCTGCCGAGGAGAAGTCACACAGCTGGATGAAGGCCTCAGCCCTCCAGGCATAGAAGTCCACCTGAAGGTGAGGAGGTCCAGGCTGTGTTCTAACCCCACCATCTGCCCCTAAGGGTAGGGAGTGGACTCTGCCTCCCTCGGGCATGACACCCAGTTACCAGCAGGTACTTGGTGGTCTTGAAAGAAGGGACCTAGCAGGGGTGACAGTGAAGGGGAAGTGTGTGCCTCAGGTTGCTGGTGCCCACGGAGGCCCTCCTCTCACCACATGGGGATCCAGGTGAAGGGCACGGGAGAAGTATAGCACAGCCATCTCCCAGTCCTCTTGCTCCAGGCACTGATGGGCTCGCTGGTAGCTGCAGTGGCAGGGGAGTATAGGTATGGGGCTGGCCCTGACTTTGGAGCAGCCCCGGGCATATGGCTGGGTGGAAGGAGAGTCAGGTGGAGAGGCAGGAGGGGTAGATGGTACTAGGGAGGGCACTCTGGCGTTTCTGGAGCCATCAGCCTTTTATTCACTGAAGTAGAAGGGCCTCATTACAGAGTGGAGTTCACTGAGGCTCAGAGAGAGACAGTAACAGGCTCAAGGTTGCACAGCATGTTAATGGTTGGGGGTGTGGGGCAGGAACCTGAGATAAAATAGTCACTCACTACTCTCTGACTTTGAGAGGCACCGTTAACTTTATGACCTTTGGTTTTATATCATCCAAATCCAGGAACACTTGGCTGGTCCCAAAGATGCGCTTCAGGGTTCCCTTTGAAACTGGAATAACCTGTGGCTTTGGGATGTCCTCTGAGGGAACCTGGTCAATTGCCAGAGCATCCTAGAACCAAGGGACAGCAGGTGGGAGCAGGCCTCAGAGAGGATCCCCATTTACCAGGCAGAGAAGAGTGGAAAGAGGGCTAGTGGTCCCCTGACCCTTAGGGATATTCCTGCCTCTGTCCCTCTCTTATGGCAATGTGTGGGATCTGGGTCCTCATGCCCACACCATCCTCTGGGCCTTCCCAGCTCTTACCTCCTGTTCCCAGTACTCACAGCTCTAATGTCCCCAACTCTGATCCTGCCCCAAGTCCCAGGCCATAGGGGTCCTCAGCTCCTTGGATGTCCTATGGGACCCTCAGGGCCAGCAGGTCACGCTGAACACCTCACTGACTTCTGTGCTAGGCTTTCTCCACCAGCCACCCAAGCCGGAGACCCATGACCCAACAGCTCTCAAGCCCTGTCTGTTCCACTGCCTCAAAATCGGTCAGATGGCTCCTCTTCTCTCGTCCCACGGTCTGGGCCAATGACGTCTTGGCCTGGACGCCAGCTCTGCCCACCAGTCCGGAGCTCTCTGTTCTTAGCACAGAGGCCAGGGCCTCTCTGAGTTGCACTACTGGCCCTGCCTCGGCCGTACTTTAAGCCTCTCCTAGGAACTCAGCCCTGGTGTCCCTACCCTGTCCTCTGCCTTGGCTTTAGCTTCTCCCCCAGCCCGCACCTCGCCAGCGTCTTCCATGAGGCCGCTTGAAGGAGGGCACCTACTCCCCTCGCGGCCGGGGCCTCTGGCGTTGCTAGGCACCAGCTCCAGGACGCCCCGAGGCTCCGCCCCTTGGCCACGCCCCCGCGACCTGAGGGCTGCTAGAAAATTTAACGCAGGAGGCTGAGGCCGACGGCAAGGAAGAAAGTCGCCAGGCTTCTGCAGCGAGGCAGGGCCACAGCGAGGGCATAACAAGGCTCCCGCCTCCCAGGCCGGTGACTGAGAGGGTTCCGAGGGTGCCACAAGAACCCCACAGGGCCACGCTGACGCAGAGCCGCGGAACGCGCGGGGGCGACCCGATACGCGCCGCCGCCCAGCTCTTCCGCCCCCGAGAGGCTGCAAGGCCCCGCCCGGACTGGACGCCCCAGCGCAGGGGGCGATGCGATTGGCCGCAGGCGGCTGACGTCGCAGGGCGGGGCCCAGGCCCTAAATGGAGGCAGCATGTCGGCGTCCGGCCTTTCGCGCTGGGGGCTGTGGCGGGGGCGGGCCATGAGCCGGCGTGTCTTGGAGCCTCGGTCCCCCGGGAAGCGGTGGCTGGTGAGTGGGGTGTGAGCGGCGACGCAGAGGATCGGGGCCCTGGCTCCGGCCCTGCCATTGTCTCCCGGGTAAAGTTCCCCACAACTCTTAAGTTTTCTTATCTAGAAAATGGACCCTTTTCTCCACGGGCTCCAGCCTTTCAGGAGCTCGGTGCCGGCACCAAGACGCGCTGCCTGCCCGGCCTTCTGGAACCCCCAGGGGTTCCTGGGCCCTTTTTTGGCGCCTCGTCCTCATTCGGGCCCTGCTCTTCTTTTCCGTCCTCTGCTCTGGGTCCCAGGGGATGCTGTGCTGTCAGGGGTGGTGAGAGTTGCTGGCCTCAGTTTCCCTGGTGCTGCTCGCAGGTGGCTGGCCTGGGGAACCACGGACTGCCTGGTACGAGGCACAGTGTGGGCATGGCGGTGCTGGGGCAGCTGGCTCGACGGCTGGGAGTGGCAGAAAGCTGGGCGCGCGACCAGCGCTGCACTGCTGACCTCGCCCTGGCCCCCCTCGGGGATGCCCAGCTGGTCCTGCTCCGGCCGAGGCGGCTCATGAATGCCAATGGGCGCAGCGTGGCCCAGGCAGGTGAGTTGAGGTCCCCATGGATGGGCCGGCCCTGAGGACACAGGTTGTGGAAAGTACCTGTTGAGCTCCAATTGCTGCATGACTTGGGTACTTTGGGAGCCTCGGTTTCTTTCCCTTTGAAGTGGGGTTCTCTTTGGCCCCTCCTTATGAGAGCCTGCCTAACACACCCCTGTGCAGATAGGCAGTAAACAGGACCACTGTTTCCCTGTGCCCAGCTGAGCTGTTTGGGCTGACTGCGGAAGAGGTCTACCTGGTACATGATGAACTGGACAAGCCCCTGGGGAAACTGGCTCTGAAGTTGGGGGGCAGTGCCAGGTGAGGCCCCGAGATGCTCAGGGTTAGGGAAGGGATGCTGACCTCCCAGTTGGGGTGGAGAAGGGCTTTTGTCCCAGTCCCCCAGGAATGAGTCACTGTGAATCCATCCTGGGCAGGGTGGGGTGAAAGGGTGCTGACCCAAAAAAGCACTAACTGCTGTCTCATATCCCTTGAAGGGGCCACAATGGAGTCCGTTCCTGCATTAGCTGCCTCAACTCCAGTGTGAGTCTGCCCTCTTGTCCTACACTGGGTGAGGGGTGGCCCAGTGGGGTATGCCCAACATACATCACTAAAGCTCTCTGGCCCACCTCTCCCCCCCACAGGCAATGCCAAGGCTACGGGTGGGCATTGGGCGCCCAACACACCCTAGTGCAGTACAGGCCCACGTCCTGGGCTGCTTCTCCCCAGAGGAGCAGGAGTTGCTGCCCCCGTTACTAGATCGTGCTGCTGACCTGCTCTTGGACCACATCCGTGCAAGAAGCCAAGGTGCCTCACCAGGCCCCTGACACCAATGGACACAGCTGCCTGCCTGATTGCTGCCCACAAACCAGCTGTGCCACAGAACTGCCATGCCCACCTGTGATGTCCACTTTTTATATAACTCTTCTTTGGGCTGTCCCAGGCCACTTGCAGACTTAAGATGGGGACTGCGGCTGTCTGGAACAGTCCATTTCCAGGATAGGGGTTTGGTCATTTCTCCGCGTGCCACTTGGGATGCAGGAAAACGTCAGGAAGACTAAACTTTTGGAGTTTTTTTAGAGAGCCAGAGGTGTGGGTCTGTAAGATTAAAGATGCTGGCTTGGAATTTGAGACTTTCTCAGGCAGATCCCATCCATCCCTCTCCAATGGGGTGGGGACCACAGGAGTAGCAAGCAGCCCCTTTCCCAGGGTTAAGTGTGTATGCCTTCGCCCACTAAGGCCCTGCCACACCTTTCTTCAGCCCATTTTACATAAGGGGAGGCTGAGAGAGGTCCAGTCACATCCCTAAGGTCACATGGGTGCAGTCTGACAGAGCCACAATGTACACCCAGGGCTGGCTGCCACCTTACTGTCCTTGGGGCTCTGGCACCCTCACCTCAGAGACACTGTGTGCCCGGGAGGGCTTCATGCGGGTGACGTATGAGAGCTGTCTGAGGTCCTGGGGGTTGGGTGGGATGTGGACCCGGCGAGGCACCAGTCCTAGATCTCCTGGCTGGTAGGGTCTGATGCCACGCAGCTGCTGCAGCAGAGATGCTGACTTGGGTGGCTGGCCGCTGGGCTGCCTGTGGGAAGGGACTTGGGGTCATTACCTCCACTTCACAGGAGAAGACCTTTGGCTCCTTGGAGAACCAGGCCTCTGGGCCAGGCCAGCTGAGGATATCCTCCAGATGGGTCCTATGGCTGCCTCTTTTTTATTTTATTGTTGTTACTGGGAATTGAACCCAGGAGCATTACCCACTGAGCAACATCTCCAGCCCTTTTTATTTTTTGTTTTGAGCCAGGATCTCTCTAAATTGCTTAGGCTTCACTAAGTTGCTGAGGCTGACCTCGAACTTGTGATCCTCCTGCCTCAGTCTCCTGGGTTGCTGGGATTATAGGAGTGTGTTACCATGCCTGGCAATGGCTGCTGCTTTTGAGATCACAAGGGCTACCTGCTCACCTTTCCTTGGATGGGCCACCGGGCTGGGGCTCCTGGACAGAACACGCAGCTGTCTGGGGTCTCAGGACCATGGCAGAGCTGAGCAGGGCCAGCAGTTGCTTCAGCATCTCCTTGTGCTGGAGCTGGAATACCACGTCAAAGTAGCCATCCTTTTCCTCTGATTGCATCTGCCAGAGGTGGGGTGGGGTCAGGCCCACAGTGGTTCCAAGTCCTGCCTTCCTCTGGGGATACTCCAAATACAGTGCCTATTTTCTCATTGTCCCCTCACTGAAATGGGATACTCATTCTCCAATTGGGAACACTGAGGCCTGAGGTTTCCCAGAACGTTAAAGAAGGCATTCAGTTCTTGTGAGATCTCAAAGGGATTTTGTGAGTGTGTGTGTGTGTGCACGCCACGTGCACTGAGGATTTAACCTAGGGTTGCTTTATCACTGAGCTACATCCCCAGCCCTTTTTATTTTGAGACACAGTCTCACTAAGTTGCTGAGGGTCTCTCTAAATTGCTGAGGCTGGCTTGGAACTTGTGATCCTCCTGCCTCAGCCTCCCACATTGCTGAGATTACAGGTGTGTGCCAACACTCAAAGGGATTTTTGAAATCTATAGAATCAGAAAAGAACAGACTGGCCAGGAGTCTCTCAGGGAAAACAGGCCTCTCAGCTTGGCTCCAGCCTGGCCTCTTCCAGGTGGCCATACTCTGAAAACTGTCCTTCCACTCCTTCCTGCTGCCTCCTACTTTGTTGTACCTGCAGAATGTCCTGTAGGAAAATGGTGGCCCGGACCAGGCTCATCTCCAAGGTTTCCCGAAACTTCTGCTCCTCAGTCAGCTCCTGCTGCAGCTGCTGTACCTCCGCCTGCTGCTGCCCCAGCTGCTGTATCAGCTGGTCTCTCTGGTCCCTGGTCCAGGGCGAGATGAGCCAGCAGCTTATCCCATTCCTGGGTTGTGACTGGCACCACCTGGGCCCTGCAAATTCTTTTTAGCCCATCCACACCCAGGCCTCAGCTGTCTGACAGACAAAACCTTGAGGCCCCTATAGAGAGGGGAAGTTGTGGGCCTGGCCATGTGGCTAAAGCGGATGGGCCAATCCTGGTGCCCACCTGCTCCCAACCCTCCATGGTAGGCACACCTCAGGGTCTGGTTGTCCATCTGCAGCTGCAGGAAGCTCTGCTTCAGTTCGTGCAGCAGGAGACCCAGCCGCTTGGCCTCGGTGGTACCCTGCTGATGCTCACGGCACTTTTCAGTCAGCAGAAGGATGATCTGTAAGAGTGGGAAGGTGGCCACTCCCAGACCCACCACAGGACTCCAGCTCACTCTGTACCCCCAGTTCTAGGCACAGCCAAGGCTTGCCCCCCTATACAGAGAGGCCAGCACCACTTCTGAACAGGAGCTGGGAACCCCCCCCCCCAAGGATGCCCTGTCCTCTCAATGTACTGCTCTCCTTTATCACTTGGCTCCAGACTGGGCCCGCCCCTCCAGGCTGTGGGCACCCAAGGGCTTCATGTGCCAAATGCAGGCTCACCTTCTGGTGGCCTCTGCTGCTTCTGGCCATGGCCTTCTGTATGTTCTCCATCATCTCCAGCTGCTTGTGCAGCTCGCACTGACTGCCCTTGAGCTGCTCGTTCTCCTGCAGCAGCTGCATGCCTTGCTGGGACACCTTGGCCAGCTTCAGGGTCACAGTGCTGTTCTCCCTGATGGCCCGATGTGTGGTCTCCCACATCTGGTTGGTGGCCACTTTGCGGAATTCGGTGGCCACCAGGTTCACGCGTTGGATGATCTCTTTCCTCAGCCTGGTTGATGTGGGAGTGGAGGGTCGGGTAGATGGATGCAGGCCCTGTGCACCCCCTCCTCTGCAGGGGTCTCCAGAGCACCCAGGGCCATTAAACCCCTCGGGCAGGAGGCTTTTCCCATTGACCCTCTGGGATTCTGGAATTTGAACCTTTGCAGTGTATTAATTATTACCTATTAAATAAATATAACTTGAATCACAAGAAGTGGTAAAAGGAAATCCATGACTTCTCCAGTCCAGCCTGAGGACTAGAGCTGGGATCTTACTTTCTCACCCCTTCATAAGTCCCAGCCAGAGTTCTGGGAAGCAGAGGCTGGGGAGTCACTGGCCTAGTCCAGTCTCCCCAATTAGAAGCTGGGGCCTGAAGACTGGCATCTGTGGCCCCAGTGGGGTGCCCAGCCTACTCACCTGTCCTTGTCCAGCACCGACTTCTTTTCCAGGTTGTACACATGGTCCTTGTGTTCCATCTCCTGCCTCAGCAGCTGGTCCTCCAGTGACATGAACTTCTCCATGAGCTCCTCTTTCTGCAGCCGGAACTCCTCCAGGGCTGCCAGCTTGCCCACTGCCCACCAAGGACATGGGTCTGTGAGGGGCTGCCTTGGACGACCTTGAGTGACGCCCCTTGGGGCTCCACCGTCCTGTCCTTGCCCCTCTGTCCTGCTTCAGCAGGGCAGTCCCCCGGCCCTGCACACTCCATGCCCAGTCTCACCCATTTCTGGGATGCCCCCCTCCCCCAGTGATCTTGTTCAGGTTCCAGAAAGGCCCCCTTGGTCCTGTCCTGTACTCCCTTCATGAGAGCAGTAGTGTCGCAGCAGCTGAACTGAGCACCTTTTCCAGGCCCAGCACTCACGCTGTCATTTGAACCTCATAACACTCCCTGCCAGCTGGGTGGTCTTGCAAGACCCTCCCCCTTTTTAGATGCTTCCTTATCTACAAACGGGAATGGGGAGGATAGTGCTTCCAGCTTCATAGGACTTATAGGGACCTTCGAGGGAGACACTGCGTGTAAAGTTGCACACATCTGCTATTAACTCAAGGTAGCCATGTTATTCCCATTTCCCAGGTGAGAAAACGGTCACAGAGAAGTGCTTGTCGCAAGCCACACATACTGTCAGTGGCAGAGCTGGGACCCAGCCATATATTCCCTGCACCTGTGGTACATGCCGCAGGCTCTAGCCAGTCCCCTCCTCACCAAGAATGATGTTCTCTGTGGTGAGCTGGTCCTTGGTTTCCTGGAACTCATGACGCACCTGGGCCAGCTGGGCCTCAAAGGCGTCCTTCTCCATCTCCTTTGCGAGCTGCAGGCTCTGCAGCTGCTCGTTGAGGTCTGTGATCTCATCCACGCGCTGGTTGAGCGTGCGCTTGAGGAAGGCCACAATCTCCTTCTTGTTATTAGCCAGTTGTTCAAACTCCTGGCGGAACAGCTTCTCCTGCGCAGCCAGCTCATCCCACTTCCGCTGGTACCTGGGGTCAGAGGAAGGCAGAGGTTCAGGGTCTGGCCAGGCAAGCCAGACCCCCAGGGTCCACTCTCCCAAGTACCCTCCAGGAAAGGGGCCCTTGAAGTTCCTCATGGTCTGAGTCCATCCCCATCTCCCACTGAGCCCCTGTGTTGGCTGTCAGGCCTTGGCATATTGCATCAGGTACATCACTAGGACGTGAGCCCTAGAGGGCTGAGCCATTACTTTGCTCATGACTGTGTCCTCAACATTTGTGCCTGGCATTTAGTAGGTGTGCATTTGTGGAGTAATACTGAGTCTTCCCAACAGCTTATAAGGACATAGATGTTGTGACCATGACACCCAATGTATAGAGCTCAGAGGATTGAGCAGCTCCTAGTTGGCAAAACCAAACTTGAACCCCAGTCTAACCTGAAAATTGAGGCTCTTGGGTGCAATGCCTCCTGCTGTGTCAGCCAGCTCTGCAGCTCCTCAACATACCCACAGTTAAAAACCCATGCTCTACCAGCTGTCTACCTATGTTCACCAAGTAAGCCCCAGTGTTGGTGGAGCCTTCTTGGCTCTGAGCCACATTGTCCTGTCTTCGGTGCCCTCCTGTAGGTTGGCTCTTGTCCCATTCAGTGGTCAAGATCTAATGACATGCCCTTCTCCTCCACTTGGCAGACCCTTGACCTCATCCACCTCTGTATTGTCAGAGACTGGAAAATAGTGAGCACCCAATAACTGTCTGATAAATGCATTTTCCTGATACATCCTGTCTGGTGTCTCAGCTTGAGGGAAGTTTGTAGCTGTTAAGACTGATTACTAGTTTTAAGTGGAATAATTGACCTTACTTGGGAAGTTGTAACTTATCAAACCAGCATCCTCTGAATGGCTACTGTGGGAGGAGGGAGCAGATGGCTCCTTTGTGGAGTGAGGAAGCAGCCTGTTGTGTGGGAGTCAGACCAGGGCTGTCATCCTGGTGCCTCTTTTTCCTGGGGGTGGCTTCCCCTCTCTGAGCCTCAGTCCCCCAGTGCATGCAGTAGGAGTGCAACAGGACCTCTCAGGTCGTGAGGACGCGGTGATGCCAGCACAGGGCCCTGCGTGAGCTGTGATTATCTGCAGCGTCACTCTAGGGAACAGCCACTGCCTACTTGTCTGTAAATGTCACCTTGAGGCTGGGGCTGGTGCCGCATAACTGGAGGAAGCTCGATTTGAAATAAGAAAGGTGATGGGAAAATCCACCATCTCTGAATGCAGGGTTAGAGGATCCCTTCTCACCATCCTCAGCACACACAAAACTGGCCCTCAGATCCACTGTCACAGTTATGGAGGGGACTCAACGCTCCTTGTTTTCATTTGGGGCGACAGACTGGCGCAGGGAGAAACACTGGGACTTGGCAGCTGGGCAGAGGATACCACTTCAGGAGATGGGAGGAAGGGGACTGGCCCACCCACCTGTCATTCCAGTTCAGCCTGCTCGTTAAACTCCACCCCTTTACAAAGCGCAAGATCCCGTGGGGCTGGAGAAAGGCAGGAGGGAATGGGCTGGTCTGGGGGGCAGCTCCGAGTCAGCCTTGTGGTCATGGGACCCTGGGAGCTGAGATGGGGTAGGGGAGGGGGGTCCATTTACTCTTTTTTTTTTTTTTTTTTGCAGTACTGGGGGTTGAATCCCAGGCATAGCATGTTAGGCACATGCTCTGTCATTGAGCTACCTCCTCTTCTCAACATTCTCAAAATTCTGATGTTTCCCAATGTTGGCTATTAGGAATCAGGCCTCGGGGAGGTGGGTCTGTACATGCCATGGAGTCCAGAACACAGAGCTAGGCCCCCTAGCCAAGCTTAGGGGGGCTTCTGACCCAGCAGCGCCAGCATCCCTGCCACCCACCCACCCACCCACCCACCGGGCCAGCCTGTCCTCCAGGTCTCGGATCTGGTTAAGGTAGAACTCCCGCATCTCCTCTGCCAAGGGCCCTTCCACGATTTTGATGGTCACGGTGGTATCCTTCTTGCCCTTCTTCTTCTTTACATCAGAATCCTTGCCTCCAAAAATTGCCTTCTTCTTGGAAGCCATGGCTGAAGGCAACCCTGTTCAAAAGCCGCACTAAGAGGCCTAGTGGTTGCTAAGGAAGTTAGGCCCATACATAGCAACAGCCTGACTAAGTGAGGCTGTGCTTAAAGGGGCCCCTGCCCTTTTCCTTGCTGGGTGCCTGTGTCCAGCCTCCCCTCCAAGGCAGACAGCATAACTGGGGTCCTAGCCTGGGGTACCCCAGGCAATGACACATCAGGATGACAGGCTCTGGGGCATACTTTTGGGTTCTGGGAAGACCTTTCCTTCCCCCAGTTGGAAATAAGGGATGTGGGAAATTAGAGTGGTCAGGGCCCTAGACACCACCAGCCTACCCCTCTGAGTCAATCAGAAGATGGAGGTCCAGAGAGGGGTGGGACATCTTGTAGCACCCCCAGACTAGAAGGAGCCAGTCACCTGGCTCCCAGCCCAGACAGTGCCTCCCCCCAGGTCCCTGAGAACTTCTTTTTGGTGCAGCGACACCACAGTCTTTCTATTGGCTTAACCGAGTGGAGAGAGCGATGCAGTCTGGTAAGAAAGGGCATTTCACATTGGAAGCTCCTCACTGGAACCTTGGGACATCCTTTTGTGGAGGCTGGTTTCATTTCTACAGTGCTTAGTGGAGATGGTGCATTTGTCCAATGCTGACCCCAGACACACAGGCCCATTTTATAGCTTTGGCCTGGGTGGTGCACCATAGGGGAGCGCCTGGGGAGGGGAACCAGCATGCTGAAGGAGGGCACAGAAGGTGTCTAGCTGGCGGCTGCCCTGGCTGGCAGCTGTGTGCCCCAAACAGGCTCTGGCCCCTTTCTGCCCAGCATTGATCTCAGCCAGTCATGCCTGCTTGCTTGCGTGTCCCCACAGCCAGGCTCTCCCTGACAGTGGCCAGGCCATCCCTGTTGTCTCAATGTTGTCTTACAGGCAAAGGTTCCAGCTACAAAGGTCCCAACAGAACAGGTGTGGCCACTGTCCCAATATGCCCATCAAAGTGACAAGCAGTAGCAAAGGGCAGGAAAGGAACTTAGTCAGTGTGGATGTGCTGGGGAGAACAAATTCAGAGGGACGGGGACTGCAGA
This sequence comes from Ictidomys tridecemlineatus, assembly GCF_052094955.1. NCBI lineage: Eukaryota > Metazoa > Chordata > Mammalia > Rodentia > Sciuridae > Ictidomys > Ictidomys tridecemlineatus. The sequence goes on along the minus strand of NC_135480.1, from coordinate 202,820,669 downwards.
TCTGTCTTTGAGGGACTGATGGAAACCAGAAACCTCGGGGTTTTACAGAAAAGGAGAAGAAAGGCGAGGGTGGTGCGCACATGGCTGGAGGTTGTGTAGCTAGGGCCACCTTGGTCATTGTCTCAGTTCTGCATGGTGGCTTCAGGAAGTCCTAATCACCTGAGGGGGCAATCTGCTTCCCAGGAGGTGATTGCTCCACTGGGGGGGGGGGGCAAAGGGCATTTGCTCCCATTTAGCAGGGGAATCTCACAGGGTGAAATGTCTGCAAGGTTCTGCTGTTTCTGAAATCCAAAGTGACTGCAGGTGTTGGGCAGTCTCTGGAGACGTCCAGGTGCCACTCCAGGGGGTCTGGAACAGGACACTGTAAAGGCTGGCAGTTGACTGTCCCTGCAAAGCTTGAAAATATCTCTTGTTACGCTGTCCTCAGTCTTAAAGGAAGACAAGATAGGTTAGGTCAATTTAGGGCCCATGAACCTCATATTCCACTTCCTGAGTGATTGGCATGCGTGTGGAGCTGAGCTGGTACCTGACCCAAAGTTTGAGGTAATGGAAGTGAGAGACACAAGCTGAAGGCAGATATGCCAAGTTTTATCCTGTAATTCATTACCCATTGGTCATCTGACAACCCAAGTGAAGAGTCAAGTGATTTTAGCAAAAGCAGCTCCTAATTCCGTTCTGCCAGGGTTTGGTACCCAGTGAGAGATGGCCATGGCTCCATCTATAGTGGACAGGGAAAGTCCAGTAGTTCTGCAACTGTGGTGGTCTGAGCAGCTAGATCTTGTAAGCAGTGGGATCCTTGGGGTGAGTGTAGGAGTGAGGAGACTTTGGGGCTCAAGCTTGGGTGCTGTTTTTCACACCTGGTACGACCTTGGGCCTGAAATCTGAGCTGTACAGTGGGGAGACTATGCTGTAGACTGAGCAAGACCTTGTGTGGAAAGTTCATGGCACAGGATGTGGCCCCAGGTAGCGGAGGAACTGAGTAGTAGCTACCCAGCACTGCCATTAGCAGGGCCAGCCTGCCAAGCTCCAGGCTGCTCTGTGGGCAGCCTCTGCAATGTCCAGTCCTCCGGTACTTCAGCCTAGTGTCTGTTCCCTGCAAGTGGGGACAGCCCTGGGAGGGCAACACGGCCTGGCAGAGGGAAGAGGACCCACACTTCTGTGGGGCCTCCCCATTTGCACACATGCAATAGTCAGTAGACTGCCCAAAGCAATGCTCTCCCACCCAGACGTGGCCCTCTTCCGGACCCAAGCAGCTCCCCCTGCAGAAGCCTGGCCAGTGAGGGTTCTTGGCGCTCCGTCTGCCCTCCCTCTGTTCCCCTCCTTTCCTTCCTCTTTTTCCTGAGGCTCATCACAAGGGGTGAATTCCCAGTGGTGGGGGCCAGCAACCCCCCAGGCAGCCTGGAGGCCATGGAGGGTGTCAGCTTTGAGAACTGCCTTCCCCTCCTTTGTCAGTGTGGGTCGCTGGGGTTGGGGGCAGGCAGGGCCTGCCTATCCTATAACTATAGTCACATTGCAAGAGTGACCAGCTGGGCTTCTGGGCCAGCCTTCCAGGTGGGAGAGCCCAGAAGGGGACTCTGCAGGTGAGGCTGCTGCTTCCTGGGCTTGCCTTGGGAGCTTCCCCAAAGCTCCCTGTCCCAGGCCACAAGCCATCACCCACTCCAGGCAGGCCTTCACATTGCTGCCTCTCTGGCTCCTTCTGTGTCTCCCTCGGGGCTGATCCTGAGAGCCCAGAGCTGCTGGAGCTGCTGGACCACAAAGCAACAGCCCCCCAGCAGCTGGGCCCGTGGAGTCCTGTGGTGCACCCAGCCCAGCAGACTGTGGCATCAGCCCAAGGTGGCAGAGGTGGCCTGGGGTGCTGCCATCTCTGGGAGGATCTGGATGCAAGGACACTTAGGAGGCTGGGCATTACTGAGCAGGCGCTGATGTTTTGTCCACCTCTGGAGCAGGTGACATGGTAACACTGTCACAGGAGAAGAGGTGTTTCCAAGGAAGGGCCTGAGGAATTCCCAGAGAGAAGGGGGAACTCGATTCAGGACCAGCCGGGTTCTTAGCTATGTGACCCCAAAGAATTTCAGCCAGTCAGACAGAGGGTTATTTAAGAAAGTAGATACACAATCAAGCGAGAAGGTGGGCAACTCAAGAGAGAGATGCATTTTGGGTCTTAGCTCTTTAAAGGAAACTTGGTGAGGGGTGCTGTGTGCAGGGACAGTGTCAGTCCAGCCGTCTCCAGACAGCTCCTGGTGTCTGGTCATTCGCAGGCTCCTGGGCTGACAAGGCTTTCATCATCGAATCCAGTAACACTGGAGAGTCCCCTAATTTATAGGTTTCCCAAAATATCAGATCTCTCTGTTGGGGTTAAACATGCAGGGATTTACAGATTTCTCAGGAATGATATGCTGAGAGTCGAGACCAGCCTGGAAAAGTCTGTGGAGCTTCTGGATTACAAATTTATGTCCTTGTCCTTCCTTTTGTCTCCTCTCTGCCTCCTTCTTATTCCCTGTCTACCTCAACACAACCTCTAGGGGGTATGTGTGTGCGCACGTGCGCGGTACCCAGCTGGCAACCCCACCACGTAAGTAAGCTGTGGCCGCCTGTCCCATTCTTGACTGCGTTCCAGGAGGCAGGCTGGCACACTGCAGGCTGGAGTGTGCCCCTTAACTGAATGGGATCTTGAGTATCCAGGGGTGGGAACCATGGGTGCAGGTTTGATGGACTCTCCCCAGCAAAACAATTTCAAGGGTAAAGATTATTATTTTTTTTTTCCCAAAAGAAACAATCACTGAAACTCTCCAGCCCCGTGGGTGGCACACACCCATAATCCAGGCTACTTGGGAGGCTGAGGCAGGAGGTTCCCAAGTTTGAGACCCTGCCTAAAAGAGGGTGTGCTGGGGTTACAGCTCAGCATTTGAGAACTTGCGTAGCGTCAGCAAGGCCCTGGGGTTCAATCTCCAGAATCAGGACAATAAAAAAGTCTCTAGAAAGTATTTTAAGGGCATATAGTAAATGGAGAGATATTCATTTGAGAAAATCTACCACTTTTCACAAGAATATGCCCGTGGTACTGAGTAATAATCCACTCTCTTACCTGAAGTGGCACATTAAAAAACAACAACAACAACAACAACAACAACAAAACAGTGATCCTTTAGTATCTGAAGGGTGGGGCTTGCTTCCAGGACCCCCATGATACCAAAATCCACGGGTGAAGTCTCTATAAATGGTGTAGTGTTTGTACAGAACTATACAATCCTCCCCTATCCCTTGAGTCTTCTCTAAATGTCTTATCCTACCTAATACCCAGTAAATGCTATGAAACAGCTGCCACACTGTGACGTCCAGGGAATAATAACAAAGTCTGTGCATCAGGACAGGTGCAGTCCCCCCTGCTGGGTGTTTTCAAATTGGTGGAATCCAGGACACAGAACCCATCATAGGGAGGCCCACAGTATATATTTGGTCTCTGTCCCTGGTTCCCAGCATGAAGCTCCTAAAACCCTCAGTATTTCCTGAGTGGTAGTGGCCTGGATTGCTCAGGACAAATCCCTATTAGCCATGCCGGAGTTTATGCTAATGAGGTGGCTCATTGTGGAGGGGGACTTCTGGGATGGGGAGCCATCTAGATGCCCCAGCACAAGGTCAGAGGGTTGGGCCCTTCATCTCTCCCTCCCAACCTCCAAGGTGGGGAGAGGGGCTGGAGATGGAGTTCCATCACAGGGACCAGTGATTTGGTCGATCATGGCTGTGCAGTGAGACTGCCACAGAAACCCCTCAACAGCAGGGCTGGGAGCTTCTGGGTTGCTGAACGCCATGTGGTGTTGGGATGGGTGGCTGGAGAGGGCAGGAGGCCCTCGTGCCCCTCTCTCCACTGTACACGGTGCTGTTCTCATGCCAGCCTCTTCCTGGGCTGTGTCCTTTATAACAGACCCCGGATGGCAGGTGAAGCATTCACCTAAGTTCTGTAAACTGTTCTAGTGAATTCTGAAAGAGGAGGGGGTCATGGGAGCCCCTGAATTCGTTGGCGGCCTGGCAGAAGTGAGGGTAACCTGGGTACCCAGGGTGGCTGGTGTATGAAGTGGGGGCAGTTTGTGGAAGTGAGCCCTTGACCCATGGGGTCTGCATAAATGCTGGGGGGGTTGGAGCCAGAACTGAATCGAGCTGTTGGACATTTGGCTGGAGTCAGGGAATTGCAGAACTGGTGTAAGAAGTGATACGGACTTGGTGTCATTAAAAAAATCCACGCATCTCCCCTTTACCCCAGTTCTGCACTAGGAATGTTTCCTTTGGGCTGCTCTACTCTGTGCAGATGCTGCCAGATGACACAGGCTCCCTCCCAGCTCCTAGACTGGTCTGCACCTTCACCTGGATGTGGAGGCCACTGGCCTTCCACACTGCCCCAGCCCTGTGCGGCAGAATCTCTATTGCAAACAGGTAGAACAGAGAGGAATTCCTTGCACAGGCCCCGTGGAGGGCAGCTGCTCTACCCCAGTGGGGCAGGTTGGGAACACCTGGACCCTGAAGGCCCGACCCCAGCTAGGTCACAGGGCCAGGCTCCAGCCCAGGAGGGACATGCTGAGACCAAGGGCTGTCATCCCCTAGTGCCCACATCTAGAGCAGGGCATCATGCTAGGGAAAGCAGGTCCACTCCCTGTTTCGGATGCAGTGGGGCATGGGGTTTGCCTGGAGGGAGGCAGCGGTGAGAACCAGGAGCTTCACAGCTCTGCCCAGGGGCATGGGCTGTATTTGGATCAGAGCTTTACAAATGCCTCGTCCAAGGGCATTGTTAAAACCAATGGAGATCTTAGCTGGCTTGGTGACATGCCACTGTAATCCCTGTTACTAGGGAGGTGGAGACAGGAGAATGGCAAGTTCCAGGCCAACCTCAGCAACTTCGTGAAACTCTGTCTCAAAATAAAAAATCTAAAGGGCTGGGGGTATAGCTCAGTGGTGGAGCACCCCTGGTTCAACCCCCAGTACTGCAAAATAACAACACAACAAAGCTCACTATAAAGCTATGGTAACAGACAGTGTGTACTGTCGTACTGATGGAAGGACAGACATGTAAATCGTTGGACTAGAATTGACAGTCCAGAAATAAACCCAGACAATTAGGATCAACTGATTTCCAACAAGGGTGCCAAGACAATTTAATGAGGGGAAAAACGAACAGTGCTAGGACAACTGATATCAAACACAGAGGAATAAAAATGGACCCCTAACACCACACACAAAAGTAACTCAGAATGCATCATCAACTTAGATGTATGAGATAAAACTATAAATATTAGAAGAAAGCATGGGAGTAAATCTTCATGACCTGTGGTTAGTGATTTCCTAAATATGACACCAGAAGCTCAAACAAAAAAAAAATTAAAAATAAATAAATAAATTGGACTTTATAAAAAGTAAAAACTTTTGTGCCTCAAAGGGCACTATAAGGTGAAAAAAAAAAAAGCTCAACACCATTAGTCATTAAGGAAATGCAAATCAAAACCTCAGTGAGATACCCCTTTACTCCCACTAGAATGGCTACAATAAAAATGACAAGCCAAGCAGGGTGGTGTGTACCTGTAATCCCAGAGACTCTGGAGGCTGAGCAGGAGGATCACAAGTTTGCGGCCAACCAGCCTCATCAATTTAGCAAGGTCCTAAGCAACTAAGTGAAACCCTGTTTCAAAAAAAAAAAAAATGTAAAAGGGCTCAGAAGTAAAGCACTCCTGAGTTAAATTTGCAGAAAAACAACAACAACAACAAAGCATATGCGAGGTAGAGCACCCACCCAGTAGTCTCAGCTACTCAGGAGGCTGAGACAGGAGGACAGCTTGAGCTCAGGAGTACAGGCTTGCTTCTCAGCAGGAGCCTGTCTGGATGTAAAGCATCCAGCTCTCGAGTGCTTTCCTTCACTCATTTGATCATCACCTTTTTATTCAGTTTATAGACCCCTGTACTTTGCCATTATTGATTGGCCTTTTGTGTGTTGGCAGGTGTTAATCTGATGTGCACACACAACAGGAATACTGAGTTTTGCTGCAGCAAAGAGAAGACACAAAGAGCTACTGAGCACAAGGAGGGGCTCAGAAGAGCTTCCATCATGGAGGCACTAAGCTGGAAGGAGAGGCAGATGTTACTCAGTAAGGGGGTGCTGGAGGGAGGAAGGAAGGGAGTGCAAAGGCCCTAGGCAGGGCAAACCATTTCAAGCTTGATGATGCCCAGAGAGGCTGCAGCTAGAGAGAAGGAGAAAGCAGGCAACAGGAAGGTCAGGGGGGCAACAGGAAAGTCAGAGGGACAACAGGGGCAGACTACATAAGCCTCCTGGACCAGTGAGGAGCATGCTTACTATACAGTCAGCAATAGGAACACAAGTTCCAAATTGTATTTGAAAGATCTACCCAGTGGTATAAGGTGAAAGATGGGCGTGGGTGGAGGGGTAATTTATTAGAAGGTTAGCATGGCCACCCTGGAGTGGCAACTGCAACTTTTACTATGTACTAAGCATTGTCCTAAGGGCTGTGCACAGATGATCATATTTAATCCTTACAGAAGGCCCATATAGGAGACACTTATATTATTCCTATTATATCAATGTGAAAATTGAGGGTAACTCCGCCAAGTCTCACAGGGAAGTCGGGAGTCAAATCCAGGCCCAACTCTAAAGCCGGGCTGGTAATCATTATGCAGTCAACACTGGGAAAAGTGCCTTTCTGTGGTCTTGATACTAGGTAACCAACCAGCAGAACCAGTTGTAAACCCTGGTTACCAAGGAACGATTGACCACTTCAGTAACACCTGCTTGGAAAGACAGCCAGCCAATCAGCAGTTGTTTTACTCCAGTAACCCCTCCTTCAATCCAGAGGCAACCAATCCCTGCATGAGTCGGGCTTTAGAGGCCTGCCAATCCCCGAGGCCCGACCGCGGCAAGCCTATTAGAGAGCCTGTGTCCTGCAAGCCCCGCCTCCTGGCTGAAAGCTCCCTGAATTCCCACGGTGGAGGCTCAGGTACTTGGAGAGGCGGCCTCCTTGGTCACACTTTCCAGCCGCCGTGCGAAAGCGCAGCCCGTGGGGCCCGGCGACACGCTAGCCGCCCAGGCCTTCAGCGTCAGCTCCACTGTGGCCGAGAGGCGGTGGGCCGGCGGGGCAGAGGGAGCTCTGGCGGCAGCTCCTTGCGCTGTCGGCGCCGCCTTCCGCGGGGAGCGGCCGTGCCCATTCGCCGAGCGTTTCTCTGACGTTTTGGCTTCAGTGAGACACCAATAAGTCGGTCCTGTGGGATGCCGTCGCTGGGAGCAGGGACAGCCCCGGGGTGGCCAGTGCTGCACCTGAAGCGTCCTTCTGTCAGGTCGCGTCGGCTCTCTCGGGAACCCAGGAGATGCCCAGCGCGGAGCGTCGCAGGGAGACTGGCCTGTGCCCGGCAGAAGGCAAAGGAGCATTTCCCTCGTGCTTTCGGGGTCTCTTGTTTTCAGCAAGGATCCCCTTCTAGAAGCCCTTCCGGAAGCCCCTTGCTCTGGGGAACTGACCATGTCCGTGCCCAAACCATCACCGGCCTGGGGCGTGAGATGAGGACTGGTGGAGGAGGCACGTTGCGGGGAGGTGGCTGCGCTGGGAGCGCCAGTGTGTAACCGCAGGGAAGCGGGTCGGAGTGTGCCTACTTCGATGGTAATTGGAGTCTACTAAACGGGTTGCGGGTTGCGAGCACGCACAGCCCACAGCTCTGTGTAAAATTAAAAAAGGCTTATCAAAAAGTTTTAAGTAAAAAAATACACGTAAAACTAAATTAGAATAGTCTCCCATGGCCAACGGGGCGGGGATTGTTTGCAGCCACCGAGGACACGGTGTTCATCTGGATCAGGGACTTGAGTAGCAGGTCAGGTCTTAATTTTACTGTTTCTACCAAAGTGGAAACTTCTTTTTTTTTTTTTAATTTTTAAATTTGTTCTAATTAAGTATACATGACAGTAGAATGCATTTGACCCATTGTACACAAATGGGACACAACTTCTCCTTCTGCTGGCTGTACATGGTGTAGAGTCACTCCAGTAGTGCAATCAAACATGCATGTAGGGTAATAATGTCTGTCTCATTCTACTGTCTCAAAGTGGAACCTTTAAACTTGGGAAAAAGCATGTGTGTCAGAGAGGTTTTATTTTTATTTTTATTGTGATGCTGGGGTCAAGTTCAGGGCCTCATGTGTGGTGGACAAGTGCTCTACCACTGAGTTACACTCCCATCCCAAGAATTGTTGATATTATAAGCAAACATGTCCTCTTTTAAAAAAAAATTTTTTTTAATATTTATTTTTCTTAGAATTTGGCGGACACAACATCTTTGTTTGTATGTGGTGCTGAGGATCGAACCCGGGCCGCACGCATGCCAGGCGAGCGCGCTACCGCTTGAGCCACATCCCCAGCCCTCAATCCCTTATTTCAACTCTTTGGAAAGAAGAATTACTGGATCATGTGGCAGATCTATTTTTAATTATTCTATTTTATTTTTTAGTTGTTGATAGACCTTTATTTTATTGTATTTATGTGCGGTGCTGAGAATTGAACCCAGTGCCTCACACATGCCAGGCAAGTGCTCTATCACTGAGCCACAGCCCCTACCATTTTTAATTTTTTTAAAATAATTTTTTAGTTGTTGATGGAAGTTTATTTATATGTGGTGTTGAGAATCAAACCCAGTGCCTCACACGTGCCAGGTAAGTGCTCTATCACTGAGCCACAACCCAGCCCTCTGTTTTTAATTTTCCTTTTTGGTACTAGGAGTGAACCCAGGGTCACTCTGCCACTGAACTGCATCCCCAGCCCTTTATATGTAATATTTGAGATAGGGTCTAAGTTGCCCAGATTGGCCTTGAAATTGCAATCCTCCTGCCTCAGCCTCCGTGTTTGCTGGGATTATAGGTGTGTACCACCACACTTGGCTGTTTTTAATCTTTTGAGGAAATTCTACACTGTTTTCCATGGCAGCTGCACAATTTTACATTCCCACCAACAATGCACAAGAGTTCATCCACACCAACACTTGTTATTTGTTTTTTTTTTTTTTTTGGTCTGCAGTTCCCCGAATAAGAGAACATTGTTTCATGTGCTTATTGGCCACTTGCATATCTTCCTTGGAGAAGTGTCTATTCAAGTCCTTTGCCTACTTTCTAATAGGTCATTTTTTGTTTTGGGGTTGTAGTTCTTTATATATCTAGTCATAGGTACATGAATATATATATATATATGCATATTCATAGATATGCACACACAAACATGGACATGCACATATTCTGGCAATCAGGAGGAACAGGGAAGGGTAACTCACTGGCTCAGGAGAACCAATTTTTCTCCTTCTCTCTTCTTTGGCTTCTCTGTGAAAAACCGTCACCATCCTGAAGTCACTTACTTGTTCCAGCCCCTTCAGACCTGCGTTCTGCAGAATCCCACCATTGACCTCTGCTGACAGTGTCTACCTGCGAGAGCAGAACGTGGCCCTGCACTCAGACTGGGCATGGGGTGGGGACCTTGGCCAAGTTACTTGGTCCCTCTGCACATTTGTGTCCCCCTGTGGAGGAGGGCTGATAAGGACAGCAAGGCACTTGGAAAGCCTGCTGGGCCTGACACGTGAGTGCTCAATGTCTTTAGCCATTGTTAGAATTAGCATCTCTGCTTTCTTTTGGCTCAAGGAAGCCCTGTTGAGCCCCTGGTTCGTCTTGGTTGAGGTAGGAGGTGGCACGGTAGCAACATCCTGTCCCCAGGGGCAGCACTGCTCAGACTTGGGTACTTACCACACCTCTGCATGTTCTTACACATTTACAACCCATGCGACCCTAAGTGACACGTAAATGACACGTTAGCACCTGCTCCACCAACCCAGCGCTAAGTGCCTTTTTTTGGGGGTGTGGTGCTGGGGATGGAACTCCGGCCTTATGCACACGAGCAGGCGCTCTGCCACTGAGCTGCACCCCAGCCCCCTACGGTGCTTTTTGTGAGGCTCCAGCTTTGTATGAATGCATCACTCGGTACGCGTCCCTGCTCTTCACTCAACAGCAAGCTCCTGAGAGTTACTCGTGTTGGTGTCGGCCACTGGAGGCCATGCATTTTTAACTGCCTTTAAGTATTCCCTGGGTGAGTGTATGACATGTCCATCTCTAGTCAGTGGACATTTGGCCCCTTTTCAATTTATGAGCACTCTTTCTCCCCAGGCCTCATCTTCGTCCTCACTGATGACTGAGCACTTACTGGGTATGATGCACCAGGCCAGCTGCACTCCTCCATGGGCATCATAGGAGGGAGCAAAGTCCCTCATCGAGTTCACGTGGAAAGAGGCCAAGGGTGGATTCCGCCCGGGGCTGCCTGTCGCCGAGGTTCATTCCCCTGCCACTCTGCCTCTCCAGGAACAAATGCCCAGTGTGACACCGAAGGGCATGTACAGGCCCCTCAGCTGGCTCTGCTGAAGTCTCTGGTATGGACCTGGGCCTCTGGAAGGGCAGGGTGACAGCTGCAGTGCAGGGGCCCATCTTGTCATTGGAACCATGTGGCTAGAGATCAGTGCTTTGAATAAGCTTCCGTTGGTTCAGACCCTTCCCCTCAGGACAGAGTACCACTGGAGACCCCTGGGGAAGAGCCACTGGCTTCCTCTGGGCTGCTCTAAACAGAGAATAGGACCTTGGCCCAGTGCAAGGTGCCACTCTCATCTGCTCTTGGTTGGCAGTGAGGGAGGAGGGAGACAGAAGTGATGGAAAGCCAGGACAGAAGGATGTCAGAAAGAAATCAGAGACTAGAGAGCTGTCCCCTGGGCTGCAGGAACAGACAGCCCTGGGGAGAAAAAACAAACAGGATCTACTTTGCTTTAATGTGAACTTAGTTTTAGAACAATTTAGAATTTAAAAACTCCAATCTTGGATCTTATTCTATGGCGTTTTTGTTCCTGGTGAAGAAACGACTGACAAAGGGTGTCAGATCCCCCCAGGAGAGTGAGCTTTGTGAGTTTCTGCACCTCTCTGGGCCTCAGCTTCTTATCTGTAAACTGGGAGAGGACCCATCTAAGGACAAAGTTTGTGAGTGGCCTGGTATGGTTGATAAACAGTTGTTGTCATCGTCACTTCCTTACAAGGCAGGTCTCACCAGGGATATGGCAGTACAGATTCTAGCAATCAGCCTCGAGTTGTTAAATTTCTCCATGTTATGCAGGTGCCTTTGTCCATATTCTGTTCCTATAATGAAATATCTGAGGCTGGGTAATATACGAAGAAAATGGGTTTATTTAGCTGCCCATTTTGGAGACTCGAGGGCATGGCACTGGCCTGGGATCAGCTCTGGTCAGGACCTCATGGCTAATAGCATCATGGTGGAACACTTGAGTGAGCTCATGGCAAGACAGGAAGTCAAAGTCCTAGGAGGGGAATTAGAACCCCACTGATTCCTTCCCAGGGCAGCACCCTTTCACTGCCTAGTTATTTCTCACTAGCCCCCAGCCCCCCACCCAGCTCCAGCCTCCCAGCTCCGACACACTGAGGACCAGGGTCCCAACACGTGAACCCTTGGCACGAGCTCAAACTCTACCCAAACCACAGCAAACAGGGTTTCAGAGGCCCAAGGACAAAAAAGTGGAAACACAAGCTCCTTCAAAAGGCTCCACTGCCCTGTGCCCGGCATTCCAGCAGACTTCCCTTGTGACCCTGACTCTGGTTTCAGGGTCGAATTACAAGCTGGACCAACCTCACTGAGGTCTCCCTGGGGGGGGGGGGGGCGGGTGTCCCAAGCAAGTTTTAAGACCTGCCAGACCTGCACCAGATTCCAACCTGGAAGCAGGTCATCACACGCATGGGCTAGGAGCAGGGGACAGTGACACTGGTGAAGGGATGCCCTGAATCAGGGGCACCATGCTGGAGTGGCATCTGATCCCTGCAGTGTCTGAGCAGAGGCGTCTGCAGAGGGTGGGACAGGGAAGGACTGCCTCATTTCTAGGCAGTGCCGAGGCAGCTCCGTGGATTGTCCCAGAATCTGAGATGGCTACAGACCTAATGCACGCAGCAGTGACCTGGATCTGGAAGGCTTCGAGCCACAACATGGGGTGGTGGCCTCCTCTGCACGACCATCGTGCAGCCTTTCTCCTTCTACTCCCCAAAGTAAAAGCAGCCCGGGGCCCTGGACAGCAGCAGTGGGCGCTGATTCTTTATTTATTAGACTCAAGTGCTTCAGTACAGAACGGTACGGAGGATACATGTTTGTGCTTCAATACTTTCAAACACTGAGATTCTGATAATTTCAAGGTAAACAAGTTTCAAGACAGACTAGCTTTTTTTTTAAAATATCCTTTTGATAAATTATTTTTTATATAAATAACAGAGAAAGGAAAACCAACATGTTTGACAAACAAGGTTCTAAAGCGTGAGCGTTGCTTGGTCGGAGGGAGGGGACAAAACAAGCGGGGACGTAAGAAACCAACCAGCGCGGGTCCTAGGGTTCTGTCCTAAGGAGGCAGGATCTCAAGGGGAGAAGGCGACAGGAGACCTGGGAGCTAAGTAGAGTGCACAGGACATTCCAGAGCCAGCAGGAGAGGACACCACAGTGACAGTGCGTCCAGGACTATTCTCCAAGGAAGGCGGGCGGGCGGGCGGGGCAATCGCACATCACGTTTGCAAGGACGTCACGAGACACAGTAATATACACACAGTCTGCGGGAGGCAAGGGCGGCGAGGGCCGGGGCAGGGGACATTTTTTGTGACTTCCACTGTCATTATATTTCACGACAACAGCAGCAGAACGACGTGTGCTCACTCCTGAGACCTGGGGACGGGCGCACCTCCAGCACCTGCTCTTCCCCTCTGCTTCACAGCGACACCATTGCACAGGAGAAAGACGATGGGCCTCTCACAACCACGATGACATATGACTGCACACCACTCAAAATAAAGTACCACAAAGTATCTTAAACTGAGGACAACCTGACAAGGCTGCGTGTGGAGTGGGGACAGCGTCAGCATCAGCCCGACGGGCCCTTCTCCACGGCTGTCAGGAACCACCTGTTCCAGTCCAGTCCTGACCTTGAACTCGACCCAGGCTGATCCTTCTGGGGAACAGGAGCTGTGAGGGGTGATGCCCCAGGCAAGGGACCTGGTCAGTGGGTCAACCCTAACTGCTTCTCCGTCTGGGGAGGAGTCTGCTTTTCATTGTCTTGTGCATAGTGACCTAGGCTGGGAAGGATCTTTCTCAGGGTCACACAGTGTGGCCACAGGCCTGGGGAAGCAGGGCCACACTGCAGAAGACAGCAGGGGACACCCAGCCTGGCCTCATGGACACTCTCCAGCCCCACCCACAGCTGCATCTCTGGGGCACAAGCTGGGAGGGAAAGCAAAGAGCCAGTTCCATCTCAACTTTGTGAGGTGTCTGTCCCCTGATTGTCATTTCCCAGCTTATCTGGATGTGAGCAGACACCGAGGGATAGGAACAGGAGAGGAGGTAACAGATTAATCCTCAGTGTGAAATACCTGAAGGACACAGACAGCTCTGTGATTCCCAGCAAGAACAGGAAAAACCCAATACACATTTTTAAAAGACCCAAACTTCTACCTTTCCGTACTCGAGCAGTTTGCACGTGACGAAGGTGGCTATGTACAAGGTCACAGGATCATAAATGAGGGGGAGGAGTCCATTCATTCTCAAGAATTCCAAAATTTCTGCAGCTTGCACAGGAACTTCTTGTAGGATACATATATATCTTTTTAAAAAACACAATGCATTATTCTCGGTTCACACTGGAGGAGGGCATCATTAAACACGAGCAGTGCGGGCCGGCCAGGGCGTGCAGGGCGGGGAGGCAGCAAGACACCGGCCTGCGCTAGGGGCTCAGAGCAGTGGGAGGGCGCGGCTTGGAGGGGCGGCTTATTGTTTAACTGCTTATTTCTTCTTCTGTTTTATTCAGTTTCTTCAGCGTGTCCAGCAGTTTCTGTGGGGTGAGAATGTGCGTGGATCCTGGGGAGGCAGAGAAGACAGTGAGCTCACCCGCTCTAGCTCCCCATCCTCCTCTCCTGCCCTTCTCCACGCCCAGATCTGCACCCATGTGCCTCCCCCACCCTGGTCTAGGTCCATGGAAGCCGGGAGGGGGCTGGGGCTGGACGTCTAGGCCCCTGTCACAGGAGGCCAGGGAGACAGCGAGGGCTGTGGCGAAACAAAATGCATCATCTGGCTCAGCAGGTCCCAGGCTGTAGCAGGGAAAGAGCCACCTCTCCTCAGAGCCAGCACCAACTGTCAGGTGACAGGGTGGCGGCATGTCTCAATCTCAAGGTGAGGCCAGGGAGAGAAACTCCAAATGACTTGGCCACGGGAAAAAGTTGAGAATGGCTGGGGTTGGCAAGGGTCTGTGTGTGCCTGGTCGCAAGGACATGGGTGGGGTGCACTGACCTCGGAGCCAGCTGATTGGCGCTGCCTGCCGGGGGTGGGACCTCAGGTGTGAGGGAAAGGGCGGGGACCTGAGGCCTTACCTTGCAGAGACCGCACATTGTAAGAGATTAGAAATGCTTGCAAAAGTTTAAGCTAATGGAATTAGATATATTTCTAGTGCAAAACTAAAAATAAATAAATAAATAAAAATTTAAATAAATAAAAAATGAAGCCCTTTTTCATAAGGAGAGAAAGAGATCTAATAAGTGCAGTAAAAAATGATGCATGGATCGTGTGGTTTGGCCATGGACTTGATCAAACAGAACAGAAGTGACTGGGTGACGTGTGAGCATGAGACCTGCCACATGCAGCAGTGGACTTCAAAGAAAGATCCTGGTGGGAAAGAACTAAACAAAAGAGGTTGAAAATGTGCCTCCCTGGAGACCTGGGCAAGGGAGGGCCTCATGGCAGACGAGGAGCGGAAACACAGGAGCCAGATTTCCATTTCAAGGGCAGGCAAAAGTGGACTGACTTCTGGCTGTGCCTCCACTAGGGTGCCGCTCACCACTGCTGCTGCGCTGACCTGGAGCTGTGGGAGCTGGGGGCTTCCCTGGTGGGTCTAGAGCAGCAGGAAACTTGCAACACTCTCTCTGGTGTGAGAGAAATTTTCAACATCCTGCTCTCTGAGGTCCAGGCCCCAGGCCCCACTCGCTGCTCTGGGTGAGGAGCCTGTCCTCGGTTACTTCCCAGGGATGCAGAGCGTGATGCCCTGAGCACGCAGCCTGCCCTGGCCCCTGCGCTCTCTGGCTGACTGCTATCTATCTGCAGGCCTGAGGCTCCTCGAGCAGTGACACCCTGGGTGTTTCTACAGCACCCCTCCCCACATTCACTATGGGGCGCTTAGGAATCTTTTACTAGTCCTAAAGGAGCTCAAAGGCAAAGGGGAGAAAGGACAGAAATGTTTTGAGGCTTGTCTCCAATTCTGAAGCAGAAACAGTTGCCAGAACGAGGGCCTCCAGATCCCAGCTCCCCGCGGCCGGCCGTCATGTCTGGATGTGAAAGCCAGTGGACTGGATGCAGCACCGGAAGCACTAGGGTTTCCTGCGTACACCTGCCAGAGAACACTGTCCCCAACGCTCTGCTCCCCAGCCACCCAAAAGGGTTCCAGGAAACAAGAAGGCAGACTCCATTCAAGGACAAATTCAAAGGGGTTCCTTTGATCAGATGCCGATCCGAAAGTGCTCCCCACTGGTTTACAAGCAGATTAGGATTGAGCAGGGACTCCTGCTGTAGAATTTTCTGACATTATCTGATCACTGAGCATTCCCAGTCTTGACTGAAGAACAACTCTAGGACTTAGCCTTGGGGACAGCCCATGAGGCCACTAAGGTCCTAGCAACAGGCCCATTCCTGAGCCTTCACTTACTGGTCTCTTTAAAGGGACTAGGCTGGTTGGCATTAATCCAAATCACCTGGAAGCCAAAGCCTGATGTGCAGGGCTCTGCATGGTTCTAACAATGTCCACCATGAATGCTACCAACAACTGGGGTCCCTAAGTCACATGTTCAAATATTCTCAATTTGAACCCATTGGTGGCTGACCACACAGCTCTCCAGAAGACAGTAGCAGGTGGGTTCACTGCTCTGAGGGTCCCTTCTGTTCCATGTCACAGGATGACTGTGAAATGTGAGCAGTGGTTTCCTAAGCCCAGCGGAGGCCTAATCAAATGTTACCCCCACATTCCAAAGCCACAGGCCAGACACGGCGAGCTGTGACGGGAGAAGGTCTTTCCCTCCACACGGATGGGGTCTGACACCAAGAGTTCTCAGACTAGCTGGTCTGGCTGTCCCTGCATCAGCCTGGAACAGATCTACTGACTTGGAATACCCAGGAAGGCGCCTGAGGATGGGCACATTTAAGGGCAAGCAGGTGAGCTGAGGTTCCAGGGCTGGGGCGGTGACCAGCCCACACTTTCAAACATATGTGGCAAGAAGGAGGTCTGAAGGTGGGCTGGTAGCATGGCAGGGCCTCTGGTCTTTTGATTCTGGGCGCCCTGGGGCTCCTGGGAGGGGAGGGGACGTTCAGTGATGCTTAACAGCAGCTGGGCTCTGAACCAGGTCCAGACCTGAGCCCTGCTGTCACCTGCCCCCAACCTAGAGAAACAAAGGATTCAACATAAAACCACAAGCAGTACATGCAAGCCAAGGGGTCCAGCCTAGCCTGAGAGCTCTCCCATTTGCTTCTCACAGCCTCCTGCACGTCCCCTCAGGAGTGGTATTTTAGCCTAATTTAACTAAAGAGATGGAACCTAATCAAAAGATGTCATTTGTGGACAGCTTAGAGGCATGATTGGGCGACTGCGAGGAGCCTCGGTGGACCTGCACTTTTGCCGTCCACACTGGCTCCCTGTGATCCAGACCTGGGGAAGGTGCTTCAGTGACAGAAGAGAGGACAGAGTGAGGTACTGTCACTGTGCACAATGCCTGCTGGGGGTATCTCAGTGCTGGGCAGGCGGAAACTCATCCCTCTTAAAAGATAGACCAACACAAAACTGGTATGGAGGAGTGAACTCAAGCTCACTGGAGGCTGCGTTGTCTGCAGGACAGCAGGAGGGCAGGTCAGACTACCTGCTCCCTGACCTCTGACCTTGCTGGTACCAGGTTCTGTGTTTTGCTGCTTTTTTTTTTTCTTTTTTTTTGGCGGGAGCGGGGATTGAACCCAGTGGTGTCTTCTACTGAGCCATCTCCCCAGCCCTTTGCATTTGTTCTTGTTTTGAGTCAGGGTCTCACTGACTTGTTGAGGGTTTTGCTAAGTTGCCCAGGAACTTTCAATCCTGTCTCAGCCTCCTGAGTCACTGGGATTGAAGGTGAACACCACCTTGCCTGGGGCCTCACCACTCCTTAGCTGAGCTCTGTAAAACCCCAAACTGTCTGGCAAACTATTTCAAAAGCCAAGAATATATAACTAGAGTCTGTCTACGCCCACTCTGTGCTGACGGCAGCTGGCCCTCTCTGGGGTCGTGATGGAATGTCAAGGAAAGCTTCTGCAAAGGAAAGGCTGCTTCTTCAGGAGCTAGAGAGAGGTGTGGTGCGATTCTTTTAGGTCCTACAAGTGTTCTGCTGTCAAACATTTGGTGTCCTTCTGGAAGTCTTCAAATATATCTTGCAGCAAATGTCACACACCTGCTTGCCACCTGCACACAGGCCGGGCGCCTGATCTAACAATCATCGAGCTGCTTCTAGGGAATATTCTCTCTGCTCCCTCCCTCCCTCCCTCCCTCTGTTCCTTTCTAACAATTGCTTTTATCCCTACCTCCCCACATTGGCCTTGCTGTCTAGAGGAAGGTGAGCCCAGGAATGATGGGGGCCAAAGCCAGGGCTGTCACCAGCTCCCTGACCTGGCTACTAGCTGCTGCACTCAGCTTTTGGCTCCCTGGAGCATGCCAGCCTCTGCCAAGGAGAGGGAAGAGGAGGAGATAAGTGGTGGCCTCTCTTCCTCCCTTCCAGATACAGCTCCATTTTCTTTATGTAAGTGAGCATCTTCTGATGTCACCAAGCCAAGGTTCTGAAGGGCCATTCTCCTGACACTCACAAGAAAGAGCACTGACTGAATTACCACCGCCAGAGCCTAAAGGAGCCTGGGGTGCTGCAGTTCATTCCCCCTTGTGCTCATATACAGTGGCTTGGGAACGGGGGTGACCACCTCTGTCACACAGGTACTCGTGGAGGAGCAGAGCTGGAGTCCACTTCTGGCTCTCAGCTCAGGTCACTCTCCACTGCTTACAGGACTCTGTTCCCTGACTCACGGGGCCATGACTTGGCTCAGGGCAAAGGGTGTTTTCAGAGCCCATGGTCAGTGGAGTATCAAAGTCAGGGACACAAAAGGTGCCTATCCCTGAGCATCAGCAAGGATGCAACACTAATGCTGGGACAGAGGGCTTGTGATCAGTCTGCCACTTCCACCTAAACACATTATCGGAGTTTCCTAACAGTGGAGGGTGGAAAGTAGAAGGAATGAGGACAATGTCAAAAATTTCTCTCTCTCTCTTTTCGTTTTTTGCAGTACTTGATATTGAACCCAGGGGTCCTCTACCCATGAGCTACACCACCAGCCCTTTTTATTTTGAGACAGGATCTTGCTAAGTTCCTTGAACTGGCAGTCCTCCTGCCTCAGCCTCCCTAATCGCAGAGATTACAGGCATACGCCATCACACCCAGAATGATGGTGTTCTTTAAAGCCCCACAGAACATCAAGAGTGAATTTCTCCAAAAAGGCTCCAGACCTTACCAAGACACATCAGAGAAGAGAGGGTATAATTATTTGATTCTCCAAAGATCCACAGGGGAATTTCTTTCTTAGCAATTGGCTATAAAGTTCCATTTCAGCAGAGGAACGTGAGACAGAAGTCTTTCCCACTGGGGACTGGCGTGCACCAAGCGCACGTGCAGCAGCTCATGACCAACCAATAGTTAGCTCTCGTTCAATGGGAAGTACCCGTCTTACGGTACTGGCATGTCCAGAGTCTATTCTAACGCTTCCGGCCAAGCCTTCCTCACCAGCAGGTGCCCCTGGGTCTCCCGGGAGATCTGCCTGCTGGACATGGCCCCTGCCTCGTGTCCGCACTCTCACCCTCCCAAGCCAAGTCACCATCAGGATGCCTACATTCCCCGACGGTGCCCACAGGGCCACTCCTGGGGGCAGGCTTGGCATGCCAAGTGCCCCTCTGCTTCCAGCTCCCTCTCTGAGGACTTTCCTGTGGTCACTGTCACTTTGATTTACACCCAGTGTCCTGCAGCTGTCCAGTTGGCAGCGTGTCACCCAGGGCATGAGTGAGCTGGCAGGTCGGAGCCCCAAGGGCTTCAGGGCAGGGTGCGAGGCACACTGAACACATTTTCAATCGGTGTTAAGAACTGCAAGCATTTTCTTGTTAAAAGAAAATCAAAGAAATAAGAAACTAAAAAGGGGAAAAAAACAAAAACAAAAAAAAAGAGTGACGGAATAATCAAAGAAAACCCTTCAGAGTGGAAGAGTTTCTTTCTGTAATAAGCTGCTTTTACTTTGTTTCTTTGGCTCTCACTCCATTGTTGGAGCCTGATCCTCAAAAGATACCCTAGAGGACTCCCTGAAGTCGGGGTGTCTCAGGTCCATGAGAAATTTGGTGGGAGTAAGAATGTGAGTAGAACCTGCGGGAGAACAGAGGCCAGCTGACTGCTTGAACAAGGTACGTCACAGGAGCATGCCAACTTAGGCCTACACTGTACGCAGCCAATGAGGCGTGAGGAAGCAAGATGCACAGCTTGCGCACACGTGCATGCACACGCGCCCACAGAGGCAAGGTGGCTGGCGTGCAGGAAGCAGCTGAGGCCACACAGCGGACATAGGCTGTCTGCACAAGGCCTCCATGAACCTGCATGGGCGACATCCTAGCCCCAGGCTCCCCCTCCCCTCAGGGAAACTGAAAGCAGGTGCAAAGGGGAAGGGGAATATCACACCCAAAGCCTGGTCGTGACAGCGTCTGTCCAGAAAAGCTGTGTTTGAGCTCGGGATTATCCACACATTCATGCAACACAGGCAAGCAGGGGACAGAGAGCTGATCAGGGGCCTGCACCACAAAAAAAGAAATAATTACAGGGAGGCCTGGTGGCCAGACAGGGAAGCCCAGGGAGCTGGGAGGGTCATGGTAGTGAGAAGGTGGTGGACCCCATCTGGTCCATCTTGAGGAACCCGGGAGCAGTCACACGGACTGGTCTATGGAGCCTGCTCTCTTGGATGGCTTTGGGGGCACTGTGACCTGGCTGCTCCACATTGGAGAAATAAAACTGATACCTGTTACTGAGATACTAACTGAGCCTGGAGTTATGCCCGGTAGTGGGCACCTATGGGCAGAAGTCAGAGAGACCTTTCCTCTGGGGCAGTTCAGGGTCTCCCCTGCTGCAGTTCACATGTAAGTGGCCCGAGAGGCAGTCCTCAGGCCCTAGAGAGCCTAAGTCCCCACTGGGAGCACAGCACACCCCTTCCTAAGGGTCCAGGTCTCTGACTTCAGGCCTTGCTCAGCACGGGCGTGTTCCCGCTGAGGATGGGGCTTGGCCAGGCCTGTGCACATGGTCACCTCTTGCCAATCAGTGGCAAGAGGGACACCTGGGCAGGGGCAAGTCCATTGTGTTAAGGGCAAGAAGGGACACAAGGAGGGCGACTGGAGAAAGCAAGATTTCTCCCAGCTCACGCTTCCCCCACCAGCCCTAGAAACTGCAGCGGCTCCCGGAGGGGAAGGAGGAGGCCACTGGAGCCACTGCTTCCTCTCCTAGAAACCAGCATGAGACCCTGGAAAGGCTGCAGCAGCGAGAACCCGGGAGGAGCCAGACAGAGGAGCCCTCAATAGAACCCAGAGATCAGGACGGGGTTCTAGGTGGTATCTTCCCGCAACGTCCATCATTCCCCACTGAAGTAGGGGAGGAAGGCAGTAATTCCCACCTCCTCCGTGGCCTCCAGGCCAAGAGGCTTGACGCTAGGACATTGCCACTCCCACCTCGGGCCCAGCTGGAGGCTGCAAGTGTGGGTGCTGAGCCCTGTGTGGTTGCATAGCAGATGGAGGCTTGGAGAAGGCACGACACTTGCTGCAGGTGACCCCGCTTGGCAGTGGCAGAGCGCATTTGGGCCTGAGTCTGCTGGACTCTCTGATCAGGCACTTTCCACCTCACCACGCAGATGTGAGGAAGGGACAGTTAGCCCCTCAATTTCTGCCACCCAAACGGTTACCTAGGACTACGTCTTGCTGGGGCAGTGCGGAACCTAAGACAGGTGCGACACCAAAGCGTGGGATGGGTCACAGTGCGATGAGGCAGCTGCTTGCTCCGGAGCCCATGCACTACTCACCTATCAGCACTTCCCACTTGCCGTTGGCCTGGGTCACCTCGTAAGCACAGCGCATCTCGTTCAGGCTCACGCCCCCCAGGATGAAAATGATAAGGCGGGGCCCACTGCGGTACTCCCCTGGGGCCTTGTTCTTGTGCCAGTGCCCATAGCGGGCGCTGAGAGAGAGAAGAGGAAAGGGGCAAGTGAGTGTCTGTGCACACCAGTGCCAGTGCCGCGCCCAGCACAGAGCAGCCGTCTGATAATTGTTGCTTTCTGAGCTGCAGCGCAATCTCTGAGCCATTGGCTGCACAAAGATCATTACTAGCGTCTCTGTGGTGACACTGTCACTCTCAGACACGTGCGCAGCCGGAGGTTCAGCTCAGGTCAAGTTTAGCAGCTTCACAGGCACAACGTCTGCTCCAGATCAAGTGTGTCTGGGACACTGAGGGCACCGAGCAGCAATGACAGTGTCTGAGGTCTGTCTCCACACTGTCACACGGATCTCCTGGGAAAACACATTCTGCCCAGGGCTCATGAGGATTGGTTCTCCAAGAAAGAGGCCATCCGTGCCCACCTGGGGCCACAGTTTAACAGGGTGGGTGGGGGAGAGCAGCAGGTCTGAATGGTGAAGTGACAGAGCTCAGTGTCATGGGGTCAGGTACTGGGAGGCCCAGAGCCTGTCTAGGCTGCATGGGGGAGGGGGAGCCAGAGCCTTGCAGACCTTTGACAGGCCTGTCCCTGCACAGGGACCTGGGAAGCAGGTGGAAGTGGCGGCTGCTAGGACAATAAAACAGGAAAAGTGAAAGGAAGGGCAGAGCCTGCTGGGACATAGCCAGGCTCGGGAGGCACTGCAGGCCCTGCCCAGGCAGGAAGGCCCCGGGGTTCTGTTCCGGCCAACCTAAAACTCTCCGCCTCCCTCCCTGGCAATCTGACACCCCTCGGCTCCCAAGCAGCCTGGCCCCAGCACTGCTTGCCATCAGAGGGGGGCCAATGCCACAGATGCCACCCAGGTCCTGGGAAGGGGTAAAAATGAAGACAGAGGAGAGGCGGGAGAGAAGACAGCGGGACGAGCATGAGAAGACAGAGGGACTAAGAGCATCTGCCCTGGTAAACCGAAGTCCCCAGCGTCAGATGCCCTTTCTGGAGCCACTAACAGTGCTGCCACAGCTCGTGCGCTCGGCCCAGACTGTTCTCAGGAGCCTCTGCGTGGACACCCCATGTTCTGTGGAGCCATCAACAGTAGGTGGGCTGTTTCCACACCTGGGCTGTCAGGGGCAGGGCTGCCATGAACCTGTCTACTGACTTTAAACAGGGAGGTTAGGGAAGGCCAGGGAGGCGACTCTTGATGGCTGACCTGAAGAAGACAAGAGCCAACTTGTGGAGACATATAATTTCAGTCAAAGAAAAAAGCATGGGCAAAGGTCCTGAGGCAGAAACAGGCCTAGCTGGTTCAGGGACGAGCAAGGAGGCTGCATGGCCATGTGGAGTGGGCAAGGAGCAGTGGAGGACGAGCCCGTGAGGAGCGGGAAGCCAGGCGGAGCCAGGCTCTGGTGAGGGCACAGCGGAGGGAGGGCCCTCTTGGGTCCTACCATCTCACTGCGACCAGGCGTCTCCCCCCCCTTTCCCGTGTCCACGCACCTGACAGCAGTGGTGCTGAAGGAGGCAGAGGAGCGGGTGGAGATGTACGGGTAGTGCTTGGTGTCAAGTTTGTCCTCGATTGTGTCCTGGGGAGAAGAAAGGCAGAGGTCAGGCCTTCCCTGTGCTTGCCAGGGCTGAGGGAACCACCGCTGGCTGAGGAGTGAGCGGCAGAGCCACGGCCCCCCTCCCCCACTGCAGTCCCCAGAGCCACACAGGGCTCCTCAGGGCACGGGCTCCACAGTCAGCTGTGACGCCGACATAGCTGTAGCCCTTCTCTTTAAGTGTGAAAAACAAAAAAGCATTCCTTTTTCTTATTTCTTTCTAGTTTATTCCCTTTTACAATCTGCTGGAAGCTACATACAGGCCTGGTGTCCACTAAATCCCTGGCACTGGCCACCAGGCTGGCGGGGCTTGACCCACAGGGCCTCTCCTCTTCTCAGCACTGACTGACTGGTAGGTGGTTCCATCCACCCTCCAGCTGCCCGGGAATCCACACTCCTCCTACAGCCACCTCATGTCTCCCTAGGGGACCAGGGAGGAGGGAAGAAAGGGGTGCAAAGGCGGGAGAGACAGGCGGGTTGATCCGCTCCCAGGAGGAGGGGGTAATTGCTTCTGAATGTTTCTTGTCCACGCAGCTTTTTGTTTCAGGGTTTTAAAAATAGGACCCTGACTCACTCTATTTAAATACACTCATTTTCTCCGTGTTTTATTGGTGTGTTCTAGCTGCACACGATGGCGGCCCCGTTGCTATGGTGCCTGCAGATGACCTCTAAGGCATCCTTCAGCAGAAACCTGGCTGCAGGGAGATGGGCCAAGGGATCCTGGCGAGTCCCTTGCTCTCAGGGCCCTGGTTTAGCTGCCTGTCGAGGACGGAAGTCATGCGGTCTTCTCAGCCTGGAAGACCCAGTGCAGGGCCAGCGCAGGCTTTCCTCCTGCCCGACTGAGAGGAGGGAGTGACGCCGCCCCCACGGCCCTAGCTCGCAGCCCTAGCTCCGTGCAGAGGACGGGGCAGTCCAGGTGACAGGGTCATGGTATAAGATGACCCCAAACTCCGAGCAGCACGTGCCTGTAAGCAGCAGCCCGCACACAAACCGTAGTAGGATCACAGGCCTTGGGGTGGTGCTGGGTGGCCAGACGGGAGGGACGAGATTTGGACACTGTGAGACCACATGGAGTTTTAAAGGACAGCAGGACTCAGGTTGTGGACAGGAAGGGCCAGAGCAGTCCAGGCAAGGCAGTGAGAACAGAGGGCCCAGGAGGAGAGTGGCAGGACAAGAGGCAGGCAGGCCCTTCCCCGCTGAGGCACAAGGTGTGGCACAGCACGTCCTCACTAGAGCGTGTGCACGGCCCTCATCGGATCTGTGAGATGCTATGATGGGTCTACTTGCTTTGTTTTTGTTTGGTTTGGTTTTTGGTACTGAGGATTAACCCAGGGGTGCTTTACTAGAGCAATGTCCCTAGTTCTTTTTATTTTTTATTTTGGGACAGGATCTTGCTAAGTTGCTTAAGGCCTCACTAATTATTGAGGCTGGCCTCAAACTTACAATCCTCTTGCCTCAGTCTTCCCAAGTAACTAGTATAACAGGTTGGGCCTGGCTGCTTCGGACACACACCACCAAGGGGCCTCCAGAGCAAGGAGGCTTAGACCTCCAAGACAGGAACAGTAGGTGAGTGGCTCTTTGGGGTCTACATCTGACAGTCTCCTAGTTCTTCATGATCCCTCAGAACAAAGAAGACCGGGGGCTGATGGCTCTGGAGGCCTGGAGGTTCATCCTAGTTCTTCATGATCCCTCAGAACAAAGAAGACCAGGGGGCTAATGGCTCTGGAGGCCTGGAGGATCATCCTCAGGGGAAAACCATGGGGTGTCACTGAACTGAGAGCAGGGGATGTTGGAAGCACCTGGACCATCCATTGAAGAGCCCGAGCCCTGGATGTCCCTCCCCACATCCCTACCAGTCACTGACCTCCATGATGTCCTTAATAATCGGAGTCCACCGTGAGAGCTGGTAAGTCTGCTCACTGATGCGCTCCTTCCGCTCCGGCTTGCTCCTGCGGCGCAGCGTGGACTGAACCAAGCACATACAAGATGAGACTGAGGCAGGAGCCACTGGGCCTCGCTAGCCCTGGAACCTCTCCCAAGTTCCTTCTTTAGAGTAGCATTGACAAGGACTTATAAGGGCCAACTTTCCCCCAAAATAGCCCAAGATGGACCCCTTTCAGGAACCTGGAACAAATTTGGTTCTTTGAAGTCATGAAAAATAGCAAATGTGGGTCAAATATATGTCATTAAAAAAAAAAAATCCAGGTGGTTAAAAAGCCCGCCTGCTCTCTATTAGAGGAGAAAACACCCGCTGGGTTTGACAGCTCTGCACTCCCCGTCACCGGCACAGGTGGGACTCGTGAGTCACCTTCACTCTTCCGATATGTCCTTCCCCCCCACTCCCTGACTGCCTGTCCTCTGAGTGTGAGGTGCACCGGGGTCAGGAGGTGCTGCTGGTTGGCTAGTGAAAGCAGACACGAGAGCCCCCCGCCCCGACTGCCAGCCGGCCCTTACATCCGTGACGATGGGCACACCCAGGTGGGCCATGTTGGTGATGATCTCACTGTCCTCTGGGGGGATCTGGGCGTGCTGGATCAGTTTGTTCAGGTTTTCCTCAGTGATGCCTGGGAGCACAAGACACCTGGTCACCGCACCCATCCTGCCCATCACTAGGCTCCAAAGCAGAGCCACTGGCTTCCGTCTCTGAACAGAAAGGGATCTGCCCACCACATCAGTGAGACTCTAAGATGAGGGCAAAATAAGTGTCCCATCTCCCCTGGAGCTAGTAGTGGCAGCGGTGCCCTGTCCTGAGTGATGGCCTCAGCACTGTCCTGGCCGTTTGTCTCTCCCTCTCCTGGCTTTCATCCCTACCCGCCCTTGTCCTGCATCCAAATCGAACTGTCTATGCCCATCTGTTGCACAGTGGACACTTCTGGGCAACCATGACACAGGTACGAATCAGTTCTCTAAAATCAGAGACTGCAAATGGGATGCAGCTAACGAGAGCCTCTCCTCCCCGCTCCCCGTCCTGATCTACCTAGTACTCAGGGTCGCCGGGAAACTCAGCCCCTGGGTGCCACTGGTTGGACTCCATCACATTCCCAGACACGAAGATCTTATTTTCCTTCCCCTCCCACGTCTTCTAAACCACTTCTCCACCTCGTGTCCCCTCTTCCAGCCTGTGCCCCTCTGCAGCCCATCCTGCCTACCGTTCTTCAGAAAGATGTAGAGGAGGATGATGCGGATTTTGTCGTAAGTGCTGACGTTCGCATCCAACAGAATGGGGACGATGGCTCTCATGGGGTCCTTGATCTTCTCCCCCTCAGCATCTGTGCCCATCGCCAGGTCCTGTAGGAAACACATCATGCTGACCGTATTTCTGGTGACAGTTTGGATAGATGGCAGTTCACAGAAAGTTCACAGCCATGAACGCCCAGCTCTGTGGCATGATTGGGCAGGTGGCACACAGGCTCCTCTCTAAGCGAGTAGCTGTTAGATGTAGTGTCATCAGCACTGTCTTCAACAGCCTCAGTGAGTGCACCAGAGAGCGCAGAGCTTCTTTCCAAAATTAGAAACGCTGGTGATTTGCCACCTGTGTAAAGGTAGGCTGTCCCCTGCAGGTGAGTGTCAGGCCTCGTGCACACGAGGCATAAGCCCTGCTGAGGGGGACGGACTAAAGGAACATGCTCCCTGCCCAGGAGATCTCAGCATCTGGAGATGACTGTGGGCTACGTCTTCCCACTCTACTCCCCGGCACACGAGAATATGCTTTTTGAGTTTTAACTACTCTGAGGTTTTAACCTGGTTTTTTTTTTATTATTTATTTATTTGGTATGAGGATTGAACTCAGGGGCACTTGGCCACTGAGCCACATCCCCTGCCCTATTTTCTATTTTATTTAGAGACAGGGTCCCACTGAGTTGCTTAGCACCTCCATAAGTTTGCTGAGGCTGGCTTTGGACTCATCATCCTCCTGCCTCAGCCTCCCAAACTGCTGGGATTATAGGTGTGTGCCACTGTGCCTGACTTAACCTCTGTTTTTAATCTTCCTATCATTTTTTGCAAGAATGTGGGGAGAAAGAGGGGCTCCCCAACCTGCGGATCCACTCAGGAAGAGGAAGGAGGAAAGGAGGGCTGACAAAGAGCTACAGATGAAGCAGGGCACGGTGGATATGCCTATAATTGAGTGGCTTGGGAGGCTGAGGCAGGAGGATCACCAGTTCAAAGTCAGCCTCAGCAATTTAGTGAGACATTAAGCAACTCAGTGACCCTGTCTCTATATAAAATACAAAAGAGGGAAGGGATGTGGCTCAGTGGTCAAGTGACTCTGGTTTCAATCCTGGGTACCAAAAACCAAAAAACACATTCAGATAAAAAGATTCGTGAGCACAGTCTATTGCACCCCACACCTCAGGCGAGACACTGTCCAGAGAGCAGCACTTAGCTTCCAGACTGCACCGATAGCCATCTGCTCTAGTCCTTAGAGACATGCTTCCTTTGTAACTCTTAGGAGGCTGCTGGAAGGCTCCCTCCCTCCTCTCAAGATCCCAGGAGCCCATACAAATGATAATCTCAAATTCAAAGTCTCTTTCTGGGTCTGAGGGAGGCAGGACACCCCTCACCTCAGTCCTACCACCAGTCTCAACAGATACCTGCTCAGCAGGACCCACCTCTAGTACCCTCTGTCAGCTCAGCAAAATGAAATAGTCCAACGATACTTTTGAATACATCTCAAAAAAATTTAACCAAAAATTAATCCCAAACTGCACTTTAACTGACCTGGGTACAATCTCCTTTTTGGATGGTCAAACTCTTTTGGAGAAGACATGTGTTTCCTGAGATCCTTTGAGAAACTGACAATGGATTTCAGGAGGGCTGCTTCCTCTTGTAAAACAGCCACTGACACAGGACGGGGCTTACAAACTTGAGCTGAACCTGTGACATCAGCCAGAGGTTCTAAATCTAAGCTTCACCCCGAGAACCTGAGCTGGTATTCTTCTATATTGAGAGACTTTTGGCTGAGGCTTCAGATCTTTGAATGTCCCTTCTCTTCCCTTAGAAGTTGACACACAGGGGCTGGGGGTATAGCTCAGTGGTACAGTGAGCTTAGCACGCAGGGCCCCGGGTTCATTCCTAGCTCCACACGCAAAGAGCACTGTGGACACGCAATTTAGCAATGTTACACTTGAAGGATGGAGTGCCAGGTTTAGGGAGTCCTCCGTATAATTCCCTTAAAAAATGTGTCAGCACTGTGATATCCCTCATGCAATGAAGAAAATAAAGCAGAGAGAAATAGGACAAACAAATAAACCAGTGACAGAGGCAGGACTCAAGTCCCAAAGTCCCAGCTTCCAGGCCTAAATGTGATCTGCCAGGCTTTGGGGAGGTCCCGGCCAGCAGCTGCACTGCTGTCTCTTGGTCTTAAGGTCTCCAAAGCTGGTCCGGTCATAGAAGGAGGAAAACACATTCAGAACAAAATTCAGCAGTCCTGCTGATGTAAGGCTCGGAACTCCATAGGTCTCTCTAGAGCCATCCAGGGCAAAGAGGCTCTGGAGAGAGCCAGGCATGCGAAATCCACACGCACGGCACCCCAGACCAGCACTCCTACCCGAGGCAGACGGCACAGCTCCAGAGCCGACCGAAGACCGCAGGCTCTCCCAGCTCTATTCCCTAGGATTCTGCAGGAGGTTCAAGGCCAATGTCAACACGTCAACTGGGTGAAGGGCACACAAGTCTGCCATGCAGAGGGAAGGAGAGAGCCTACCTGCTCTACTCGGCAGAGCTTGTCCACGGTGCCTTGGTAGTGCTTCATGCAGTCCTCGGCAAGGTGCAGGTGGGTGGAGTACTAGGAGGAAGCAGGGAGATTGGTGACCAAGGAATTAATCCCTGATGCACACTCTATCCCTTGAGCATGTAAGTGTCCCGAACACTGGGCTAGGTGCTAAGGAGCGTCCAGACTGACAAAAGAGATACACTGTGCACAAGCAAGCACACAAACATCATGTGTAGAGTGTCACATGTCAGGAGAGAGGGTCGAGCCACATTCTAAGAAAGACCAAAAGTAGAAGGAAAACCCTCTGAGAGGGTAGTGGTGTGCAGAACCTTGACACCCCCGGAGGGAGCCCGATTCCCTCCTCCTTGAGTGTGGGCTGGGTTTAGTGATCAGCTCCCAGCAAACAGTGCAGGAAGTGGTGGCATGTGATGCTCAAGGTCAGGGCCGGAAGGCCCTCTCACATCCTCTGGTCCTCTCGGATCACTTGCTCTGGGGAGTGGATGGCTGTGTCATGAGGACACCAGCACAAGGACAGGCTGGTATGGTGAGGAGCCAAGGCCCCCCACCAACAGCAGGAGACAGGGAGAATGAAGGAGAGGAAGACACAGAAAAGGAAAGGGACAGGAGGTGAAGCCCAGCATGCCTTCCTTCTTCCTTTCTTTTTCTAATGGAAACTGAAGAGGACTAGAAATCTGGATTTTGATGACTCAGGGAGAAGAGCGGGCTCTGAGAGGTCCTTGCAGCCACATACCTTGCTGAGTTCTTTCTGATATTGGGGCATCTTCTTCAGCATCTGGGACAGGTCCCGCATGGTGGTCTGTGAGGG
Organism: Ictidomys tridecemlineatus; assembly: GCF_052094955.1. Taxonomy (NCBI): domain Eukaryota; kingdom Metazoa; phylum Chordata; class Mammalia; order Rodentia; family Sciuridae; genus Ictidomys; species Ictidomys tridecemlineatus. The sequence continues at coordinate 202,791,180 of NC_135480.1, read as the reverse complement.
AACAGAAAGCACACAGAGTCACTCCAGTGGCCCTGAGCTAAGTGGGCACGGGACAGGACAGCAGCCACCCTAGACTACCCATGTACTTGCTCAGTGATTCTCAAAGGGAATCTGTGGAACACAAGGTCAAGTGTGTTGGATACAAACGTCATGACCATCTTACAGGTGGGCAGCTAGCCCTCCAAATCTAGTGGATGTGTTATGACTTTTTTTTTCTTTCCTTTTTCTGAGATGAGGTCCAAGTTGCCCAGGCTGGCCTAAAGCTTGTAATCCTCCTACTTCAGCTTTCCAAATAGCTGGGACCACGATGTGTGCCACTGTGCCAGGTGTCATGTTGTATTCTATGTTTGTTGGACTAGAAAGCTGAGAAGCCTGGTCTGGTGGTGCACACTTCTAACACTGATTATTTGGCAGGAATCGGCTGATGCAGGAGGACCAGCCTGGGCAACAGAGGGTGAACCTGTCTTTAAAAGAAAAAGCTGACTTGGGAGGCTGAGGCAGGAAGACCATAAGTTCCAGGTCAGCCTGGGCAACTCAGCGAGACTCTGCCTCAAAATAAAAAAATACAAAGGACTGGAAATGTGGCTCAGTGGTAGCGCACCCCCGGGTTCAACCCCAATTACTGACCGCCCACCATAAAGTCATTGAGAGTGTAATTCTTGCCAAGAAAAAATATTTTCTTCTTCCATATACTGCTTTTCTGCAGACTCAGCTCAAGCAGTCTTGGCATCAAGTTTGTGCTTCACCCCTGCACCTAGAAAGAGGGTGCAGCTGTGCAGACAGGTAGAAATACGAAAGTTACAGAGGGCTGGACGCTTCAAGCAAAATGGGTCTGTTTACTTTCCCTAGCTGTGGTGACCTCACTCATTTATCCAATGAAACCTAACTGAACTGCCGCACACCAGACACCACTAGGTGAGGAGACACAAGGGTGGGGGTGGGGGGGCGGTTCTGTCTCCTGGATCTCCACATCCAGCAGAGGAGCCAGACAAGCCAGCGGTGGGCAGAGTGGGTCAGGCTGTTGACTGGATCCAGCAGGTGATACGGGCGCGTCAGACACACACCTGGCTGGTTTAGAGAGGCCCAGAGGTTCCCTGAGGAAACCACGTCTAAGCCCAAGAACTAGGTAAGGCCTGAGGCTCCAGAGCCCTGGAATGGCTGAAATAAGAGAGGTGGGAGCCAGAAGGCAGGAGAGGGGGGAACTGAAAGGCACTGAATGGTTTTAAGGAAGAAAGTAACACAACCAGAGCTGAACTTCAGTAAGTAAGTCCCCCTCCTTTGCCTAAGATGGGAAGGCCACCTCTGACATCAGGGTAAGGAGAGGCCTCATAAGTTGGGTTACGAATTCTAATTCCACCACGAGCTAAACAAAGTCTCACTGTTCTTCTAGCTGAAAATGAACCATGATCCCAACCAGTAAATATTTTTTTTAAAGAGAGAGAGGGAGAGAGAGAGAGAGAGAGAGAGAGAGAGAGAGAGAGAGAGAGAGAGAGAGAGAGAGAATATCTTTATTTGTATGTGGTGCTGAGGATCGAACCCAGCGCCTCGCGCATGCCAGGTGAATGCATTACCGCTTGAGCCACATCCCCAGCCCCCAACCAGTAAATATTAATCCACTAAATAACAAAACCCAGCTCTCTCTAAACATCAGAAGATGGGAGCTCCAGATATGAATCTCAAATGCAATAACAAGACAGAATGACATTGAAAGAGAAAAATACCACCTCGCTAACTCCCTAGTCACACACAGAGGCCTCTCCCCAGCTCCCAGAAAGAAAACTGATAGACAGGGCACTGGGCATTGGCAGGAGTTTACCTTTTCTCCAGTATTCATTCTCTTGCTAGAAGAAAAGTCTTTCAGAGACCGGGTGACTTCCCTGGAAACAGAAGGAGGCAGCTAAGTCTCAGCAACACCAAGGGCTCTGCACAGGGCACAGCAGTCAGCACCAGCCTCCTTTCACGGCTATGTGGTGACTTAGCTGCCAGAGGTGCCCCAGCTGGGTCAAAGGGCAAAGAGAAGAAAACATCAAAAGTCAGGATGGTGGTGCTGCCTGTAATCCTAGCGACTTGGAGGCCAAGGCAGGAGGACCTCAAATTTGAGGCCAGTCTAGGCAACTTAGTGAGAATCTGACCCATAGAAATGAAAGGACTGGCTGGGCACAGTGGCACATGACTGTAACCCCAGAGACTCTAGGGGCTGAGGCAGGAGGATCACAAGTTCAAAGCCAGCCTCAGCAATTTAGCAAGACCCTGTCTCTAAATAAAATACAAAAAGGGGCTGAAGATGTGGCTCAGTGGTTAAGTGCCCCTGGGTTCAATTTCCAGTACCAAAATTAAAAAATAAATTTATGAATAAGTTTATTTACTTATTTTTGGAGATGCAGCTCAGTGAGAGAGCACCTGTCTAGCATGTGTGAGGCCCTGCTTTAGTCCCCTTCACCCCCCAAAACAAAAGTGAGAGAAGAAGGCATTAAAACATCTATTCCTCTTTATTTTATCTCATTCTTTTCAAATGTGTTTGAACATACAAAATGAAATGTACACACTTTGTTTGAAAAAACACACTAACTTATATGTATGTTGCAAAATGCATATATTAGTGCAATAAAGTATATGACTAATTCATAGACAAGTTTAATTACTGAAAATGTACATTAGTAATTTTTAAGGTAGAGTGGTCAAGAAGATCAGGGAAGGGCCAGGAATGTAGCAATGCAGCTCGGGGTGGAGTGCTTGCCTCCCATGCCTTAAGGCCAGGGGTTCAATCCTCAGCACCACAGGGGGAAATAAAAAAGAAAGAAAGAAAAAACAAACCAAAAAGATTGGGAGATTGTTTCTGTAAACAATCGAACTAACTATCCAAAATGTCCTTCCTCATTGTGAATCTCCTGAGGATACCAACTCTCCATAGCAGAATGGGTCTTTCTAGAAAAGCAGCACTGCTAGCTAATGGTTTAAAGGTCTCGTAACAATGTTTAAATACTCAAGCATTCGGAAACGTTTTCAGAGCAAGGTATGGTTCAGTATGTAGACATGAGCTCTGGCAGGTGAGCAACAGGAAGCCCGCACAGTGGGGGTGCCTGGAGCTTTCAACAAGTGAAGGAGCTTGAAATGTCTATAAAGCATTTTTCTGAGAGAGCCACAAATGCTTTCCAAGAATCCTAAAGGCAACCCTCATTCACAGCGGATTTTCTAACTTTGTGAAACTGGAGTAGCTCTGGTTCAGAGAACAGAAGGAATTTGCCATTCTTGGTTTGGATATTGGCAACTTTGCTAAGGCAAGGAATTCACTCCCCTGAGTTGCTCAGAGCGTGCACATCACCCATAGTGTCAGGAAGGAGCACTAGCCAGGAGGAGGGTAGAGGGGCTCTTACTGGGACACCTCTGCGATGTGCTTGTGGCGAAGCGCTATCCACAGGTCGTCGTCCTCGTCCAGGAGCACTTCCTTTACCCGTGCCTCCCCAATGCCACTGGTCTCGTACCTACAGGAGACAGGACTCGGGTGGGTTGCTGTCCCCAGAACACTCACCCGACCACTCTGCAATGACAACAGCTTCCAGGTAATCAGACAAATGACTCATAACACGCTGACCATCTGATGGCCAGACAGGTCAGCTGTGTAGCACCAACACGGGTTGCAATTCCTCAAGCAGCAAGAGACTCCTCACTCAAAGTTTATATTACCTTGCCGAGGTTGGCTGATATGAGCTCCCCCAGAGACACCTGGTCAGGGTGTGAAGACAGATTCTACTTGGGCTTATTTATTTACTCATTTTATTTATTTGCAGTACTAGAAATTGTACCCAGGGGTGCTCTCCCACTGAACTGCACCCCAGCCCTTTTTAAAATTTTTATTTCGAGACAGGGTCTTGCTAAGTTGCCCAGGTTGTCTTCAAACTTATGATCCTCCTGCCTCAGCCTCCCAAGTTGCTGGGATCACAGTTGTGCATCTCCACATCCAGCTATATGTTGACACAAGAGTCACCCAGAGGGGACAGGCCAAGCTCCTATTTGTGCCTCTCTAAAATGGCTAGGATGCTCTCCCTAAATGGTATCTAGCTGTCTTCTACAGGCCCTTGACATTCTGTTACACATAGGATAGTGAACAGCTGGAAGAAGCAAGTTACAGGTACTAAAGGAAGAGCTGAGAGTTACTCATATTTTAGAACCTTCATTTTGAAACCACCATTTTTAGAAATAATGTTCAAAAAATGACATAAAGATAATAATCTGTTTACATAAAAACAAAAATTAGTTTTTAGAAATTGAGTTTCAGCAGAGTACAGTGGCCCACACCTGTAACCCCAGCAACTCAGGTGACTGTGGCAGGAGGATCACAAGTTTGAGGCCAGCATCAGTAACTTAGGGAGACACTGTCTCAAAATAAAATTTAAAAAGGGCTGGGGATGTAGCTTGGTAGAGCACCCCTGGGTTCAGTCCATAGTACCAAAAAAAGAAAAGGAAGAAACTGAGTTTCTGATCATAGCTAGTAAGAGAAATAATTTTATAATGAAGAAAACAGGTCCATTACTAGAAAAGTCAGTAAGAAACTCCTGTTGATATATTTTATCATCATCATATCCTATGATCTGTAATTAAAAAGTTTCAGTTCTAAGTAACACACACACACACACACACACACACACACACACACACACACACCAATCAACCTACTACCACATCTGAGCAGGCTCTGATCTGAGGTGAAGTGATGTGAACTACAGATCTGAAGTTTCCGGGCTGCTCAGAAGGGGCATGCATTCTGCCTAGAAATGCCCCGTGGATCTGGGAAACCACACAAAAACTTATAGGCCTATAAGAAAGACTAGACCAATGCACCTGCTTTTCCTAGGCTTACAAACATTTTTTTCCCTTAAGTTAGAGGTATTCCTAGTTCACGTGCAAAGTTATGGTCACTCTAGAGTCTGTAACACTTTACTTACTTGTAAACGTCATTTTCAATAGGCAGCAGGTCGTAACTCATGGCCTGAAAAGTCAACTCATGAAGCACAGGGGAGCTAGGGTCAAAGCCCCGATCCAGGATCAGCAGCTGGGAGCGTGCCTTGTCAGGACCCTGGGGGCAAACAAGGAGATGTTTCAAGGGCCACTCAGACAGCTAGAACTTCCCCAATTAGCAGAGCCCAGCTTGTCAAGGGTGTAGCAGGAAGAACTCCAAGAAGCAGCCCTACTAAAACAGCACCAGTCTGCTTGCTGCTTGGCAAGAACACCAACACTCCAGGGACACTCCAATATTTCTATTCCATGGTGAGAGCCTGGGAAGCAGATCAGAATCTGGCTGGAGGCAGAAGTGAGTTTGTGGAGGACAGCACTCTCCAGGTTCAGCTACAATGGGTGATCAAGCATCCAGCTGGGACTAAGCAGTTCCCTGAACCCCGGACTTTCTGTTTTAGATACAAAGTAGTGATGAACAACTCTGCATGTTGTTTTGTGTGGGGTGGGAAGGGCAGGGCAGGAAGGGCCCTCAGGGTCCTGTACATGCTAAGCTTGTGCTGTATATTGGTCTATGTTCCGGGTCCCCAGCTCTGCATCTTGACTGCAGTGGTTGTGACACACATCTGTGCGTGTATTAAACTGTATCAGGGCTGTGCACACACAGAGCACATGCAAAAGCTAGTGAAATCTGAATGGGTTCAGAAGATTGTACCAATATCAACTTTTTGCCTTTGTTACTGTACTACTACTAGGGGATCTCCAGATGAGGACATTCAGTGTTGAAACTGCAAAAGTCCTGGTGAACAGAAGCAAGTTGGTCATCCTGGCTATGTAGAACATACCTGGGCTCCCAAGGGCTTTGGACATGTCACTAAAGGCCGACATACAGAAAGAGCAGCCCTCACATGTCTGTGAGCAAGAGTACTGCATCATCCCTTGGACTTTCACATAAACACTGGTCACTTTGTAAGATAACCTCCTGGCCCAGGCCCAGACTTACTTCCCCCATGGTTGGATCATCAGCTTTATAGGCGTCGAGTTTGTCCTGGATTAGTTGAGCCAGCAAGGCGTTGTCCTTGTACTCCCTGACAAAAGAGGAGGAGCAGAGGTGAACCACCTGGGGACTAGGTGAGGCACTAATGGCCCAGGAAGGATGCAGGATGGCACAGGGAGGGTAGGAAATGCGTAAGCATGGTCAGTGCTGGGTTTTTACAATAAAAATACATGCAGATACTACAAGTATATAAAAAGGAAAAGTAAAATGCTTGCTTCGGTACCTAAACAAAAAAAAAGTGATTTCCTTATTTCGTCTTTTTTTTTTTTAATTTTTCTTTTAGTCGTCAATGGAACTTTATTTTATTTATTGATACGTGGTGTTGAGAATCGAACCCAGTGCCTCACACATGCTAGGCAAGCGCTCTGCCACTGAGCCCCAGCCCAGTCCTTATTTCTTCTTTTTTAAAAACTGTCTAGATGGAGCAGAAGCCCAGGTAAACAGCCACACTTCCAGACGGGCCCGGCTACTCCCGCTCCCGTGATCAGGACGTCTGGGCCTGACTTGCATGACTCTCACTTCTCTTGATTCAAACTCTACTGGGTCTTGTTTGGTTTGGCTGGTAAGTGGCATGTATGTTCACACAACCAGGGTGACAGCAGTGCCTGGTCTCAGACCTTTCTGCCTGGCTGAGCGTGAAACACTCTCTGGGCTCCCCCTGGCTTTGTAGGGAGTTGGCTAATGTCACCTTTGCCAACCTCAGGACCATGGTGGCCCTGTTCCCCACCTAGGAGAGAGTGCTGAGGCAGGCTCTGCAGTGTAGACCCTTAAAGATGGGAAGCCAGGCGCTGGGGCAGCCCCGAGGTGCTGTCCATGGCCACCTGTACCCGCCGAGGATGAAACAAAAAGGACAGGCGCACGTCTGAGCCTCAGCCCCCTAGCTCTGTTGGGCCTCGGCCTCACGCCCATGCTGCTTGCAGCCTCTGAGTTGCAGGCCCCACTGCCTGGGGTCCCACCCTCACCCTCCTCCCTTCCACTCCTCACTCCAGGCCCTTCACTCCTGCAGTGGCCCTGCTCTGCTCTCCTGGCTTCTCTGCACCCGTCTGCCCCTCAGCCCTGCTATCAGGCTTCCAAAGCACTGCGACTGCTCCCTGTCCCAATCCCCAGATATCCCAGGGAAGCCACTGAAGGACACAGTCCCACACCTGGGCTTTCAGGCCTCCAGAAATGGCTTTCTCTATCTGTGTACTCTACATATGCACCATGCGGACCTGCAAGCTTCCCCATGCCGGCCTTTGCCTTCCCAACTCCAAGCTTCTGCTTATGCCAACGGCAAGAACCAATCGCCCTCTCTCCATCCGTGTGAGATCTGAACCTGTCCTTCAAGATGCGCACATACATCACCACTAGCCTGTGGTTGGCCAGAAAGGTCCTGAGCACCTGGTGGGTGCTGTGCTCAGGTGCTGGCCTCACGGGGCTAGGTGCAGGAGTGCACACCTGTACTCACCTTACCTACCCAGGGTTCTAGGGCTGTGGCTGAATCTTCAGCACAAAGCAAGTAAGTGGATGAATGAATGACCTCATAAAATCTGAGAAGAGTGTCCTTAGGAGAATTATTTTCTCAGTATTGCATCTTACTCTCAAATACCTCTACAAACATAATATTGATTTTTAGAGCCTAGAAAGAAATTGAAAACTGGGAAACTCAGACTGTAGGCGCACAGAGCTTACACTTTAGTTATTTGATAGCTAAATATATGTACATACTGTGCTCTTTTCTGTATGCATTATATTTCAGAATACAATTTGAAAGATAAAACCTTTAGAAGAATGATCTTAAGAGGGAGATGCTTAAACTTGACCTTCTGAGACAACTGCTAGAGGATACATGAGACCAGAGGAAGACTCGGAGGCGCGCCTCGCAGCCATGCAGGATGCCTGCCCAGCAGTCAGGTGTGCCTTACCCCCGATACCGCACAGCTGGGTACTCCTTCAAGGTGGCACACAGGGTTGCAATCTGCTCTGCCAGGCGCTCTAGTATAGGATTCTTCATCTGAGCTTTGTGGGGACTATAGAAGCTTTGGAAAGAGTCAGCAGAGTCCAAGGAATATACCTGGGAGGAGAAAACAATGCACTTGGCATGTGTGTCTTGAAGGGCGAGCCGCAGGAGTCCCGCCACACTGGCGGTGAATTTGCAGGACATGTTTTCATTTCCTCCAGCGCTAGGCACCACACTAAACATTTGGGAGCTACGAGCGACCACAATATCCTTGTCCTCAAGGAGTTTTAAATCTAGGAGGGGTGTCGGGGGGAGCAGATATTAAGCAGAATGAGAAGGAAACTGCACGGTATCGAGAAGCTGATAAATGCATGAGAAAATAAGACAGCAGGGAAGGAATGCCCCGGACGGGGAGGACACGTGGACTCATGGAGAAGGGACAGCCTACTCAAGGCTTGAAGAAGTGGGGTGTTCATCACCAGCAGGAGACTTCCCAGGGGCAGGAATGGGTGGTACCCCAGACCTGGGGCAGAGGTGCACCTAATGTGTCTGAACAATGACAAGCCAGGAGAACAGAAGAGGGGGCTATAAGATCTCAAAGGCCATTGTGGATTTAAAGTTTTAAAAATTCTTTTAGTTTTTTTTTTTAAATACACACTCACACACACACATATATATTAGTTGTCGTATTCATTTATTTATATGTATTGCTGAGAACTGAACCCAGTACCTTACATGTACTAGGCAAGTGCTCTACCACTGAGCCCGAGCCCCAGCCCCAGCCCTGCATTTGGTTTTAACAAATAAATCACAAGCTAGAAATTGTGCTGAGACTGTGAGCGAATGAATGAGGTTTTTGGTAAGTATAATAATATCCTGTCCTCAGTAAAATGTTTTATTTTTATTTATTTATTTATGTTTGTACCACAGATTGAACCCAGGGGTGCTCTATCACTGAGCTATATCCCCAGACCTTTTTATTTTTTTTAATTTGAGATTGGACTTGAACTTGTGATCCTCTTGCCTCAGCCTCCTGAGTAGCTGGGATTACCGGCATGCACCACTGTGCCTGATTCCTTTTATTTTTTTTTAAAGGGTCCCAGGAGTTTGAAATTCATTTCTAATACTACTGAGCCTAATAGCTATCATTATTCTCACAAATCTTCATTTATTTAAACTATCTTGATCTTCTTTGGAGAGTTATTTTTAAAAAGGTCTATTACTTTCTTAAAGCTTCTGAAATATAATATTGTTGGACAGGCTGAAGCTGGACTTTGTCCAATCTAGGTGGTGACAGGACTCATGCAGGGAACAAAAATTGCTGCTCTGAAGCAGGAAACAGGCTTCAAACCAAGTGAGAAGGGACTAAGACCAGCTCTAAATGTTTGTGCTGTCTTTTCCATTCCTCCTTTTCTAAAATCAGGTCACTCTCTTGTTCTGGAAGCTGCTGTATAAAGATCCAATATGCTATAATCATCTCCTGTCGCCATAACAACATAAAGGTCTGTTGGTTTTGGTTCTTTGTCTGCTGCAAGACATTTTAAGAAGATATGTTCTTTCACAACCAGCTTCAGCTTTACTGGTTTAACAACTTTGTTTTCTTCCAAGAGGAGAAGTTTGCTGCTGTGGCCTTTGGTGAGTGAAGGGTTAACAGTTACTCAGGTCACCATCTGTTCTTGCACGTGACCAGGTGATGCTATCTCCAATACAGCCTCTGCAGCAGATGGGATCCTCTGATCTGCCCCCCTCCTGCTAGGTTCTTTTAGGACTGGCTACTTGTGGTTATTTAAGGAGTCAGCCAAGATGAGTGACCACTGGGCAAGGAGGAAATGCACACAAAGAAAGGCTTGAGGCTGACAAAAAAGTGGCGCCTGTGGATAACCGCTTCCATTAAATAAACATCCATACGTAATAGTCACGCGGCCACCTGAACAGGAGGCCAACCCTCCCCCACTCCATCACACTGCCCGCCCTCCCAGAGCTCCAGATAGAATAATCAGCAAGCAGATTTTCTGCTCAGCCTCACCTGGGATTCATATGGGAGAAACGCAATGTTGATTTCCGTCAGCGTTTTGATGACTTTGGCTGCTCGAGATTTTACCAGCTCGTTAAACAGGGCATCTGGGCAAGCTGCAGGAATGACAGGGACAGTCGGGTTTCCTGGGCAGTGGCTGGTTCATTTAACAGCTGAATGTGTCCAATAGATGCTTCATTTTATTCAGGTTTTTAAAAGGCAATTAGAAAGTTCATGCCATCCTAAAATATTCCATACCTCTAGGGTATAGAAGGATGGAGACAGGAAGAGCTAACAAAAACTGCTTTCTGATCCCAAGGAAAGAAACCAGAAGTGATTAAGAAGGGAGAAGGAAAGGTCTTTAATGTAAATAAGCACCTCACATCTAACCTATTTATGATAAACAAAATAAGAAAGAAAAGAAAATTTGTGGGAAACATGATACAGGCATCGCCCTCAGGACTGCTGAGAAGTCGGCAGATGGGAAGGAACCATGACGTCTATGTGTCTCCCAGGCCTAACTAAGGCTTCCTGTGCCCAGAAACACGTCATTGGCTTAATATTATTAATGCCATTTCCTTGCTCCCTTTGCTAATGATATTCAAGTACTATATATAAGGTAATTTCTTGCTATAACTTTTCCATTTTCTCGCAGGTGATTTTAGGGGGTCTCCTTAGAGAGAAGAGCAGGTGAGGTCTTGCTGTTTTATACTGTTCTACTCTTCTCTCATAGCTTCTCCAGTGGGATCTATGTCCAAACCAGCACAAAATAAGAAAGCCAACTTTAGAGCAATGAGGTAGATTCTATCTAATATAAGACCACTCAATCAGAATCTCTCTGTGGTTGAAAAACTAATGGAAATTTACTGCAGGATACAGTGCTACCTACAAGTCTGTGGCTGAAATGCCAAGGATAGCATCAGGAAAATTCGAGGCTCCAAGCCCTTTGTACTTGGAGGAGGTTCTGAGTGAGCCGTTTCCCGAAGGAGGAAATGCAGGATCTAACAGGTGTGTATTTGTGTGTGTTTATTTTTGTTACTTTGCAATTTATTATCTGAAGAAAAAATGAAAGGTTGGGAAAACCATAGCAACAATTAATTTCTTCCCTACAGCCAGGCACAGTGGCACATGCCTGTAATCCCAGCAGCTCAGGAGGCTGAGGCAGGAAGATAGCAAGTTCAAAGCCAGCCTCAGCAACTTACTGAGGCCCTAAGCAATTTAGTGAGACCCTGCCTCAAAATAAAAAAAAATAAATAAAAAGGGCTGGGGATACTGGTCAATGGGTAGAACACCCTGGGTTCTATCCTCAGTACCTCAAAGAAAACAAAACAAAAACATTCCTAAAACCTATTGGCCTGACCTGGCTGGGTTCAGCCAAATGAGCTCCCCTGTGCAGCGGGGGCAGCCCTCGGGGTACTTACAGTCAGTGAAGAAGACATGTGCAGCCCGGTACTTAGCAGTTGGTGGGTCCTTAAAGTCACTGATGAGAGAGTGGACAGACTGTGGACAGGAACAAAAGAGGGCACTAAATCCAATTCTAGAAGCAAGTGGGACCAATATCTGAACTGAGCTCAATTCAAGCTGGCTTCAAGCTACTTGCACAAAATAGCGGGGGGTTTGGGCGTATGATTCTAACACTCACATTCAGCCACAGCCAGATTTTGAGGATTTAAAATTAGGATTATTTCAGAGTTTAGCTCAGTCCAGAACGAGTGGCAGTGTCACATAACATGGATTCCTGAGAAGAGACTCACAAAACTGATGAGGACCCTTGGAGGACACGAACAGCTGCACCTGCAGACTCACAGGTGAGTCAGTTTTCAAAAGTGAAAACTGGAGGGGAATTTTTTTATATACATCAAGAGACCCAAGACAATTATCAACCAAAAGCAAGGAGGTGGACCTTATTTGGATGCTGATTTGAACACTTATGAGACAGGTAAATCTGAACACTAACTGGGTATTGATGAAATAACCCTGAAAACATGCACTCCCAAGTCTGGCGGGAGTGTGCCTGCCTGAAGAGGGAGTGCAGGGGACACGAACGACCCAGGGCCTGGAATGCCAGCTTCGGCTTGCTGCATAACTGCCATATTTCAAAAGGTTTAACAAACTCTTTACTTCTCTTTGTACAAACACACCCTCCCCGCCCCCTTGATGGATTGCATGCATAAACAGAGCAGTGTGTTAAATGCGTGCTTAACCTAGAAATGTCAGACACTCTGTGCCACAGAGATCTATAAGGACTCACCTTCTCAGATGGGGTGATGAGGTACACAGCCTCCAGGCTGGGGAGTGGTTCTCTGCGCTTGTTAATGTCTTCCACAACTAGGCAACAAAACAGCCCAGGTGAATAAGGAAACACGACTGGCGGTCATGAAACTAGAAGCAATATAGACTGACACAGTCAAAGTCTATAGTAGGGTGGGTGGGGCTCAATGGCAGGGCGCTTGCCTAGCATTTGTGAGGCCCTTGGGTTCCATCCCCAGCACCGCCAAATCAAGAAAAGAAAAGAAAATCTAGAGTAAGGGGAAAGAAAAAGAATCGTTCACCCCTTCCTTAAAGTCACCACATTTCTTGGGAGTGCATTCCACCGGTTCACTATGCCTAAGATGTTAGAAAGCCTGAAATCGTGCCACACTACATATCTCCCACTCTGCATTTCAGTTCAATTCCTTGATCTGTTGTGAGGGAAATGGAAAAGGCCACTCATCTGTTGAGAATGGTTCTTTGCTTCTTCCTTCAGTTTTTTCTCATCTGTCCTAAATAATCGCGATTCCTTTAGAATCTCCCTGCTGGGTTTGTCAGTAATTGGACAGCCTTGTCATCCTCCTCTGCACATCGGATAAAGCCCTCCAAATACATCCTCCGCACAGCACTCAACAGTTCAGAACCAGACACTGTTTGTTAAAGCCAGCTGTTGGGTTTTGATTTCCTTGTTTCCTTTATGGTCATTTTAGCTACTTTGGGGGCATCTTCGCCTCATCTGTAACCTGATAAAGCTTAGGGGGAGTTTACCTATGCTGCGACATCCTCTAGCATGGAGAGAACAGTACAGCTGTGTGGCTGTTGTTCTTCATGCAGATGATTTAAGTGAAAAAAGGCATCACTTCAGAAGTATACCTTGTGGCATTTACAAAGACTTTCACATCATGTTAAAATTAATTCCCTAGCCAGGCAGAGTGGCCCACGCCTGTAATCCCAGCGGCTCAGGAGGCTAAGGCAAGCGGATCACGAGTTCAAAGCCAGCAGCAGCAACTTAGCAAGACTCTAAGCAATTTAGTGAAACCCTGTCTCTAAATAAAATACAAAAGACAGCTGGAGATGTGACTCAGTGATTAAGCACCCCTGGGTTCAATCCCTGGTACCACAAAATAAAAAATCAATCACCCAAACATTTACTTTGCCAGTAGTTGTAGAGTATTAAATTTCACAGGCTACTAAGACTTCCTCCAAAAATATTTGGAGTCTCAACACAGGGTTATGAACTTTTGAATTTTGCTAAGTAAGGATACTGTTTGAGACCCACCTTTAGGGGTAGGGGAAAGCTGCATACGGTGGGGGAGGTGAGGTGTCTTCTACCACAGGAAGTCAACAGACAACATCAACATTGACAAATCCAGAGATAACAGCATAAGAACTTATTTAGGAATATGTATGTTTAAAAAAAAGTAAATAGGGCTGGGGTTGTGGCTCAGCAGCAGAGCGCTCACTTAGCACGTGCAAGATGGTGGTTTCAATCCTCAGCACCACATAAAAATAAATAAAATAAAGGTATTGTGTCTAAAATAACCAGAAGAAAGAGTAAGGCAGCAGCCAGCAGCCCCCGGATGACAGGCCTGGGGCATGGAGGTGGGGCGGTAGGATGTGCTCTTCTCTGCTGAAAGTCTTGGTGAGCTGGGCCTTTCTTATGACAGAAGAAAAAGTAGGGGTGTTTGGTTGGAGTTTGTGTGAGATGGGGTCTCACTATGTTGCCCAGGCTGGTCTCAAGCCCCTGGGGTCAAGTGATCCTCCTGCCTCAACCTCTTGAGTAGCTGGGACTACAGGTACATGCCACCATGGCCAACTGAGAGAATAAATAGTTTTAAAAATTTATTGAGGAAAATAACTTTGTAAGCTCAAAATCAAGGCATGCCTGGCCTTAACATGGACATGGTCCCCAGATGACATAAAAATACTATAAAAAGCATGTGCTCCGGGGGGGATGGGGTGGTGGTTCAGTGTTAAGAGTACCTGTCTAGAGAATGTGCAAGACACTGGGTTCGATTCTCAGCACCTCATATAAATAAATAAAATAAAGGTCTGTTTGACAACTAACTAACTAAATATATGTGTGTGTATATATATATATATATATTTTTTTTAAAGCCATGTGTTCCCTCATCAACACCCACAAGACATTATTACCATAATTTCACAAATTAAGAACTTTTTTGTTCCAGCCTTTTTTGTTTTTTTGATAGGGTCTCACTGAGTTGCTTAGGGCCTTGCTAAGTTGTCAAGGCTCGTCTTAAAATTGCAATTGTCCTGTCTCAGCCTCCAGAGCTATTGGGATTACAGGCCTATGCTACCATGCCCGGCACAAATTAAGGACATTTTAACATCATAAATAGGGAAGATAAGACTTGGCTTGGGCTTGATGACAAATGCCTATAATCTCAGTTATTTCTAGCGTGGGCAGCTTGGCAAGACCCCATCTCGAAAAACCAAAACAAACAAAAAAACCTGACATAATCTTAGAATAAAGAACAGACCTTAAAAGGAAATAATTAAATTCAATTAGTTTAATGCAAAACTCAACCCTCCTACTTTTCTTCCTTTAACTGGGGTATGGTGATAATTTTAAGACCTCCAATGGTCTGTGTGCTACACATCACACAAAGGTGCCTGCCTCCAAGGGAAAAAAATCAGGAGACACATTGCAACAGTCGTACCACTGATATTGACATTCTAGCTTGGAATAATACCTTGAAAGAGGTTGCTTTTCCTTTCAGGAATTTCATCGACTGATTGGTTATGGTGCTGCAGACTGTATACAAGGCCGCGGGCATGCTCACTCTGTGCTCTACCACGGAGCTACAGCTGCAGCCCAAGAGACTGCTCAATCAATGCTGTTTGAAAGATTAAAACACAATGCTTCTTGAAAGGAGCCTTGGGGAAGAGTAGAGCTGCACAAATGTGAACAAGAGCTCTGGAACAGGAGCCAGAAGGTCTGCGTCCTTGCTCTCAGGTGTGACTCTGGCTAGTGACCCTAGGCAGGTCACGGGACTTTTTTTTTTTCCTCCTACTACCAGGGATTGAACCCAGGGGTACTTAGCCACTGAGTCACATCCTCAGCCCTTTTATTTAGAGACAGGGCCTTGCTAAGTTGCTGAGGCTGGCTCTGGACTCATGATCCTTCTGCCTCAGCCTCCCAAGTCACTGGGATTATAGGTGTGTGCCACCGTGCCCAGGTAGATGATACAATTTAAAAAAAAAATCTATTTATTTGGCTAGGCACAGTGGCACAAACTTGTAATCTCAGTAACTTGGCAGGCTGAGACAGAAGAATTGCAAATTCAAGGCTAATCTTAACAACTTAGCAAGACTCTGTCTCCAAAATTAAAAAGGACTGGGTAAGCAGCTCAGCAGTAGAACCTTCTGAGTCTAATCCCCAGTCCCACAAAACAAATAAACCAAAAAAGCTATTTCTTGGAAAAAATTATGTTATGTGCATATATGAATATAGCATAACAAATCCCATTATTATATAACTATAATACACCAATAATAAAAATTTTAAAACCTATTTATTGTGAAATTATAATACTCTAAGAATGAATTAAACATAAACAAGGAATAACTGTAATGTGAATGTCTATATACACACTGCCCCAATTAAAAGAACCTTGCCAGTGTGGCAGAAGTGCCCTCTCCCCACGCCCCCTCCCTTCCCTCCAAAGAGAGCCACCATCCTCACTGGCATGGGAGCGCTGTCCTTTACCACCTCCGTTTGCGTTCCAGCACGGCACAGCACTCTGCACTTAGCACTGTCCCGTCTTGAACTTTACATACAGGACAATGCTGGGTGAGCACTCCTCTTTATCTTGCTTCCTTTGCTCCACACTCTTTATCAGATTTACTCATGCCATGGAGCAGAGTCGGTCTGTTTTCATTGCTGTACAGTGTTCTGCTGTGTGACTACACTCCACCTCAACTTATTTAACCATTCTGCTTTTTTTTTCTTGTGGTGCTGGGGTCCAAATCCAGGGCCTTGCACATTTAGCCACTTTACTTTCAAAGGACATTTTGGCTGCATCCATTTGGGGCTCCTGTGCGTGTGTCCTGGGTACTCACCCCTTGGGCTTGCTGGCTCACAGGACCACACCCCTTCACCTTTACTGAGCATGGTCAAGGGTTTGTCAAGGTAGCTAGACCAATGGACATTCCATCATTCAAGAGTTCCCATTGTCCTACCTCTTCACTGTCACTGGACATTATCAGAGCTTAAGTATTCTAATCTGGTGAGCCTATGTGGTATCCCACTCTGGTTTGAGTGGCATCTCCCTGGTCATTAGAGGAGGTGGGCACTTTTCATGTATTTATTGGCTGAGTGGATTTCTTCCTTTGTTTAGTGTCCATTCTAATCTTTCTTCTTGATATAACCTTTCTTTGGGCATTCCTTTAACTGATACTTAATGAGCATCTAAAACTGCATTAGTGCTAGGCAGTCAGTGTTAAAGAGGCAGCTGTGGGTCACTCTTGGGGCCTGCCTTACAGTCTTGCCACACAGGTTGTTGGAAGCACCAAAGGTCAAACAAGAATAGCGAGTAGGTCCTTGGTTTATTTATACCCAAAGGACTTAAAATCAGCATACTACAGTAACGCAGCCACGTTAATTATAGCAACTCAATTCACAATAGCTAAACTATGGAACCAACGTAAGTGTCCTTCAATAGATGAATGATAAAGAAAATGTGGTATACATATTCAATGGAGTATTACTCAGCTTTAAAGAAGAATGAACTATGGCATATGCCAGTAAATAGATGGAGTTGGAGAATATCATGCTAAGCAAAATAAGCCAATCTCAAAAAACCAAAGGTCAAAGTTTTCTCTGATATGTGGATGCTAATTCACAATAAGGGGTGTGTGGCACTAGAGAAGAATAGAGTACCTTAGAGGGAAGTGAAGGGAGGGAAGGGAAGGGAGATAGGAAGGATAGTAGAATGGAACAGACATTATCACTGTATGTATATATGTGACTGCAAGACCAATGTGATTCTACAACATGTACACTCAGAAAAATGAGAAATTAGGTCCCATCTATGTATGATATATCAAAGTGCATAAATGCATTCTACTGTCATGTATAACTAATTAAAACAAAACAAAACAAAAAAGAATAGCAAGTAGGAAGGAGTAAAGCACGCCCCAGGGAAGGCAGAGGTCAAGTGCAACTCGAGTGAGAGACAGCGCTGTGCTCACTTGTTATCCCTTCAGTCATGATGTCCGTCATCTTGCAACAGGAGGAGAGCATCCTCATGCTTAGCTGGTCCACCACCAGCACCTGAAAGAAAAGAGAATAGCTTGTGGTGTCTGCCAGGAGTCTCGCCAGCTTGCTGCATCAGGCTTCACAGAGAGCACCTGGAGTACGGAATGTGGGAGGAGCCACATTTCCTGTGGACCACAAGTCTGCAGAGTCACACATCCAAACTTGACCTTCTAGGAGTCAGCATCTGCTCTCACCAACTTGACTTAATTTCAAAAACTTTTAAAAAGTAGTATCCTTTCCAGCTAGGTATGGTGATGCAGGCCTATAATTCCAGCTACCCAGGAGACAGAGCCAGGCAGATCACAAGTTTGAGGCCATCTTGGGCAACTTAGTAAGACCCTGTCCCATAATAAGAAATAAAATAAATAAAAAGGCTGGCTATGTAGCTCATAGGTAGAGTGCTTGCCTAGCAAGCACAAGGCCCTGGGTTCAATCCCCAGCACTGGAAAAGAAAAAAAAGTAGTAGAAAATAAGTACTTGTAAAAAAAAATACAAAAAAGAAAAAAGAAAAGTGTTGGGGGTTATCATCTGTAGTGCTAACACTCAGAGATAATCATATTAGTGAGTATTTTTCAGGGCACAGCTTATTCTTTGTTTGTAGGAAAGGGGTACCAGGGATTGAACCCAGGGCCACTTACCATTGAGCCACATCTCCAGCCCTTTTAATTTTTTATTTCTTTTCTTTTCTTTTTTTTGTTTAAACTCAAGCTTTTAAAAAAAATTACATATTTGTAGACGGACAGCATGCTTTTATTTATTTATTTTTTATGTGGTGCTAAGAATGGAACCCAGTGCCTCACACATGCTAGGCAAATGCTCTGCCACTGAGCTACAGCCCCAGCCCTTTCTTTTTTATTTCAAGTCTGGATTTCGCTAAATTATTGAGGCTGGACTCAAACATGCAATCCTCCTTCCTTAGCCTCCCAAGTTGCGAGGATTATAGGCATGTGCCACCCACCACACCTGGCCAGAACCTATTCAATTCTATTTATTTATTTATTTATTTTCCAGGAGGACTCGGGACTGAAAAGTCAGGGGCACTCGACCACTGAGCCACATCCCCAGCCTTATTTTGTATTTTATTTAGAGACAGGGTCTCAATGAGTTGCTTAGTGCCTCTCCATTGCTGAGGCTGGCTTTGAACTTGTGATCCTCCTGCCTCATCTTCCTGAGCTGCTGGGATTACAGGTGTGTGCTACCACTCCCGCCTTGGCCTATTCTTAAGAGAGAGAGATCCTAGAGTCCACACGTATGGCATGGCACATAAGGACTCTGTCTAGACTGGAAGAACAGGAACAGCATTCCCATCCTGCTCTGTGCTTCACCCTGCAACGCTCAGCTGACCCTTCTCATCCCCGTTCAGGCCACAGTGGATACAGGAAGCCATAAGTTAAAACAAGGCAATTTATCTTCTCCTTAATGATGTCAGCTGAGAAGGAAGCAATGAAAGCCGGGCACATCAGGGCAGATGTGTGGACCCAAGAGCTCTCTCCTGCAGTACAAGGGCCACTTAGTTTCATTTTCTTCCTTAAGAAAAGCTTAAACCCCACATGTCTACAAATCCATTTCTGGTGGGAAGGTAAGAGAAAGAGATGTGCATACAGAGTCCCTCTAGCTGGCCTCCCCTCTGGGTGGTGAGAACAGATGTGTTCACTAAAGCAGAATAACACGAGGCCAGAGTGGGCTTCAGAATTTCTTGTACCAAGTGGCTCTGTTTTTCCCAGGTCTAGTGAACCTGAACATGTATGGGCTCTTGACCATTGGCAACTTGAGGGCAGAATAGCCAGTGTAAACCACATGAGGAAGATCAAGTAAAATGGCACACTCTCCTGGCCAGCATGAGGACCAGCTCCAGTCGACTAAGCAACATTTACAATGCTGACAATGTGCTGGGTGTGGTGGCGCACACCTATGAAACCAGCTACTTGGGAGGCTGAGGCAGGTGGATGTCAAATTTTTCCCCAGCCTGAACAATTCAGTGAAATCCTGTTTCAAAATACAACTTAAAAAGGGCTGGGGATGTAGCTCAGTAGTATAGTGCTCTCCTAGCTTGCACAAGGCTCTAGGTTAAATCCCCAGCACTACAAAATAAATAAATTAATAAAAATAAAGATAATACAATGCTGGCAACATGCACAAAAGACAGCACAGCCATTCCAGGAACCCAGGCCATTTGCAGTCTCGTTGGCTTCAGTACTTGCTCCCGTGCGTGTTATAGTTTCTAGTCCTGTGCTCGCTGCATTATGATCCATTCTATGTAGTTACAGCTCAAAGGGAAAGAGCAGACTAAACGGGGGCTTCTCTACCTGTTGTGTGGGCTCCTGGAGATGCTTTATAGCCACCAAACGAGTAAGAGGAGTCTCTTTCTCCTCTCCCATAGAACACGGAACAAATGCACCTTCCATTTTATCTAACAGGTTCCGGTTGAGATTTTGTTTGATAAAAGAGTTCCACTGCTCACTGCCCGGCCAGGTGATCTTTTTCTTTTTTGCGCTGCTGGGGATCAAAGCCAGGGGTACTCCACCACTGAGTCACATCCCCAGCCCCTTTTTATTTTTATTATTTATTATTTTTATTTTGAGACAGAATCTCACTAAGCTGCCCAGGCTGACCTTGAGCTTGTGATGCTTCTGCCTCAGCCTCCTGAGTCACTGGAATTATAGGCGTGCGCCACCATGCCCAGCACTGACTAGGTGATCTTTACAATAAGCTTTACAACCAATAGATTCTGAACCAAGACCCTATAAAATGGAAGGCAGAGCAGGTCAACTTCTCCAATCCAGGAGCTTTTTGCACCTCTGGTGACAGTAAGAGCCCTCATTCGTGTCAAAACCTTCCCTCTAGCTCTACTACCCTTCTTATTTTTCCCTTATGAATTCACTTTTAGGGCTGTTTTACTTACCTTCCACTCCCCCTTCTTCTTCACCTTCTTTATCACATCATGCATGATCTCTAAGGAGGGAGGGAGGGAAGGAGGGAGGGAGAGAGGGAGAGAGGGGGAGGGAGGGAGGGAGGGAGGGAGGGAGGGGGAGAGAGAGAGAGAGAGAGAGAGAGAGAGAGAGAGAGAGAGAGAGAGAGAGAGAGAGAGAGAGAGAGAGAGAGAGAGAGAGAGAGAAGTCATTGTCACTTTGATTCCACACTTGCCTATTAGACTAGGTTATTTGCTCTTAGGCTTTGTTCTCAAATCCTATGATTGCACCAATCTGTCGACTGAGTCAATCCACCCACCATAAAGAGAGTTCTCTTAATTCAGTGGTTCTCAAACTTTCTGGCCCAGGACTTCTTTATACTTTTAGAAACTGAGGCCGCCAGACAGTGTCTGTTTATGTGAGTAGATATCTATTGGCATTTGCCATATGAAGACTTAAACCGAAAAAGTTCAAAAATACTGATTCATTTAGAACAATAATAAACCCATTGTATGTTTAACAAATAGCATTTTAATGAATAGTAATAATATTTTCCACAATAAGAAATCTTAGGGATAGCTGAGTGCAGTGGCACATGCCTGTAATCCCAGTGATTTGGGAGGCTAATCCCAGAGGATCCCAAATTCAAGGATATCTTCAGCAATTTAACAAGACCCTCAGCAACTTAGCAAGACCCTATCTCAAAAAAAAAAAAAACAAAAAAAAAAGAAAAAGAAAAAAAAGAAAGAGGTCTGGAAATGCAGCTTAGTGGTAGAGTGTCCCTGGGTTCAATCCTCAGTAACACATATACTCACACAAAGAAAGAAATCTTATGGAGATTAGCAGTGTTTTGCATTTTTGCAGGCCTCCTTAATGTCTGGCTCCACAGAAGACAGCTGGATTCTCCTAGATGCATTTGCAATCAATCTGTCCTGAATCATGTAGCATTTGGCAAATCCACTCTTAAGTGAAGAGAATGGAAAAGGAAGCCGGGCACAGTGGGTACACCTGTATCCCAGTGACTCTGAAGGCTAAGGCAGGAGGATCACAAGTTTGAGGCCAGACTCAGCAATTTAGTGAGAGCATGTCTCAAAATAAAAAACAAAATAAAATATAAAAGGACTAAGGATGTAGCTCAGTGGTACAGCACCCCTGAGTAACAAGCTAACACCCACATACTCACTGCAGTAAACTTGAAAAACACAGAAAATTATAAAGAAGAAAATACCATGCATTATTTAGATACTTAAAAATAATAATAAATAAAAATCATCTGTAATCCTGCCAATTTGAGATGATTAATTAACATTTTAGCTTATTTCTGATTAGGTTTTTCTGTGTGCTTTTAAGATCCTGTTGTATATATAATTTTGTATTGTGTTTTTTTCACTTCACATAGTCATTTTTTTGCATTAATAAAAATGGTTTCTGCATAATAGTCCATGGTTTAGTCAATATTCCCAGTAGTGTTTTAAATTATGTCTCATATTTCTGTAGTGAAAAAATCGGAAACAAATATATCCAATAGTAGAGCAGTGGTTAAGTGAATCAGGTTACATTTGTGCAATGGAATCCTATGTGTCCATTAGAAATACCAAAGGGAAAACACACATTCCTGCATCCACTCTCATTCCCCAAACCCCTGTTGCATAACCACTGTTTGCTGCTCACTGTACTAGGAAGGAGTGATTAAGGTGCGCTCAGCTCCCAGGGCCGCCATGCAGTGGAGAAGCAGCACTGCATCAAGGCAGCAGTCGGAGCTCTGGAGAGCACAGGCAGGACAGCTCTGGACAGGAGAGCAGCCACTCTGAGGAGGCCAGGCCTGACCAGAGAGAGCAGCCTAGAGCTGGGGAAAGAAGCACCAAGCACAAAGGCTTGAAGGGGGAAAAGGGAAAAGCACTGGATATTTTCTTGGAACTGAAATTGGCATTTTTTTGGCTGAGGGAGGCCAGGTCAGACAGGGCCTCGGGCCTGACTTCATCTGAAGGGCGAGGGGAAGCCGGGAGGAAGGGAGATGAGAACAGAAGCAGGAGGGAGGCTTTGGGCAGGCGTGACTGGGCAGTGGACAGGGGTGAGGGGGGGTGGATGTGATGCTGACATCAGAGGTGAAGCCAGCAGGGCTGCTGGTGCCCTGGAGGACAGGCAGAGAGAGAAACAAGGGTGGCTCCGAGATGTGGAGCTTAGGAAACCAATGGAGAGACATGTGGAGAGATGGAAAGGAGGAGATACCCAGAGTTCTATTTTGGTTGTTTTTAGACCAGGACGGCTAAGAGATATCAAGAGAAGATGTTGGGTAGGTAGTTGCAGGTATTTCTGAGGCTTGGAAGAGTGACTTTGGCCATAGTTAAAAACTGGGGAATAATCACCAAACAGGACAGGAGGTAAGGTTGGAGAAAACCCCTTGCTCTGATAGGATCAATAAGATGAGGGTGAAAACATGATCTTGTCCTTGATGAGCCTTTCAGTGAGACAATGAGGAGGACGCAGACTAAAGGGGGGAGGAGAAACAAGACAAGCCATCTCTGCAAGTTTTGCTAAAAGGTTGCAGAGAATAACTAATTAGGAAAACTAATAAGATATACAGAAATGTAAAAGCAAGATAGGGTCTTGTTTTTAAAGTTGTGAGATTAGAGGACTGGAGTTGTGGCTCAGAGGTAGAGCGCTCGCCTACCATGCATGAGGCACTGAGTTGGATCCTCAGCACCACATAAAAATAAAATAAAAATATTGTTATAACTAAAAATAAATATTTAAAAAGTCACGAGATTAGAGTATTTTTTATGAAACTAGCAATAAACCAAAAAAGAGGATACAAAAAAAGAATGAGGTCCCCAAGAGGAAGAAGGGGTTGAATCTGAAATAGAAGAGACCCTGACCTTGGTAGGAGGCAGGGGACCATGTGACACCCACACTGGTGGGAGGCGGGGGCCTGCAGATGGGCTCAGATAAGAGGTACAGCAGCATCATGAGGGGTTTTCCTCATGGAGATGAAGTTATCAGCTAAGGTAGGAGGTCGTATAGAAGATTTGAAGAAAGAAAGTTCTGGGCTGGGAATCCAGCTCAGTGGTAAAGCGCTTGCCTAACATGCGCAAGGCCCTGTCAATCTCCAGTACTGCCAAAGAAAGGTGGTACCAAATATCTTCCCAGAGACAGAGACAGTGAATTCACTATGTTCTAGCATTTCTGGACAGTTCTTTTGATTATGTATTTATTTATTTACTGGGGATTGAACTCAGGGCCTTGCATGTGCTAGGCATTTCTGGACAGTTCTAAGGAATAATTTCAGGTTTGTAATTATGATTTAAAGTGAAACCAGTCAGTTTAATTATGCAGGTTTGCTTTTTCCTCCCCAACAATGCCTTTACTGTCCATATCAAAAAGGAACAGGCACTTCATTTCCGTTAAGGTTAGGGTTTTCTTGGGTAAGAACAACAGAGGGAGAAAATGTGCAAACTCTATGGCTACAGGAGGAAAATCAGGCTCCAACTATTTCCTTTAAAAGCAGACACACGGCGGTGTGGGTGCTGGGGTTGTGGCTCAGTGATAGAGCGCTTGCTTAGCGCATGCGAGACCCTGGGTTCGATCTTCAGCACCACATCAAAATAAATAAATAAAATAAAGGTACTGTGTCCAACTACAACCAAAAAAAAAAAAAAAAAAAAAAGCAGACATACATAGGACAATTAGAAAAGTTATACCACAATGTTTTATTTTGTTTTGGTACTTGAGACTGAATGTAGGGGGACTCAACCACTGAGCCACATCCCCAGCCCTATTTTGTATTTTATTTAGAGACAGGATCTCACTGAGTTGCTTAGTGCCTGGCTTATGTTGAGGTTGGCTTGAACTCACAATCCTACTGCCTCAGCCTCCCAAGCTGCTGGGATTACAGGTGTGTGCCCCTGCGCCCGGCCCACAATGTAATTTTTGTGAAGTAATATTATAATTAATCTTCAGTTGCCAATTTGTACCTTCCAATATCCCAAGCTTTCTGCATACAAAAAAAGCTCTGGATAATGTGTCAGTGAACATCTTTGTCCCCAGGGTTCTTCTTTGCACAGATCTGTCAGGAGAGCTTTCTGTGCATGGAATAAATGCATGAAAAGTCTAAATGTTCTGGGCTTCTGATAAACACTGCCACATTATTTTCCAAAAACATAACACACTCTCACCAGTACTGTATGATTCTCCAGGTTAACTACTAACCCATACAATAATTCCTTGAGGTTTGTCTGTTTTAATTTCTGCTACTATGAAAGCAGAAATGGCATAGTTCTTGGTCTTTAATTTGCTTTTTGTGGTATTAGGAATTGAATTCAGGACCTTGCGCATGCTAGGCAAGAGCTCTACCCCTGAGCTATATCATCAGCTTTCTCTGTCTGACTTTATTTGAACTTATTTTATTACTGAGGGTGTGTGTGTGTGTGTGTGTGTGTGTGTGTGTGTACACTAAAAATTAAATGCACTGGAAAAATATTTTGCTCAAGACATCTTCTGATTGGGGAAGGCAGAGATATAATCAGAAAATCAAACCAAGTACCACAAGTATCAAAAGACATAAATAACTGCTGCAGCTGTAATTCTTCCTACAAAGTTATTTCCTTTCCAAAATTCTAAGAGTATATATTTGTCCTGGGTATTATTAACAGCCAATTCCAACCCTGCCCTACATTTTTTTAAATCCGATACCAAAAAGGAAACAAGGATTAGAGACCATTTTAGCATTAAGAATCAAGTTGCCTGAGCTACCTTCTCCCATATAATCCCTGGCCATCACATTCCCTCTCCTTCCTACATCCTCTTTATGTGAAGAAAAACAACAGAGCTTTCTGGAGCTGCTCCAGACAAGAGGCCCAATTTCTGCACACGAAGCCATGTGCTCTACAGCCTCCTCTCCCACCCACCTGGTTGACACATATGTGTTTGAAGATTCAGGGGCAGCTTCCATCTCTCCGTAATAAGGAAGTCCAAGACCCTGTTGGACCCTGCTTCCTTCTTGGCCAAGAGGGAAGGAAAGTAAGTCCTTCTCTACCACATCCTCCAGGTCCTGTGATTCTGAACTCAGCACATCCCTCCCCAGTCCTGAGACACAGCAGGGTGGTCTGAGGTAAGTTACCTAAGACATCTTCAGATGCACCCAATATCACAACTGGAATCCCCAAGGCAGGATCTAGGATCACTGTCCACTCAAGGCCTGTGGCACCCCAAAAACCACACCCTTATGGCCCAGGGACTCAATACAACCACCCAGCACTGTGCCACATGCCAAATGCCTTGAGCCCAGGGCATGCCAAAACACCTGAAACAGCAGGACTGAAACTAGATGAACTGGAAGCTTAGGAACAGCACAATTCAAGTCATCAAAGCCAAGGACACCCAGACTCAGTGGCTGCAATCCCAGCAGCTCGGGAGCCTGAGGCAGGAGGATTGCAAGTTCGAAGCCAGCCTCACAAAAGTGAGGTACTAAGCAACTCAGTGAAGCCCTGTCTCTAAATAAAATACAAAATTGGGGCTGGGGATGTGGTTCAGTGGTTGAGTGCCCCTGAGTTCAATCCCCTGTACCAAAAAAAAAAAAAAAAAAAAAAAAAAAAACGGACAAGACAAATATTCTGGACTCTGAAGCCCCGGAGGGTCCTACTGGCCAGACCATATGCCCTGGGCGAGGGGTAGGGGTGGGGGTCTCCTTTTGCTGAAGGAAGTAAGGCAGTTCAACCCTGGGCCACAACTCCCTTTATCTCTTACCACCAAAGGGCAGCGAGGTTCCTGCTGAGATGATGGGAGTTCTGCAGGATGCTCTCTTGAATGAACCCAGTAGGGTGAGGGTGCAAGGGGGCTCCCCAGGCAAAGTCACCACACCCCCCGAGATTAATAAATATGGTCTGGACAAACAGGGTTAAAAATTCAGGTTTAGGCATTTGCTGATTGGGTATCCTTGGGCAAGTTTTTACTATTTTTTTCTTTTTCTGCAGTGTGGGGCATGTGACCAAGCACTCTGCCACTGAGCTATATCCCCAGCCCTGGACAAATATAAAACCTTTTAAGCTTAAGTTTTCCATTTGCAAAACTTAAGTTATAATACTTTAATGGCCTATTACGAAGATTATGTGAGGTAAAATGCCTAAGATGGCACTAGGTGTCTGTTGTGATGCCACCATCAAAGCATATTATTCATACAAAGAAATAAGAAAATTATGAAACATTACTTCCACCAATCAATATTGTAAATATAACAAAAATTTTCTTAAAAGAAGATTACAAATACAGTTTTGCCAGGTGTGGTGGCACATACCTGTAATCCCAGCAGCCCAACAGGTTAAGGCAGGGGGATTTCAAGTTCAAAGGCAGCCTCAGCAACTTGGTGAGGCCAAGTCTTGCAACTTAGCAAGACTCTGTCTCAAAATTAAAAAATAAAAAGATATAGTGATGTAGCTCAGTGGTTAAGTGTCCCTGGGTTCAATCCCTGGTACAAAATAAATAAATAAAATAGTTTTTTTTTTTTTTTTTTAGAGACAGAGAGAGAGAAATTTTAATATTTATTTTTTAGTTTTCGGTGGACACAACATCTTTGTTTGTATGTGGTGTTGAGGATCGAACCAGGGCCACACACATGCCAGGTGAGCGTGCTACCGCTTGAGCCACATCCCCTGCCCAAAAAAATACAGTTTTAAAATAATCGCAAAAACACTCTGATAGAAAACAATGAATATTTAATAAAAAGTTTAAACTTCTGTGATCTGTAATAAACAGGTGAATACATTTTAGAATGATGGCATTTTAGCACCAATGTATATAAATCCTAAATGGAAAAATAAAATGGAAAATGAGGACCCTCATCCCCATTCCAAGAGGACAGAGGAACCCCTGGCTATGTAGAAGGAAGTGTTCAGTTGAACCACAGAAGAAGCCCACGGAAAGTAAAAGATCTTTAATGTCACCTGTCATACACATAGGGTTACATTATTTAATACTGCTCTAAAAATTCACTTAAGAACACAAAATAAGAATGGCCAGGGCTGGGGATGTGGCTCAAGCGGTAGCGCGCTGGCCTGGCATGCATGCGGCCTGGGTTCGATCCTCAGCACCACATACAAAGATGCTGTGTCCGCCGAAAAAACTAAAAAATATTTAAAAAAATTTTCTGTCACTCTCTCTTTCAAAAAAAAAAAAAAAAAAAAGAATGGCCAGGCACAGTAGCTCACTCCTGTAATCCCAGCAACTCGGGAGACTGAGGCAAGAAAGTCATAGGTTTAAGGCCAGCCTCACAACTTAGTGAGACTGACTCAAAACAAAAATGAAAAGGGGGCTAAGGGTATGGCTCAATGGTAAAGCACCCCTGGCTTTAATCCTGGGTACCAAACTAAATTACATATCTATGCATTTACATATATATGTAATGTATATAATATACATAACACACTGTTATCCTCTCTGTAAAAGATGGCTGCTGTTGCTCTGACCTTCTAAGAAAGGATCCAGTGAGTTCCAACTTCTTATTCCTTCTCCATGGAGTTTGTAATATATGTCTCCTATTTTCCAGTTTGTTTCTCTGCATGCAATATTTATGTGTGGGGGTGTGGGCCTAGGGGTCCCACCCAGGGCCTTGTGCTTGCCAGGCAAGCGCTCCACCTCTGAGCTACCCCCCAGTCCTCTGCATACAGCTTTTTTCATCCACTCGACAGTAGTTACTGAACACCTCCAGTGTGCCAGACACTCTTCCTGACATCAGAAAGCCCATGGTGGACAACTCAACAAAATGCCCATCTTGAGGCGCTCACTACTTGAGCATGAAGGGGAGGGACAGTCCACAATCACAAAGGTATAAATAAAAATCACCTCAGAGAGTGACCAGTGCTCAAAGGAATTAAAAAGTTTAACCACTAGAGTGGGATGGAGGTTTGGGAGAAGGTCCTCTGAGGAGGTGACAAGGAGGTGACAACCAACCCTTGAGGATCTGGGGGGATAGAGTTTTCCAGGAATAGAAAAGGCAGGTACACAGTCTCCAACTGAGATCCAGGATTCTGATTCAGTCAGGAATAGAGAGAGAAGGGGAGTCCCGTAGGTAGGTGGGTGGAGCAAACAGATGGCCCGGGGTCTCCACCAATCTGGAAAGCAGTAAGTACCTCTGAAGGCTCCCACTGGCCACTGGCTGCGTTCTGCTCCTAGAACACTGAGCCCATTTGCTCCCCCTGACCTCCCAGCGCCCTGGGCCCACCCCATCTCTGGCATCCCACCTACAATGCTGACCTGGCAAATGCCTGCAGAATGGATGGTCGCTCTGGGGGCTGGCTGCGCAGAGCTTCCAGAGCACGAAAGGAGCAGATCTGCCCAAGGCACAGGGTGGTGATTCACCCAGGCCCTTCCATAGCACCCACACACCTGCCCCCCAAGAGCCTGCAGTTCAAGGAGAACTGCTCCAAAAAGGCCTCAGAGGACTTCCACGGGGACAGCTGGGGAGAGATACCTCTTTATGTTTGAGGAACATGACAGGCACACGTGGCTAATCTGGCCAGTACAAGTTCATAAACCAGATGGACTAGGACAAACTCTCCCTCACTGCAATGCAGTGTGGGGCTGTGTGAAGGTATTGACAGACACAGACCTCAGAGAGAAAATGTCTGCCACTTAGAAATTCTCCATACTAATTTGGAGGGTTTTGTTTTGTTTTGTTTTGTTTGTTTTATGGCTCTGTTTTGCTTTTGTTTGGTTTTGGTGCAGGGGAACAAACCCAGGTCCTCATGCATGCTAAGCATATGATCTTACACTGATCTACACCCTCAGCACCTACATACTATTTTTTTAACCACTATCTGATTAAGATATCACAATCATTCAAAATGCTTTTCAAAGTTCATATTTTTAAAAAAATTCAATCGATAACTCAATGTCAATAAGAATAAAAATCACTCATAATAATAGTAACATCTAACATTTACTGAAGGTTTACTGGATGGGAGAAATTTTCTCATATGCTTTTTAAAATATATATATATATATATTTATTTATTTTTATGTGGTGCTGAGGATCGAACCCAATGCCTCACATGTGCCCAGGCAAGTGCTCCACCACTGAGCAGCCCCACTGAGCAGCCCACCCTCCTCATACACTTCTTAAATATCATATTCTTTGAAGCTCACAGTGATTTTCGGAGACTGCACATAATAACCACCCTCATTCTGCTCAGTAGACACTGAGGCCCAGGGAAGTGAGGTGTCTAGCAATTGCAAAACAATGCACATGCAAGATTTAAAAACTGTATAAATCAATTTATTTACCTCAAAGAACTTACAGTCCAGGTAGGGGAAACAAGACATCACACACACACACACAAAAATGTTAGGATGCTCAGGCACTGATGGCAGAGATGTAAAAGGGTACAGCTGCTATGGAAAACAGTCTGGCAGTTCCTCATATGGCTAAACATAGTTACTACCTGATTCAGCAATTCCTAGTTATAATATCCAAAGGAAATTAAAAGACACATCTACACAAAGATACTTGAAAGTACACAGTAGCTGTATACATAGTGGCCAAAAAAAAAAAATAGGAACAACCCAACTGTCCATCAACTGATGAGTGGATAAATAAATATAGTATATTCATATGAGGGAATACTATGCAGTCATAAAAAGGAATGAAGTACATGTTACAACATGGATAAACCTTTAACACTTGCTAAGTCAAAGAAGTTAGTCACAAAGAATTTCATAGGATATGATTTCATTTATATGAAATATGCAAAATAGGCAAATCCATAGAGCTAGGAAGTGGATTAGTAGTAATCTAGGCTGGGGTTGGGAGGATTTGGGGTGACATCCAAGAAATATTCTTTCTCAGAGTAACAAAAGTATTCTAAAAATTTACTGTGATGACGATGGACATACCATTGCATGAATATCCTAAAGCCATTAAGCTATACACATCAAATGGGTGAATGTCATGGAATGTGAATTATATCCATAGAACTGTTTAGAAAAACAATTTCTAAAATTATAAACTTTTAGATGAAAACTTCAAAATCACATAACAGGTTTGGGGCTATAGCTCAGTGGTAGAGCAGTTGGTTGCCTGGCATGAGTGAGGCACTGGGTTGGATCCTCAGCACTGCATAAAAAAGAATAAGTAAAGGTATTAAAGCCAATGCTTTTTAAAAAAAATCACATAAAAAGCAGTTTCGCTTAATATGAAACTATTCATCTTAAGACCGGTATCCAGGCTTATCCCTATAAAATATCAGTTATCTAAAACTATAATTTACTATTTGTATCTAAATCATGTTTTGCAAATGTAAGAGAGACCAAAATATAGACCATAAATTGTCAGCCACAGGGCAAGAACAGAGTACCATCCTGGAACTGCTAAGTGAACACTGCTTAGCCCAGTTATAGTCTGAGAAACTTTAGTTTGATTTTTGGATGGTGAAGAGTGGGGAGAAAAGGAGAGGGCCTGATGACTGGACAACGTTGTAAGCTTTAAAACATACAGAGATGGTTCACAATGGCTTGATTCCGCTGCCCTGGGAAGAACACCCAGAGATTGCGTAAGATTCAAATGTTCAAGGTTATGACATCCAAAAATTGGGCCACTGCCAACATGAGAAGAGTGCATGATGGTAAATGCCTGACTTCCAAGAAAAAAGATCCTAACCTCAGACCCACAAAGATGTCGGATAGAGTCACAGAAATGACCTCACTCTCTCTTCCAAAGGAGATCCTCATCTTTTATCTTCTTTTCCCTTTTCATAAGGTTGAGAAAAAGGTTAAGAAGCTAGAAAATCGCTAAGCAAAGCCTCATGAACCTTGAAACTTTGATTAGTAAAAAGGAAATCTAAAACTGGGTACAATGGAGATAGGAAACAGGAATTCCTCACATCCTTTAGAGGCACCGGTCTGCTCTCTTAGTTCTAAAGAAGAGCTGTTACTGGGGCTGGGGAGTAGCTCAGTAATAGGATGTGTATAGCATGCATGAGGTTATTGGTTCAATCCCAGTACACACACACACACACACACACACAAAAAAAAAAAAAAAAAAAAAAAACGGAAAACAGCCAGGCCTGGTAGCACACACCTGTAATCCCAGCAGCTTAGGAGGGTGAGGCAGCAGGATCACAAGTTCAAGGCCAGCCTGGGCAACTTAACAAGACCCTAAGCAACTTAGCTAAACTCTCTCTGTCTCAAAATTTAAAAAGGCTGGGGATGTAGTTCAGTAGTAAAGCACTTCTAGGTTCAAACCCCAGTATCCAAAAAATGAGGAAAAAAAAAAAAAAAGACACTGCCCTGTATATTACCAACAGCAGCTGACAGCATCTGCTGAGGTCCCACCTAACAGCCTGTAGGTTTCTTGGCAAACAGCCCACACTCCTTCGAGCAGGCTCTAGGGCTGCAGCAATTCCCTTCTGAGCTGCAGAACCTGGTGTACAGGCATCTTGAGAGTGGCAGGAACCCAAGGTAAGGCAGGTGTCTAAAATTGGTAGATGTTACATCTAATGGCTCCAAATTATCTTGGATGAAGTTTCCCTAGCACCAAAGGGTTAAGGAAAATGCACTTTGAACATGGAGGAAAAAAATGAAGTGCTTCATGTAATCCCAGAAACCCAGCAGATGAGGGAGCCTGCTGGTTTTTAACAGGGAGTGAAAATGCCTATAGCATCTAATAGGCAGAGGCCAGGATGCTGCTAAACATCCTACAGGCTCATCAGGCCCCAAATAAATAATGTCACAGCTGAGAGACCCCAATATAGTTGGAAGGAAACTGAGCCCAAGAGAGATAAGAGACTTGTCCATGACCGTGGTGATGGGAATCGTCTTATTTTCAAGACCAGGATTCTAACCAAACCAACCTATTCTGCTCTAACATTTAAAGTGCTTTAGGTCTATGGATCTGAGCTATTAGAAAATCTTCAGTCCCATGCAGCATGACAAGGCCCACAGTTCAAGCCCCCTCTGGAAACTTCAATACAGCCATTTGATAGGTGTCAAAATAACGTAAGAGACTCAATGAAGCTTCCAGAAGGCAGGAAGTTCCCCTACACACACACACACACACACATACACACACACACACACATCCAGTTTAAGGAGAGCTATTTCCTCTTCCAAATCCACAGAACTGGTTACAATAAAAGATACCAGGAAAAGAAAACATCCTGCTGGGGCTGGGGTTTGGTCCCAGGATCAAGCAGGAAGAAGGTGGAGCTAGAAAAATGCTGAGGATACAATAAGAAAGGCCTGAGTGGACACTTGTTGAATGTGCAGGCGGGTGACGTGATAGAGAACCATTCTCCTGCTTATGATTTAATACAGGTTTCTTGGTTCTGCAGCACTGTTATTTCCTGTGATCTACCTCCTTGGCCCAGCAAGCCTACTGCCACCTCATTCTGTCACTGCACATTTCCTCATTGGGGCGCTTGGTTCCTGACTTCTGTTTGAGAGTGCTCAGACTGTCTGCTCTTAGGGGTCATCTCCCAGAGTCAATTCTTCCCCTGAGCCTTTGCAATGCTTTTTTCCCTGTAGAAGTTTTACAAATCTCCCATGTAGATTTTCCTCTGTCTCTTCTGCTTAAAATCACCTAGGTGGGGCAGTTCTTTGATGCCCTTCCCTGTGCACCTGTGCGTGTTTGAATATTCTGCCAGAACATAGGTGAAGGCTCTGTGCCCAGATAGTACTTGCTGCCTGCCCGCAGCTGGGGGACAGGTAGGTGGCAGAGACTGACAGGGAATTCAGCTCTCTGCTCTGTGTCACTGAGCTAAAAAGGCCATGGCCCTGTTGAGGGAGTACACTGGGGTCCAGGAGGGTATGACCAGCACAGTTATAAGCAGCAGCCTCCAGCTCCATTTGATCCTCTGCTTCGGAGTGAGCTGAGGAGCTAGTTAGTATGAAACTCCCGGATCTGGGGTATCCCAGATATTTGTTTTTAACCTCTGTCTCTCTTTGGTCAGGCTCTTTGTTTGCTGCCCAGTCATCCCTAGCGGGCTCAGAGACTGTTTCCTCTCTCTCCCTCTCTCAGTGGTCTGGGCTGCTGAGCCGCTCATCTGCAGCATTAGGAACCTAGGGTGTGGTGGTCTTCCGCCTTAGGCTGGTGGCCACTCCCCACCTTCCTTCCTGGAATGCGCTCTTATAAATGCGGTCTTATAAATGATCAAGTCTTATTTTTAGATTCTGAGTCTGTGGTCTTGTTTTCCACAATAGATGTGTGGTAACTGACTTAGCAAGGTGCTAAACAACTCAGTGAGACCCTGTTTCTAGATAAAATACAAAATAGGGCTGGGGATGTGGCTCAGTGGTCGAGTGTCCCCAAGTTCAATTCCAGATACATCCCATAAAAACAAAACAAAACAAAAAAACTACTGGGAATTTTTAAAGACCATGAGAACTGAAATGAAAAATGATAGATAAACAGTAAAGTATTGTTGAGGAACTCTACTATAAAACACAGCAAAAATTTAGATAAAAGATTTAAAAATTAGAAGACCAGTCCTTGAGGTCCAGCATCTGAAGGATAGGAATTCTATTTTTTTTTTATTATTTATTAGTTTTTTTAGTTTTTTTTCGGCGGACACAACATCTTTGTTTGTATGTGGTGCTGAGGATCAAACCTGGGCCTCACGAATGGCAGGCGAGCGCGCTACCGCTTGAGCCACATCCCCAGCCCAGGGATAGGAATTCTATAAAGAGAAAACTAAGGGAGGAAATTATTAGGGAAGTCATTTAAGATGCTTTCCCAGCCAGGCGTGGTGGCATTGCCTGTAATCCCAGCAGCTCAGGAGGCTGAGGCTGGAGGATCACAAGTTCAAAGCCAGCCTCAGCAACTTAACAAGGCCCTAAGCAACATAAGGAGACCCTGTCTCAAAATAAAAAATAAACAGGCTTGGGATTTGGCTCAGTGATTAAGCACCCCTGGGTTCAATCTCTGGTACAAAAACAAACACAAAAACTTTTCCAGTAGGTAATCCATCCTAAAATTCTATAAGAGAAAGCTAACTGGAAAACACAGAGCCACAGGGTTGCCTCCTCTGAAAATCCCGAAGCAGCACAACTTCCTCAAGCATGATGAGTCTGCAGGCTGAGGAATTTTAAAATGCTGTGCCTCATGGTAGTCTATTGCTAAAATCCATAACCAACACGCAGTGTGGAAAGAACCTCTTACTCAACTCCCATGTTTTATCTTCCTCAAATCCCTAGCAACTAGCAGCAACATGGATATATCCAAGACCAGAGTGCTGCCCGGACCATACCAAAACTCAAAAGAAACTGAGCAAAGAGATCAACAAGCCTAGCTTCACTAGGTTACTCCCAACCTACAAATTCTTCCTTCTTGCCTCCTGGGCTGCCAAACTGTAGCAGCTTTGTTCCTACTGTCATTC
Organism: Ictidomys tridecemlineatus; assembly: GCF_052094955.1. Lineage (NCBI taxonomy): Eukaryota > Metazoa > Chordata > Mammalia > Rodentia > Sciuridae > Ictidomys > Ictidomys tridecemlineatus. The sequence goes on along the minus strand of NC_135480.1, from coordinate 202,756,417 downwards.
AAAGAAGTTCATGAGGATCAAATCTGCAGCTGGATTAGAATCAACTAGAAAATCCTAGGTGCATCTAAGCACAGTAGAAGCAGACTTTGTGTCCCACTATTGCAATTCTTCTTGTGGCTTAAACTTGTCCTTGTGAACCTATGCTTGTGTGAAACATGAGAATAATGCTGTCTGTCCCCAGGAGTCACAGAGAAGGAAAAAATCTGCCACAGCTTGTCTTCCTGCTCTGAGAGTCCAGACTGCAGGCTTATAAGATTCTTTCCAAAGCCAAGTTTCCACAATTTGATACCATCTGAACACAGCATAAAACCCAAATCCTCATAGTTCTGTATTATGACCAACTATGACATTTCTGCATTTCCTTCTCCAAATGATCAGGAGCAGTCAAGGCATAGTGGCACATGCCTGTAATTCCAGAGAGTGGGGAGGCTGATGCAGGAGGATTGCAAGTTTAGACCGGCCTCAGCAACTTAGTGAGGCCCTAAGCAACTTAGCAAGAACTTGTCTCAAAATAAAAAAATTTTTAAAGGGCTAGGTATATGGCTCAGTGGTTAAGCATCCCTGGTTTAATCTTTGGTGCAAAAAAAAAAAATTTTTTTTAATAAAAATAAAAAGGGGGCTGGGAATGTGGCTCAAGTGGTAGCGCGCCCGTCTAGCATTCGCGAGGCCCAGGTTCGATCTCAGCACCACATATAAACAAAGATGTTGTATCTGCCGAAAAACTAAGAAATAAAATATTAAAATTCTCTCTCTCTCTCCTTAAAAAAAATAAAATAAATAAAAATAAAAAGGGCTGGGGATGTAGCTCAGTGGTAAAGCATCCCTGGGTTACTTTAATAAGACACAAGGAAGTGGGCTGGGGAGGTGGCTCAGTTAGTAGAACACTTGCCTGTATACACAAGGCTTTGGGTTCAATCCTAGGAGAGGAAAACTCCTGAAACATTTTCAGCTGTCTGGCCTCTCGACCTGGAAAGCTCAGTCATCCTGAGCTGAAGACTCTGCAAGACCAAGGTCCCTGAGTCAATCAGAGGGGCTATGAGTCACAAAATCACAGACATTACCCAGTTAGATCCACCTTCCTGCCCATATTCCCAAGTCTGCTGGCTGCTCCTGCAGGGCCCATCCGGTCAATGTCAGTAACACTCTCTTTTCTCTTCACTCTCCACCCTCCCCTTGATTGACTTACCCCCACTTCAGGGTCAGATGACTCCTCTGTCCCGCCCTCTTTGCATTTCCCCACAGACAGTTTATAGAAGCTGATCTCCCTCCAGTCCTGTTTCTTTTCCTGCCCTTCATCCCCCAGTAAATGGCATGACCTTCAGATTGGCTGCCTGAGCCAGAACACAGGGATTCTTTCCCAATACCCACCCCTCCCCTCATCTTTCACATCCAATCATCATGACCTTCCAACACCCTAAGACTTCTTCCAGCCTACTTCCTTCTCCCTGTCCTATGTGCTGGTGCTCAGTCCCTTACACAGGTCAGCATCCTGGCCACCATTAACCCAGCCTTGACCCCCCACAACTGCCTAGCTCATGACTCCTGTCCAATCTCCACACAACAACCAGGGAGCTGGTTAAACTGAACTCTAACCCCGTCTCTCCCAGACTTCATACCCTCAGTGGATCCCCTGGCTCCTGACCAAAGATGAAAGACCCTAGGGCTAGTGGCCTATAATCTCAGTAGCTCAGGAGGCTGAGGCAGGAAGATCACAAGTTCAAAGTCAGCCTCAGCAACTTAGTGAGGCCCTAAGCAACTTAACAAGACCCTGTCTCTAAATAAAATATTTTTAAAATGACCAAGCCAGATACGGCTCAGTTTAAATGCTCCTGGGTTCTATCCCTTGTACCAAAAAAAGAAAAAAAGAGAAAAGGAAAGCAGCTTTCTAGTTTCTCTCTGCCATCTCCCTTCCCAACCCCAGCCAGAAGGAACTTCGCACCCTCTAGCCCTCCCTAACTTCCTAGAGACCCCAACATCACCTGTAGTGCCCTATCAAGGCAGGGCAGCCAGGACAGGTTCCCACCATGTTACCCCTGCCCAACTGGACCAGGTCTGCTGACCTACCATAACCTACACAGTGGTTGAATGAAAGAAAGCCCCTGTTCCAGGGTCCCTCCAAGGCCTGCTGGGGTGGAAACTAACCATGCTCCATGGGACTAAAGTTCTCTGAATCTGTACCTTAGCAGCTAGGCTCCAAGGTTTTTTAAAAATTCTTTTTTATTTCTTTAAAAATTTTCTCCATCTTTCTCTACATTTTTTTCTTCCCAAGAATAAAAGAGCTTTGTCTAGTATGTTTGGCAAATACTTAATATCTCATTTAACTACAAGGTCAGCTCTTAAATCAAATTCATTAGTTGTTATTTAAAGCCAAATATCAGTGGCATTCAAGAAACAGAAAGGAGTGATTTGAGCAATTTAAGCTGTAGGTAGTTACTCTACCCACAGAGACCAGAGATGTACATCGGGGTGAGGCAGACCAGTGTCTATCTTAGCACACTGCTTCGTGCTAAGCTTACAAACAATAACAAAAAAATTCACCAGAGTGGGGGCAGTCAGCGGTTGTCTAATGATTAGACACACTCCTTTCAAAAGTGCAAGTGATTCCTTTTCTTGACTCTTCTATGGTTTATTTAATACCCTGAGCAGAGAAGCTGATCTCTGTAACTACATCTGTACAATAATAACCCCTTATGTTGGCTCCTTATTATTTTCCAAGCAATGTTTTGAATATGACTTAAAATAATTCCGTGATACTTGGATTAGAATTTCCAATTTAAAAAGAGGTGGATAACAAGACCAGGTCACCCAGCCTCCAAAAGTAAGAACCAACTGTCCCTGGGTGTTCTGACTTCAAATCCAAAACTTTTCCCACTGTCCAATAATGTTCCCTGCTTATTTAAGGATCTTTTCCCCCCTAATTAAAAAAAAAAAAAAGGCACAGAAAGAAAGTAAAACTCACATTTGCTGAAATGAAAGTGGGATCTTGGATACTTCCCCTTAAGGTTACCAATGCCCTGCACAGGAGGCGATGAAGGGGAGGACCAAGGGGGGATTCCCCAAGCACTTCCAGGGCAAGCACAGGACTACAGTGCAAAATTTATGGCTGCTGAGTTACAAGAAAGGACTACAAAATTTAGAACCACCACCGAATAAAAATTACTTCAGTAGCTGCCAAACACCTTTTGTCTCAAGCGCTGTGTGCCCAGAAAGTGTTGGGAAAACTTTCAGTGTACACTCACTAAGCTCTTGCTGGACCCAGGGGCATGTGCATGCACTGTCACATCTGATGTGACACAGGGATGATACTTGAGCCCTAACCCACCTCTGGGGGGAATTCTGTTCCAATTTAGACTACTAGTCATCCTACTGCAAGAGTGACATCCAGCTGGGTGCAGTGGTGCACACCTGTAATCCCAGCAGCATGGGAAGCTGAGGCAGGAAGAGCACAAGTTTGAAGCCAGCCTCAGCCACTTAGTGAGGCTCTAAAGAACTTAGCGAGACCTTATCTCAACATAAAGAATAAAAAGGGCTGGAGATGTGGCTCAGTGGTAAAGCACTCCCAGGTTTAAACCCCAGTAGGGGTGGGTGGAAGATGTGAAGAAGATTTGAGAAAGAAAGTGTATTCAGTTGTTCATTCCAAATACTTACTGAGTGCCTACTATGTACCAGTGGTGGTCTAGTACAGGAAACACCTGAATAGAACATCGACCAAAACTAAGGTTGTGACCTCATGGAGCTTACATTAGCTGGTGGACAAGAAAATAAACAAATAAAGTAGTACCTATAAAATATCAGATAATGACAAGTGACAATTCAGCATGGTAAAGAAGTTAGGAAATTCTAGGAGAAAATTTCCATTTCCTATGATAAAGGTGTCATTTTAAATCAATGAGCAAAGGAAGAAAAGCCACCATATGATATTTAGATAACTGGCTGATTTTAGTGGGAAAAATAAGTTTATTTCTATACTTCTCACAGAATAAACTCCATAGGAATCAAGCAAAATGATAAAGGTAACAAGATAACATTGACACTTCTCCTTATATTCCTGGGTGAGAGCTTTCCAAACATCATTAGAAAACATTAAGGGAAAGACTGACAGACACAACTACTTCTACTCAGTAAAAACAACAAAAATCAAATTTAAAGACAAACTTGAAAAATATATGTAACACATACCAATAGGTCACTGGTGTGGTGGTGCACGCCAGCAATCCCTGTGTCTGGGGAAGTTGAAACAGGAGATCACAAGTTGGAGGCCAGCCTAGGCAACTTAGCAAGACCCCGTCTCAAAATTAAAAATAAAAAGGGCTAGACATGTAGCTCAGGGATGAGAGCATCCCTGAGATCAATTCCCAGTATCTCTAAAAAAATTAAAATAATCTACCTAAAACTAAGACCCACCTTCCTACCTATCTACCTGTTAAGGTCTTTGAATACATTTTTTAAAAACACCAAATAGAGGGGCTGGGGTTGTGGCTCAGTGGTAGAGCGCTTGCCTACCACGTGTGAGGCACTGGTTCGATTCTCAGCACCACATATAAATAAATAAAGGTCCATCAACAACTAATAAAATATAAAAAAAAAAAACTAAACCCACCAAATAGAAAAATAGACGAAGGACATGTTAGTTATCTATTGCTATTAACAAATTCTCCCAAGACCAAAGATTCTGAGGGCCAGGAGTCCTAAGCAGCATGACTGGGTGGTCCTGCTCAGGGTCTCAAGTGAGGTCACCGCTGTCCAGTTATCTACCAGTTGCAGGTATCTCAAGAGGGCTGAAGAATCCATTTCCAGGCTCACTCCTGTTGTTGGAGCCTGTTGTCTTGCTGACCTCAATTCCTTGCCACATGAGCTGCCACAGGCTGCTCACAGGAGGCACCCACTCCTCAGAGCAAGCAATGTGGCAAAGATGCGCAAGAATGGTTGTGTCTTTACAGCCTGGTTTAGAAGTGACATATCATCACTTCGTGGGAGGGGATTACACAAGTGTGTAAGTACCAGAGGCCATTCTGGGAGCTGCCACCCCAGAACAGGAATAAGAGCTCCTACACCAGGGCTGGGAGAAAGCAAGAAAGGCAGAGGAAAACAGCAGTGGACATTAGGGGACGTTAGTCATTGTCCATACCTCTATAATACTTGATTGTACGACTTTTAATTTACAATGAGCTCTACTTTTATAACTTTGAGAAACAAAATTTTTAAAAATATTTATTAAGAAAAAAACAGGGCTGGGGTTGTGGCTCAGTGGTACAGCGCTCACCTAGCATACACAAGGCACTGGGTTCAATCCTCCGCACCACATAAATGTAAAATAAGGATACTGTATACACCTAAAATTTAATATTAACAAAAAAAGGAAAAAAACAGCTGGGAGAGGTGGCTCATGCCTGTAATCCCAGCAATTTAGGAGACTGAGGCAAGAGGATTGCAAGTTCAAGGCTAGTCTGGGCACTTAAAAAAAAAAAAAAACCTGACTCAGAATAAAAAATAAAAAGGCCTGGCCTGGGTATGTAGCTTAATGATAGAGCAGCCCTGGATTCAATCCCCAGGATAGAAAGATAAGGAAAGCAAGCAAGAGCACAAGCATAGGCTGCACCTCTAGCTCCTGCCAGGGCACACCAGGAGCTCCGCAGCAGGCACTGTTCCCTTAAGACATCATTCCTAATGCTTAGATCCTAAGTGGACCTAATTATCCCTACTTTATCAATGAAGAAACTGAGGCGCAGAGAGATTAAGTCACTTAGAATACACATTAGTGGTAAGGCTACAATTCAACCCAGGGTTGCCTGGCTCCAAAAGGCTGAGCTCTTTGCTAGGCCCCTGGATTCCCTCTGTAAACACTGGAGGGAGGAAGGCACCAATGCCCAGAGCACAAGGAGACATTCAAAACAAGTGGCTCCTGGGCTAAAGAACTGCTGCCAACCAAATTAACAGAACTGTTCCTGTGCAGTTATGTTCTCCCCTCCTGTTCATCCACCCTTCCCACTTTCCTTTTCACTTTCAAGCCAATTCAGGCCCTCTACAAGGTGGTGTCAATATTAGCTGAGCTAAAGATTATGATCAATTGGTCTGAACTTCAAATCTGAATCTACAAACTACTGGTTTGCTTAAAATGAAACTGTAACAATAAAATTAAATCTGTCAATCACAGGTGCTCAGGGCAGTGCATTTAATGCTCACAACAATCCCATGATAAATGATCATCAGCCTTATTTTACATTGAGGAGAGGAGACAGAGGTCCAAAGAATTCAGGGTGATTCCTCAAGGTTACACTCAATTGTTACAATGATTTTAATAATTAATATTTACAATAGTGTTCAATATATGCCAAACATTGCATAAGAGCTGTGGATATGTTAGCTGGTTTAATGTTTATAATAACATAGGGAGAAAGGACCCATTTTAAATAAACACCTACTGGCAGGTGCACTGGCAGGAGCAACTCGGGAGGTAGAGGCAGGAGGATGCAAGTTCAAAGCCAGCCTCAGCAACTTAGCAAGACCCTGTCTCTAAATAAAATATAAAAAAGGCTGGAGAGGGCTAGGGTTATGGCTCAGTAGTAGAGCCCAGCATGTATAAGGCACTGGGTTCAATCCTCAGCACCACATAAAAATAAATAAGGAAAGAAAAGAAAGAAAGAAAGGTGTTGAAGGTGGAGGGAGTGGTGGAGATGTGGCTCAGTGGTTAAATGCCCCTGGGTTCAATCCTTGGTATCAAATTAAAAAAAAAAAAAAAAAAAAAAAAACCCTACTGTGTATACTAAAAATTTATATACATTGTCTCTAATGTTCACAAGAGTCTTGCAAACTAAACATAATTATCTTAATTTTACAAATGAGTGAGTTCAGTTAACTTGCCCAAAATGATACAAATAATTGATATCTTTCTGATTCCAATGTCCATGTTATCACACACGAAACAAGGTAAATTTTAAAAAAGAAACTCAGGAATATAATACTATTTACTTATCTTTGTAAACTATCTTAAGTGTGGTTTTGGAGGGGAAAAATAATAATTTTCCTAGGAACTATAGGAAGGTAGAATAGGTACAGGCAAAGGTGATATTTACAATTCTTAATGAGGGCTAGGGATGTAGCTGTGGGTTCAACCCTCAGCACCACAAAAGAATTAGATAAAGAAAAAATAAAGTAAAAATAGATGTAACATTCTTTTAATCCATGATGGTCTATTTCTCAATTATTTATGCTTCTTTTACCTCTTTTATCAGGGTTTTTAGTTTTCAACATACAGGTCTGAAACATATTATTAGATTTATATCTAAGGATGTTCATTTGATTGTTTTGGTTCTATTGTAGATGATACTCCCCCCACCCCACCCCACTCCCGTTGCTGGGGATCAAACCCAAGGCCTTGCACATGCTAAGCAAGTGCTCTACCACTGGGCTATATCTCAACTCTGTAAATGGTACTATTTTAAATATCACCTTCTAATTATTCATTGTTAATATATAAGAATACAGTTAAGGGCTGGGACTGTAGCTCAGTGGCAGAGCACTTGCACATTTGAGGCACTGGGTTTGATCCTTAGTATCACATAAGAAAATAAACAAATAAAAAATAAAGGCATGCTGTCTGTCTACAACTATAAAAAAAATTAATAAAGAATACAGCTTAGGGCTGGGGTTGTGGCTTAGTGGTAGAGTGCTCACCTAGCATGCATGAGGCACTGGGTTTGATCCTCAGCACTACATAAATATAAAATAAAGATATTGTGCCCACCTAAAACTAGAAAATAAATATTAAAAAAATAGAATACAGTTTATTCAGCCAGGCACGGTGGTACAGCCTGTAATCCCAGCGACTCTGGAGGCTGAGACAGGAGAACCTTGAGTTCAAAGCCAGCCTCAGCAAAAAGCAAGGCGCTAAGCAACTCAGTGAGACCCTGCCTCTAAATAAAATACAAAAAGTAGGGCTGGGGATGTGGCTCAGTGGTTGAGTGCCCCTGGGTTCAAACCCTGGTACAAAAAAAAAATACAGTTCATTCATATAAATTGAACTTGTAAACTGAGATTTGAACAAACTGTGAAATTCTCTTTATCATAGAGTTGTTCCCTTATTTATGAAGCTAAGAATTATGGTATTTACATTGCAATACAGCAAAGAAACTAAAATATTAAAAGTAAGCCGTGTATAGTAGTACACACCTATAATCCCAGTGATTCAGAAGCCTGAGGCAGGAGGATCACAAGTTCAAGCAAGCCTCAGCAACTTAGCAAACGAGGCCCTAAGCAACTTAGTGAGACCCTGTCTCAAAATTTTTAAAAAGGGAGTGTGGTAAGGATGTGGCTCAATACTAAAGTGTCCCCAAGTTTAATCCCCAGTACCTATAAAATAAAATATTAAAATTCCAGAAGGATTTTTTAATAGATATCAACAGCTGATTCTTTTTTTTTTAATAATTTTTAGTTGTTGATGGACCTTTATTTTGTTTATTTGTATGCGGTACTATGAATTGAACTCAGTGCCTCACACATGCTAGGCAAGTGCTCTTCCACTGAGCTACCACCCCAGCCCACAAGCTGATTCTTAAATTAATATAGATAAGCAAATGAACCAAAATAATTATGAAAAGAATAATGTTGGGAATCACAATATCTAATTTCTATTTAGGTTTAATATTAAACCTAAATAATTAAGACAGGTTGGATGTGAGTGAAGGCATATGTACAAATCAATGAATCAGTACAGAGTCCAGAAATAGACCTACTGACATATGGTCAGCTGATATGAAGGCAACTCAATGTAGCTGGATATGGGTGACAAGTTCAAGGCCAGCCTCAGCAAATTACTGAACCCCTAAGCAATTTAATAAGACCTATGTCTTAAAAATAAAAAGGGCTGGGAACTTATCTCAGTGGTAAAGCATCCCTGAGTTCAATCTCCCATACAAAAAAAAAAAAAAAAGACAACTCATATAATAAAAAATAGTCTTTATTATAAGTGGTGTTAGAACAACTAGACACTCTAACACAAAGGAAAAGAATCCTTGATCATATCTCACATAATATGCAAAACTTAGCTCAAAATGAGTCAAAAACTAAATGCTAACCTAAAAACATATAACTTCTAGAAGAAATGGGAAAATTTTTGTGAATTTGGGTTAGAGAGGTTTTTCAGATAGGATACCAAAAACAAAGATAAAAAAGGTGATAAACTGTACTACACCAAAATTAATAACTTCTGCTTTGAAAAAATATTGAGAATGAAAAGACAAGCTACAGACTGTGTGAAATATTTTTGAATTCCATTTCTGATAAATATTTGAAGACTTCTCAAAGTTCGGTAACAGGGCCAGGTAAAGAAAGACATTTCTCAAATCCCAGCAACTTAGGAGGGTGAGGCAGGAGGGGTGCAAGTTCAAGGACAATCTCTGCAACCTAGAAAGACCCTGTCTCAAAATAAAAAATAAAAAAGGCTGAGATATAGCCCAGTAGTAGAATGCTCCTGGGTTCAATCCCCAGTACCAAAAAAGAAAATAAAAACTGACATTTTTATATAAAGTTAAACATAACTTATCATATGACCCATTAATCCCAGGCATTTTTATAGCAATATGATATGTTCACACAAAAGTCTGTGTCTGAATGTTTTGTGCTTTATTCCTAACTGCCCATAACTGGAAATAACTCAGATGTCCTTCAGCTAGAGGATGGATAAGCAAACTGCAGTGACCCTACCACAGGACAGTAGTCAGCAACAAAAACAGATGGCAGAGACGCAGATGTGAAGGCATCCCAAATGCAGCGTGCTAAGCAAAAGGAGTCATCTTTTAAAAGCTACATGCCATATGATTCCACTGACCCAGCTTCTGGAAAAAGCAAAACTATAGAGACAGAAGCAGTTCAATGGTTGCCTAGGGCTGGAAGGAAAGACTGACAGTAAACAGATACCAGGAGGGAATCTGGAGAGGGTGGGGTGCTGCTCTTTATTCTGATTTTGGTGGTGGCCACAAGATTGGGTGTGACAGCCAAAATCTGAAAAAACTATTCACTTAAAAGGATGAATTTTGCCAGATGTGATGATGAAAACCTGTCATTCTAGCAGAAGAATTGCAAGTTTGAAGTTAACATCAGCAACTTGGGGAGACCCTGACTCAAAATAAAAAATAAAAAGAACTGGAGATGTAAAGTACCCCTGGGTTTAGTCCCACACACAAAAAAGTACATGTGAAGAAACTGGTAATAGGTGGGAAATAACAAGAAATATAGTACATCTGAGAATGCTTGAGTCTTTGTAACACAAAACTTCAGCGGATAGGTGAGAACTCTAGACTACAACATGGATTTACATGAAATATCAAATATTAACATACATAGATGCCACCAAAAAAGTGGAATTCTCCTTTTTCTTACAATCTTTTTGCAAGGCAGAGGGAAAAAACTTTATGGAGGGAAAAAAATTAGAATAAAAAAGTTAAAAATTGAGTAGAATCAGGCTACGGATATAACACAGTGGTAAAGTACTTGCCTAACATGCATTAGGCCCTGGGCTCAATCCCTAGCACAGCATATCTATCTCTATCTCTCTCTCTCTCATAATCTAGATGGGCAAGACCATAAGTATACCATAGTGAGCACACCTAAGTGTGTTGGGAGTTAGGTGCAGTGGTGTGTAAGCCTGTAATCCAGCTACCCAGAAGGTGGAGGCAGGAAGATAATAAGTTCAAGGCCAACATCAGCCACTTAGTGAGACCCTATCTCAAAGTAAAAAGGGCTGGGAATATAGCTCAATAGAGGGAGTCCCAGAGATCAATCTCCAGTACAAACAACAACAAGAACAACAAGAAACTGTGTTAGAAAAGTAACAGGAAAAACTTCCCAGAACAACATAAGAGTGGTCCCATGTTTTATTTGGCTTTATAACCCCCATGGTTCTTTTTTTTTAAGTTGTAGATGGACAGAATGCCTCCATTTTATTTGTTTATTTTTATGTGGTGCTAAGGATTGAACCCAGTGCCTTATACATGCAAGATAAGTGCTCTGCCACTGAGCTACAGCCCAGGCGCCTCCACGGCTCTTTGTAAGTTCTGAATAAATGTCTGTTGAATGAATAACTAAAGTAAAGGCAACCTATCTCCTCAGCTATCACTGAGCTATAATCCCAACCATTTTTATTTTGAGACAAGGTCTAAGTTGCTTAGGGCCTCACCAAGTTACTGAGGCTAGTAATTTGTGATTCTCCTGCCTCAGCCTCCTCAGTAGTTGGAATTACCACCGCACCTGGCATCTCCTCCACTTTTTTTTTTTTTTTTTTTTGTAGCTGTAGTTACTGGCTACTCAATAAAGCTCAACCCAAAAGGGAAAACAGGGAACTAGAAAAGTGGCTCAGTTATACAGCATGAGCCTACTGTGCACCCAGCCCTGAGTTCAATTGCCAGCATTGCAAAAAATATATTTATTTTGCTTTCCTTCATATTCTAAAGTAACATTCATTCAACAAATTAATATTTGTTGCTGTATGTCCCCAGTATGCTGCTGTTCTTGGCACCCAAATACATAAAATAAAGACCCTGCTCTGGCAGAAGTAACATTCAAGTGTATGAAACAATCACCCTCTCTGCCACTGTTCCCCATCACCAAAAAAAAAAAAAAAAGAACAAATCATTTCAATTGCTATGAAAATAAATAAACATTTTAATTTATCATGAAAAAAAATGTCATAAATAGGGTTAGAGAGGTAGTCCAAAGGTAGGGTGCTTGCTTAGCAAGCACAAGGCTCTGGATTCAAACCCCAAATAGCAAAAAAGAAAAGAAAAAGATAAATAGTGATTAAGGATGTTAGTTTAGATTGGGAAGACCAGGGTGTGGAGGTGACATCTAAACTGGCACAAGAGGTTAGAAAACACCTTTATTTTACTTTATTTTTTTAGAGAAAAAGGCAAAGCTAAAAAACCCATCTTCAAATTAGGAGACAGAATTAACCTGTATCAGTGACAAAAGATTGCAATAATATATTTTTCTAGAATATATGCCTAATTCAATCATATAGCAATAGAACCTTGTTCCCACATTCACCACTTTATGTAAAACGGGTTTCCTTTCATTTTTTACACTGTGATTTTGCTTTATTTTAGTAATAAATTTTAGCCATATTGCATATTGATTCATTTTGCTTTTATTTACCTTTATGCTTGCTTCTCAGAAAACAAGGGAGGGGAACTAGGGAGCCACCTGGAAAAACAAGGGTCCTAACAAAAGGATGCACAAACTTTTTTTTTTTTTTTTTTTTTTTTTTTTTTTTAAAGAGAGAGTGAGAGAGAGGGGGACAGAGAGAGAGAGAGGATTTTAACATTTATTTATTTTTTCTTAGTTCTCGGCGGACACAACATCTTTGTTGGTATGTGGTGCTGCTGAGGATCGAACCCGGGTCGCACGCATGCTAGGCGAGCGCGCTACCGCTTGAGCCACATCCCCAGCCCCGCACAAACTTAATTTCTACAACAGTTAGGAATTTTATCTTCTAAGTGAAGTATTCAAATATAACATTTGAAACAATGTAGCATGTAATATTCCAGTCATCCCTACTTTTTAACGCTTTAAAAGGATATTGGAAGGAAATGGTATGTATAGAATAATAAAGTTTTTTGTTTTTTTTTTTTTACTAAGGTTGCAAAGAAATGGACACCAGGTTTTAAAAAATTAATTAACACTGACTTTAGCAAGTCATTAACTACTGCAAATCTCCATTTCTTTCCCATGGGTAAAATAAGGATGTTGATATAAGGGGATCCCTGTGGATTCTTCCAGTCTTAAATACTGATTCTCCTCAGAAAACAGATGCACGAGTATCAGAATCTTTACTGCCTGGATAATTCGGGTGTTACTGTAAGCATCTTTTAACAAGTGTTCATTTGGAGTTCAGTTTTTATAACAATATTCTTCTGATGTAATAGGTCAGGTAAGGTCATTCAACAAGACTCCTCAATAGGAATATTTCCCATATTCTGATGAAAAGAATAAGGAAAGGGAAAAACAGTTATGAAGCTCCAAAAGAACTCGACAACAGCGAAAGCACTGGAGAGCAGACACGGAGCAAGACTGCGAGCGCCGTAATAGGAGAGAATCACTGGAAAGGAAACTGTAAATTTCCACCATTTTTATTCTTTTTCCTTTTTTATCCTCTCCTACAGAGAAAAGCCCAGTTTTAATTTTCCCTTAACTCAAGAGTAAGCAAAAGCTACAGCAGTCCTCACACGTTTTTTTGTCATAAAGAAACGCCAAAATATGGAAGAGGCGCTATTTTTCTACACATAATCACTGATCTTATTTAGCACAGAGAACGCCGTTTTCCAAATATTCCCCATCAACCCTCACTCCGCTGCAGCCGACGCTCACCACCACCCATTTTTTTAAATCCATTCATGCTGGGCCTTTCATCCAAACCCATAAACAACCATTTCCTCCCTACAGCAATGTCTGAGCTGCCTAAGACGGTCAGCCAAGCCAGGCTGAGTCCTGCAAAGAGGGAGACTGCAGACTGCGGCTCTGGGTAGGGCCATCCTCCCGCGGTCCACAGAAGCTCTCCTCTCTCCCGAGTGATGGAAGAGGGTTCGCGACCCAGGCGAGACCCCGCCCTTGGAAGCCCAGCCCGGGGATGGGGAGGAGGAGTGAGGCGGCTCAGCCCAGCAGAGCGGAGCCTTTGGAAAACAGGCGTCTCCTCCCCAGCTGGCAGGAGTGGCCCGGGCGGCGCGCGCCGAGCCGCTCCCAGGTGGGTCTCCGCAGCGGGGACCGCGGCTCGGCTCCCGGGAGGGGGGGAGGGAGGAGAGGAGGACACAGGCCGGGATTTCTCTCGTCACGATTCTCGAGGGAGGGTGGGAAAGAGAGAGGGACGGGAGACAGAAAAAGCAGCGGAATCGGGGAGCTCGAGGAATAAAGGCAAGGAAGGGGAGAGGGGGAATGGAGGACAGGCAATGAGAGTGACGAAGAATCGGGGTGCAGGGGTGATGCTGCAGAGGAGGGCCATGGGCTGGCTGGGATAAAGGCGGAGTGAAGGGGGAGGGATGGGTCGGGGGTGAAGCGGGAATGGAGGATGGGACGAGGGGGGAAGAGAGATGGAGAAATGGGGGCGAGGGGATAGAGGTAAAAAGGACAGTGGGATGTTGATGAAGGAGAGGTGTGGGTGAAGGGGAAAGAAGTGGGGGAGAGGAGAAGTGAGGGATGGAGTGAGTGGTGCAGGTGAAGGCGGATGGCGATAAAGGAGAAGGAGAAGGGGTGCAGAGGCGAGCGGCAGGAACAGGGACCACAAGCGGGAAGGGGAGAGCGGGGCCGGGCCACAGGAGGCCGGGAAGGACTTCCCTCCCGGGAGGGCGGCACCAAAATAACGGGACCCTGCGGGCCTGGAGCCCCCAGAAGGGTGGGCCAGCGTCCAGGCGCGGAGGCCAGGGCGCTGCGGTCAGGTACCGCGGGGCTCCTCCAGGCAGCCGCAACCCCCACCTGCGGGAAGGACCCCGACTCCACTTACTCTCTCCGACCACAGCTTTGAGACCAATGGGGGCCATGGCGCTGCGCGATTCTCTGGGCTTCAAGCCTCCTTACACGACGCCCGCAGATACCGCGGTCTCCTCAAGAGCGCGCTCGGAAGGCTGCAGCCCGCCGCCCCGCTGCCGCTCTCGGGACCGACTGACGCGCGGACTCGGCGCGGGGGCGCGGCGCGAGCCAGAGCGAGGCTGCTGAGCCGCCGGAGCGCGCGGGGGACGGGGCCAATTAGGGCGGGGCCTCGCGCCAGCCCATAGCGTCACCCGCGCGCCTCCGCCAATCGCACTGCGACCCGGGCGCTTGGCCCCGCCCTCCGGGATGCGGCTGGGCGCGAGGCAGCCCCGGGCTGGTGCGGAGGCGCGACCTCCCCCTCACCTCACGTGCGGCGCGCGTAGAGTGCGGGGTCCTAAAGTCTCCGCTACAACCTCTGCGCTCGAAATCTGGACACAGGTATATTTCAAAAATCCCTTTATGGTTCTATCTTTACTCCTTTTGAGAGTCATCCTTTTTCCCCTGCCCACAGAACGAATTCGGAGATAAGACCTATTATTATAGTACGCTGTCCAGCCATGACATAACCTTGGGTACGTGAGTGCCCTCTCTCTCCCTTAACAATAATTTCTTAGTATTATTTTATAACATTATTATTTTTTGGGGGGGTACTGAAAATTGAATCCAGGGCACTTTACCACCGAGCTACATCCCCAGTATTGGTTTATTGGTTTAGAGAGACAATCTCACTAAATTGCTGAGGCTATCTTGGAACTTTGGATTCTCCTGCCTCAGCCTCCTGAACTGCTTAGATTACAGGTGTGTGCCTTCATGCCCGACTAGGCATTGTTTTTAATCTCCACTTTCAGATGAAAAAAAAAAAAAGAAAACAAGCTCAGATACTGGAAGCAGCATTATGACTTCATGTCAGATTGTGTATCATCCATTAACACATATTTATAGTTCTCTCATTAATGTGTGTAAACTGCTATTCTGGGCACTAGACCTACAACCATGCACCACAACACGGCAGATTCTGATCTTAGTCTGGAGTCTAGAAGTTTCAAGTCCCAAATCTGTTAGGGATGTGCTATGGGATCAACTCTGGACTTAGTATCTCCTCCCTGGAGTCCACATTTACCAAAATGGGTCCTAGGTCAGTTTTTACTCGACTGACTTTCTTTGTTGATGGGAAATATTGCTTTTGAAGTACAAACAAGGATTGGGGGTGTAACCCAGTACTAGAGTGCTTGCCTAGAGAGCATGCACAAAGCTCAGAGTTTGATCCCTGGCACTGAAGGAAAGAAAAGGAACTTGGCTCACTTCTGACTTCAAATAAAAACCAAGTTGAATCAATTAAACATCACAAAGGACAGAAAAGCTAGTAGTAGTAAAATTCATCATTAAATAATTTTTTATAAAAGCTAGATTCTTTTCTTCATATTATTAAGAAATGTAAAAACTGGAGAAGAGCTCGAAATCCCAGCTACTTGGGGGGCTGAGGCAGGATGATTGAAACTTTCAAACCAACCTGGACAACTTAGTGAGACCTGTCTCAAAATAAACTTTGAAAAGGGTTGGGCAGGTACTTCAGTGATAGAGCACTTGACTAGCATCCACAAACCCCTGGGTTCAATCTCTAGTACCTCTCCCCCACACACACTAAAGAAGCCACATGTCCTAGTCAACCACTAGCCCTATGGCAAGACAATTTGATAATCTTTTCATCTCTACTCCAGTCTACCCCTACAGAACCTTGACTTGGCTTCACCTAGAGACAAAGTGCTACTTTTACCCACAGAACATTAATAGCCTTTGGGTACATTTGGAAGGAGGAGGAGATAATTTATGAGGGGATCTATGAAGCTCTTGTGATGCCACATGCTCCTTCTTTATCCAGCTGGCACATGTCAACAAAGACTCTACCCTTTTTTTTTCCTTAGTTTAGTTTTGTTTTTTGATGCTGGGGATTGAAACCAGAGGTACTTTACCACTGAGCTACATCCCCAGCCCTTTTTATTTATTTTTTCATTTTGAGACAGAGTCTTGCCAGGCCCTCGATAAACTGCTGAGTCTGGTCTCGAACTTGTGATCCACCTGTCTCAGCCTGCTGAGTTGCTGAGATTACAAGTATGTGCTGCTGCACCTGATGAGACTCCACGGTTCTGTATCTGTCATGAAAATACAAATTAGATACTGGAAAATTCTTTAGTAGAATTTTTAAAGTAGTCATGGCAAGGGCTCCTCTTGTCACTTATTTGGTCAGTGAGTCAACAAGCATTTACTGAGTGCCACCAAGGTCCAGGCCATGTGCTATAGATCAGGTATAGCTTCCCCAAGGAGCTGGCATTCTGGTTGAGGAGATAGATAGCAGTCAAGGAGTCCTGCTCAGCACCAAGTTACCCTTCTGGAAAGTGCTGAAGCAGAAGAGGGGTCCATGATAGTGAGTGAGAAGGTATCTGACCCTGTGAACTGGCTGGATTGCAGTCAGAGCAGGTTTCCAGAGCTAAGTAAAGGCAGGAGGAGATGAGAGAGTGGTCTAGAAAACATACAGTAGTGCAAAGACCCAGTAGCAGAAAGAAGTTTGGTCCTTCCAGGAACAGGGGGGGGGGGGTGTCAGTGTGTCTAGAGGGAGAAAGCCTGAAGGGCAAGGTGGGAGGGAGAGCCCCCAGGGGTGAACCTGGCTTCAGGAATCCAGGGCTCTGAGCGCCTAGGTTCTGTGCCCTGGAGGCCTCCTCAAAGGTCACAGCAAATAAAATATAACAGATCCTAATTTTCTGCAGAAGGAAGGACAAGAAAAGGAATGGTTAAAAAAAAAAGTCTCCTGATGTGTACCTGAGATGTTCACTGGGAATATCCAAAATAAAATAGCATCAAAACAGATGTTATTTTAAATAGGATGTTTCAAGAAGTGAGTGGGTGACAGACTGTGAACTCGCCCAGGAACCCCTGACTTTGCAGTGTCGAATTGGAATCACACTGCATGTGGAATCCAAGATCTCGTTCTAGACTTCTTGATACCTCTGAGCCTTGGTTTCCCCATAGGAACAATAAAACTTGCAGACCTCTGTTGCAGGATAGCTCAGAGGAGCCAGAGAGATTATCAGCATTAAAGGGCCAACGCCCCTCCCCCGCACAGCCCACACAGGGCTATCCTTTGTTCTATATTCTTGTTTTGCATTTACTGAGTTCGACGCATGCACAGCACCATGCAGAGTTCTCAGGAATTTTCACTTCAGGCCAACAAGGTCGGCGCTATTATTATCATTTTCCCGGGGCTCAGGCAGGTCAAGTCACCTGCCCAGTCACACGGCTTTAAGCGCAGCCGCATGACTGGACAAGCACTCTGACTTCCTGATGCTCAAGAAGAATACTCCAGCGCCCAGGAACAGCTTCAGGAACCTGACCTAAGGAGACGTTTGGCTGTATGGACAACTTGTCGGGCGTGCATCAACGGGAAGCCTAACCCGTGGGATTTTGAACCCAGACGAAATCACTATCTACCACTGCAGCCCAGGACCCGGACCTGGCGTTGCTGTAGGTGCAGGGTGCAGGGCTCGCCCGAAACCTTGTCGCTGGCGCGCAGGTGCACCTACCTGCGCATGCGCGGCCGGCCTCTGCAGAGCTGGGTGCGCGCCAGCAGCTGGGGGGCGGGGGAAGAATGCTGAGATCTGGGCGCCGGTCACGTGACGGCGGGAGTCCTCCTGGTGAGCAGATGGATGCGGGTAGATAGTAGGGGAAAGGACAACTTGAGAGGGATCTGTCCTGAAGAACCGAGAATGAGGATGCAGAAGAACAAGAAATAGTCTCGAACCAGAAAAAAAAAAAAAAGAGGATCTGGTTGCGGCTGCCTTCGCCAGGCCTACTGAGCCACCTACCTGAATGCTTGGGCCCCCGCACACGCTGGGTGCCTTGGAGAGTACAGAGTTTCAGCCACTTCTCCCACTTTCCTCCCTTCTGCTTCCAACGACGGCCCCCAGTGCTAGGGATTGAACCCAGGACCCTGGGAAGGAAAGCTT
Organism: Ictidomys tridecemlineatus; assembly: GCF_052094955.1. Classification (NCBI taxonomy): domain Eukaryota; kingdom Metazoa; phylum Chordata; class Mammalia; order Rodentia; family Sciuridae; genus Ictidomys; species Ictidomys tridecemlineatus. The sequence goes on along the minus strand of NC_135480.1, from coordinate 202,737,908 downwards.
TCTACAGCAGAGCCACATCCCCAGGCTTCCGCCCTTGTGCTTTTAAGCTACATCATCAGCCTTATTTTCCCATGCTCATCTCTCACCCCCTCTTCCTGACCTCGGAGCCATTATAGATCCCCTACACTCTTTTAGGAGCAGTTACGAAAGAATTCTAACAATATTTATAAAGTACTTTACCCAATACTGGGAACCTGGTGTGAATTCACCAGAATGTTACCTATTAATATCATTGTTAAGGAATGACGCATCTTGAGGCAGAAATTGGTGCAAAATATGTGTGAGTTCTGTTTGCTAAATATGTATGAGAAATGCTTGAGTTGTGGAAAGTTCGGTCAATGTCCTACCTCTGTTTTTCTTCTTCTCTGCTGGATACATTGGCAGAGGATGAAAATGTGATGTCTCCACCGCTCTCATCCCCACCCCCAACACACACACCTGCAAAGGCACTGCTTGAGTTTGGGACATCCTTTCACTCAAGTTAACTGTGTATGTGTGTGTGTGTGTGTGTGTGTGTGTGTGTGTGTGTGTGTGTGTGTTTGGGGTCGAGGTCAGGATGCATTTTTTTTTTGTAGTTGTAGATGGACAGAATGCCTTTATTTTATTTATTTATTTTTATGTGGTGCTGAGGATCGAACCCAGTGCCTCATGCATGCTAGGCAAACGCTCTACCATTGAGCTACAGACCCAGCCCCCCAAAAGGCTTTCTTTTAAAAATGCCTAGACCAGGGTCTCAAGGTCAAAGATTGCAAGGGCCATGCAGACATGAGTGACACCACAGAAGTAGCCAACTATAGAGCACATGCCTTGCCCTCAGGGAGTATTGCTCACTCAGATCCTGCCAGTCATTTCCAGGCAGTGAGCCCCGGAGTCTAGATTGTAGGAATTATATGAAATCTCTCCATTTTTAAGTGTTGAAATGTTTTTTTGTTTGTTTGTTTGTTTTTGTTTTTTAATGTCAATAAGGCGCTGGGGATGTAGCTCAGAAGTAGAGCATGCACTTACCATGTATAAGCCCTGGGTTCAATCCCTGATACCCAACACTAAACATATTAATAACTCTACTCTGGCCAAACAAAACACGTTTGAGGGCCACATTAGTTTCCCAGACTACCTGCCTAAGAACTCTGGGGAACTGGAATGTTTCTTGCCAAAGAAAGAGTTTGGGTTACCCCAGCCCCCCCAAAAAAGGTAAAATTGGGGAGCAGTGATTTTTCCAGAAAAGCACTGATGCTCCTGGTGGGCAGGGCTTTGGAGAGGGGTTGGGAGGGTATCTAGGCTCCAAATACCAGAACCTTCCCTTTGTGGCAAGAGCCACAGAATTTTCTGTCCCCGAAGCCTAGCCCTGAGGCAAGGGATAGAAAAGCTGCTCTCCCTAGATTGGGGAGCATTGTAGTGGGAGGCTCTGCCTGGACTGTGAGAGCCCTGTGGTCCTAGGACAAGCCCAGGAACAAGGAGGAGTCACCAAACCAACAAACAACAACAAAAACAGATATCAGAAGTCTCAGTGACCTCCACCAGGGAAGGCTTAAAGCTGGTTTCATCTGGCTTAGAAAAATAAATAAATATGGCAGTTTTACATCTCAGATATAAGAGGACAATCGTGCCTTTTACATAAATTAAACTGTTGTCAGTTCTCAGAGGAAAGAGTTTTCATTCTAAGTGGAAAAATAGTTTCTTTTTTTTTTTTTTTTTTAAAGAGGGAGAGAGAATTTTTTATATTTATTTTTTAGTTCTCGGCAGACACAACATCTTTGTTGTATGTGGTGCTGAGGATCGAACCCGGGCCGCACGCATGGCAGGCGAGCGCGCTACCGCTTGAGCCACATCCCTAGCCCCAGAGAAATGGTTTCTTAAAAAATATTTTTTAGGGGCTGGAGTTGTGGCTTAAGTGGTAGAGTGCTCACCTAGCACCTGTGAGGCACTAGGTTCAATCCTCAGCACCACATAAAATAAAGATATTGTATCCACCTAAAAATTAAAAAAATAAATATTTTTTAGTTGTAGTTGGACACAATACCTTTATTTTTATTTATTTTTATGTGGTGCTGAGCATTGAACCCAGTGCCTCACATGTGCCAGGCAAGTGCTCTAGCACTGAACTACAACCCCAGCCCAAGAAATGGATTTGTTCAACTGTGTTGAATTTGTGGTTTTTGACATTCAAGTTGATTCTGAACACTGAGAGGAGAGAGGAAGTTAAATGAAATAATGAAAAGAGCATGGACCCATGGTTCTCATTCTGTGTGCCAGGGCACCCTAGGTTACCACATCAAACCAATAAGGGCATGGTGAAACCTTTTAATATTTGGAGGGAAACACTATGATACTTATTGTGTTTCAGACACTGAAAACTACCATCTAGAAGTAGTTCAACATTAGACTTTACCACATTTCTTTTTTTCTTTTTCTTTTCTTTTTTTTTTTTTTTTGGTACCAGATATTGATCTCAGGGGCACTCAGCCACTAAGCCACATCCCCAGCCCTATTTTGAATTTTATTTAGACAGGGGTCTCACTGAGTTGCTTAGCACCTCACTGTTGCTAAGGCTGGCTTTGAACTTGCTATCCTCCACTCCTGCCCACCCCCTCTTTTTTTTTCTTTTGAAAGCCTGTGTTTCCCAGGCTCTTGGGCTCAAGAGGGCCTCCTGCCTCAGCCTCAGGTAGCTGGAACTGGTGACTGGAACTGCAGGCACTTGTAACTGCACCCAGCTTACTACATTTATATCTCTGGCATTGTAACTTTGTAAAGGTGGATTTTGGGCAATTGATGTGAAAGTGGCAAATAACTCATATATCAATGTAAACAAAAAAGCATGGGAATTAACGGTGAGTTGAGGTAGAGAACTTCCTAGTATGCCAAGGCCATGGGTTTGATTCCCAGAACCACATAACAAACAACAGCCTGGCTAAGTGGTGCATGCCTATAATTCTACCCAGCAACTTGGGAGGCAGAGACAGAAGGATCACAAATTAGAGTCCAGGCTCAGCAATTGAATGAGATCCTCAGCAACTTAGGAAGACCTTACCTCAAAATAAAAAATAAAAAGGGCTGGGGGAAGCTCGGGATGTAGCTCAGTTGGTAGAGCACTTGCCTCGCATGCATAAGGCCCTAAGTTGAATCCTCACCACCACCAAAACAAAAAAAGGGCGGAAGGTGTAACTCAGTGGTGAAGTGCCCCTGGGTTCAATCCCTAGTACCAAAGACACAAAACAAAAGAAAGTTTGAGGCCAGCCTGAGCAACAATCAACAGAAGATTCCAGAAAAGTAATAAAGCACATTCCCACATGATCCTCCCCAAGAACAGTTACTATTCTTTTTTTGGCTTCACAGTTTTATTTATTTATTTATTTGCCAGAGATTGAACCCAGGAGCACTTATCCTCTGAGCCGCATCCCCAGCCCTTTCTATATTTTATCTAGAGACGGTCTTGCTAAGTTGCTCAGGGCCTCACTAAATTGCTGAGTCCTGGCTTTGAATCCTCCTGCCTCAGCCTTCTGAGCTGCTGGGATTATAGGCATGTGACATCATGCCCAGCATGATTTTGTTTTTAGATAAATAGATCTGGTTATGCACTAAAACAGCAGAGGAATTATAATAAGTTTAGAACTGAGAAGGTAGCTCAGTGGCAGAGCCCTTGCTTAGCATGCATGAAGCCCTGGGTTAGATCGCCAGCACTACAAAAAATAAATAAAAGATAAAGAGAGCCCCCAAATTTCTGAAGTTTCAGGCATCACAAAACCTGGATTCAACAGGGCACTGTGCTTCACTCCTGTAAATCCCAGCGGCTTGGGTCTGAGGCAGCAGGATTGCAATTTCAAGGCCAGCCTGGACAATTTAGTGAGACTCTCTCAAAATAAAAAGGATTGAGGGGCTGGGGATGTGGCTCAGGCGGTAGCGCGCTCGCCTGGCATGCGTGCGGCCCGGGTTCGATCCTCAGCACCACATACCAACAAAGATGTTGTGTCCGCCGAGAACTAAAAAATAAATATTAAAAATTCTCTCTCTCTCTCTCTCTCTCTCTCTCTCTCTCTCTCTCTCTCTCTCTCCCCTCTCTCTTAAAAAAAAAGGATTGAGGATGTGGCTAAGTGGTTAAGTGCCTCTGGGTTCAATGGTATAAAATAAACTATAAATAAATAAATAAATAAACAAATAAAAAACCTGTTCTACTCTGGCTCAGTGGGTGGCGGGAGGTTGAATGGCCTGTCATTAGATCCAGAAGACATCATGGTGAATAAAGTAATTATCTAGCACTACTTATACTCTAGAGCTCATGAGAGGGTGCCCAGGGTGTGATTGTCACCCGCCCCCCACCCACTCCCCAACCCCAGTACCACCCTTGTCCTGAAAAGCTCCCAGGAGCCTGAGAAAAACCCACATTAAACACGCTGTCTTTCTGGTATCCAAGCTTCCTGCTCTTCTCTGAGCTCCTCCTCCCTGCCTCCTCTTGTCTGCTGTCTTCCCTCCTCTGTTTCCCCCAAACCTCCCTCCCTGACAACAGCAGCCTTCCCTCACCCTACAGAATCAGGGCCCAGAGCCTTCCCTGGCCGCTCACAGACCCAGAGCATGGGAGCCGTAGCCCAGCACTCTGGCTCAGGCTGCTGCCTTATTGGTGACTTTGGCCAGTGCCTTTTCCCTCTGGGCTTCAGATTTCCCATTTCTGATCTACATATCCCCGAGCCCTGGTCTCTGTCCCAAATACACTGGGTGTCTCCAGCTCTTTCCTGAGTCAGAAAGCAGGTGGACAAGGAGGAACCTGCCAGGGAGCTGGCCCCACTCTTTCCCACCCTGGAGGTATCCCGGTCCTGGCATGAGCAGAGGTCCCTGGCCTGATGTTGGTAACTCAGGTCTCACTCACCTGTCATTAGATCCAGAAGACATCATGGTGAAGTAAATTAATTACTTAGCACTACTTGTACTCTAGAGCTCATGAAAGGGAACTCTTTGCTGGGGCTCCCTCTTAAACCTCCCTTCCTTCCAGACTGTGACAGAAGCCCCTCTTGAACATGTCTCCTCCTGGATACAGGAGGAGCTGTTCCAGCAGATGTTTAATACACAAAACGAAAACAGCAATTGTTTCCTTGAATGAATCTCCAACAATCTGAAGACATCTGTTGGTGACATCCCACCCTGGGACCTCCGTGGCAACAGCACAGTGCTGTTTTAGATCATAAGCTATTCTGTGCTCCCGTTCACCAAAAGGCTACAAACATACCCCAGGCACCCAGTCTTCCTGCTGAGGAGACCCTGGCGAGGAGGTGGGGAGAAGGGCGTTGGCACCCTTTCCTCCCCTGGAGTTTCTTTTCTATACTGTCTTTGGGAACCAGATTTCTTTTACTCTGAAGATGAATCTCCCAGGCATGTGATCCTCCATTCCCCCACTGCTGGGCCAATTGCACTAAGATTCTTTGAGAAGCAGGATCAAGCCCTCTACTTTCACTACCTGCATCTCATCTCCACTCCTAATCCCTGGGTTTTCCCTTTTCTCTAGAGCAGGAAAAGCCTAGAAAGGTGGACTACAGTGAGCAGTGGATCTGGGGTGTTGCCCAGCACTGTTTAGAGGTAGGATTTGGGGAATTGGTTGAACCATGAGGGCTCTGACTTGGTCAGTGGGTTAATCCACTGAGAGGTTCTCTTTGGTGGCATATTGGGAGGCGGAGGAAACTATAGGTGTCAGGGCCTAGTTGAAGGAGTGGGTCACTGGGGATGTGTCCCCAGACCCTTCTCTGTGCCTCATGCTCTCTTGCTGCCCTCCCCTTCCCTCCCTCCTCTTTCCAGCTTGCTATGAGCTGACCAGCTTTCCTCTGTCACACCCTTCCACCACGGATGTTTCTGTCTTGAGCCAGCAGACCAAGGCCTGGAACCTCTGAAATGTGAGCCAGACTAAATCTTTCCTTTCAAAATGTTATGTCAGGTGTTTGGTCACTGTGACAAAAAGCTGCCTAACTCAGGCTTCTTTCTGAGTATTTTTTCCCCTCCACTCTTCATTATATAAGAAATAACCAATAATAGTACAGAACACCTTTTTTTTTTTTTTGTACCAGGGATTGGACCCAGGGACACTTAACCATTGATCTATATCCCCAACCCTTCTTAAAATTCTTTAAATTTGGAGGCTGGAGTTTTGGCTCAGTGGTAAACCAATTGCCTAGCATGTGTGTGAGGCCCTGGGTTTGATTCTCAGTACTGCATATGAATAAATCAATAAAATAAAGTTCCATCAACATCTAAAAAAATATTTTTAAAAAATTCTTTATGGGCACTGGGGCCATAGCTCAGTGATAGAGCACCCACCTCGCATGTGTGAAGAACTGGGTTCAATCCTCAGTACCACATAAAAATAAATAAAGATATTGTGTCCAACTACAACTAAACATTTTTTTTTAATTCTTTAAATTTTGAGACAAGGTCTCACTAAGTTGCTGAGGACCTCACTAAGTTGCTGGCTTGTTTGTTGTTTTTCTAATTGGTTATACATGACAGCAAAATGCATTTGTGTGTGTGTGTGTGTGTGTGTGTGTATGTGTGTCTGTGTGTGGTGCTGTGGATTGAACCCAGGGCCTTATGCCTGCAAGGCAAACACTACTGACTGAGCTATATCCTCAGCCCCAACAGAATGCATTTTGATGCATTGTACACAAATGGAGCACAACTTTCCACCTGGTTGTACACGATGTAGAGTTGCACCATATGTGCAGTCATACATGTACCTAGGGTAATGCCATTCATCTCATTCCACCATCTTTCCTGCCCCTATCCCGCTTCTCCCCGTCTCCCTCTCCTTTGCCCCATCAAAGTTCCTCCATTCTTCCTATGCCTTCCACCTCCCCCCATTATGGATCAGCATCCACTTATCAGAGAACATTTGGCCTTTGGTTTTGGGGGTTGGCTTATTTTACTTAGTATGATATTCTCCAACTCCATCCATTTACCTGCAAGTGCCATAATTTTATTCTCTTTAATGCTGAGTAACATTCCATTGTGTATGTATATCACAGTTTCTTTATCCATTCATCTGTTGAAGGGCATCTAGTTTGGTTCCACAGTTTAGCTATTGTGAATTGATCTGCTATGGACATTGATAAGGCTGCATCACTATAGTATGCTGATTTTTGGTCCTTCGGGTATAGGCTGAGGAGCAGGATAGCTGGGTCAAATGGTGGTTCCATTCCAAGTTTTCTAAGGAATCTCCATATTGCTTTCCATAGTGGTTACACCAATTTGCAGTGCCACCAGCAATGTATGAGTGTACCTTTTTCCCCACATCCTCGCCAACACTTATTATTGCTTGTATTCTTGATAATTGTTGAGGATGGCTTTGAACTTGTGATCCTTCTGCCTCAGCCTCAGGAGTTGCTGGGATTATAGGCAAGTGCCACCTCACTTGCCCAGCTCACTTTTTTTTTCTTTTTTATTAAGGTGGGGTCTCACTCTGCTCCCCGTTGCCCAGGCTGGTCTCCAAATTGGCTTGTGTTCAAGTGCTTTTTTTCTGAGCCCTTCCTCCCTCAGCCTCCTGAGTAGCTGAGACTACAAGTTTGAGCCACCTAACTCAGCAGCAACAATACAACTTTGCTAAAACATATATCTCAATTAAGGACTGGGAGCTGGGCACAGTGGCGCATGCCTGTAATCCCAGCAGCTCGGGAAACTGAGACAGGAGAATCTTGAGTTCAAAGCCAGCCTCAGCAACTGTGAGGCACTAAGCAACTCAGTGAGACCCTGTTTCTAAATAAAATGCAAAATAGAGCTGGGGATGTGACTCAGAGGTCTAGTGCCCCTGAGTTCAATGCCTGGTACCCAAAAAATAAAGTATTGTGTCCATCTAAACTGAAAAAAAAAAAAGACTGGGGATATAGCTCAGTGGTAGAGCACTTACCTAGTCTGCATGGAGACCCCTTCAATCTCAGGCATTACCAAAAAAGAAGAAGAAGTCAAGCTGGGCATGGTGGTGCACACCTGTAATCCCAGTGGCTTGGGAGGCTGAGGCAGGAGGAAACCAAGTTTGAGGCCAGCCTCAGCAACTTAATGAGGCCCCAAGCAACTCAGCAAGACCTTCCATCAAAATATATAAAATTTAAAATGGCTGGGGATATAGCTTTATGGCAAAATCCCTGGGTTCAATCCCAGTACCTCCATTCTTTTTAATTAAAAAAAAATGGTCTGGGATGTGTCTCAGTGGTACAGAACCCCTGGGTTCAATTCCCAGTACTAAATAAATAAACAAGATAAAACAAAATAAAAACTATTATGGTAGTCAGACTGATGGCACATGCCTATAATCCCAGCTACACAAGAGGCTAAGGTAGGAGGATCAAAATCTGGTGACCAGCCTGGGCAACCTTAGCCAGACCCTGTCTCAAAATAAACACTAAAAAGGACTTGGGACATAGCTCAGGGTTTTAGTGCCGCTGGGATCAATCCCCAGTATCAAAAATATTTAGCAATAAAGGTAATTAAAGAGATTGCACTCTCCAGGTTGTTAGTGGACAAACTAACATTAAGCGCTTCCTAAAAGGATGTGGCAGGAACAGGAAACACCCAATATCACCTGTTTAATGTTACAGCCCTAAAAGTTCAGTCTGAATCAAATCATAAACAGACAAAGCAACATGATGGGACATTCTCCAATTGCCTTGGAATTTAGAGAAAAAAAAACTTCACGAAAAGAAAAAAAATTTTTCACGAAAAGTCACGAAAGGAAAAAAGCAAAAGAATTGTTCTAGATTTACAAATTAAGGATCTGGGCATGGTGGCGCATACCTGTAATCCCAGCAATTTTGGAGGCTGAGGCAGGAGGATCACGAGTTCAAGGTCAGCCTTAGCAACTTAGCAAGGCCATGAGCAACTTAGCAAGACCCTGTTTCAAAATAAAAAATAAAAAGGGCTGGGTAGGTGGCTCTGTGGTAGAGCACCCCTGGGTCCAATCCCCAGTATAAAAAAAGGGGGGGGGGGTCAGGGCTAAGGGCATAGCTCAGTGGTAGAGCGCTCACCTGGGACCCGTTGGATCCTCAGCACCGAATAAAAATAAATAAATAAATAAATAAAAGGTATTGTGTCCATCTACAACTAAAACATAAAAATAAATTTAAGGCTGGAGTTGTAGCTTAGCGGTAGAGTACTTGCCTAGCACATGCGAGGCCCTGGGTTCAATCCTCAGTATCACATAAAGATAAATAAATAAAATAAAGGTATTGAGTCCAACTACAACTAAAAAATAAAATACTTAAAAATAAATAAATTATTTTTTTTAAAAAAAAGGATTGGGGAATGTAGCTCAGCATTAGAACACCCCTGGGTGTAATCCCTAATACCACACACATGTGCACAGAGACACAATTAAAAGTAAGGAGCTGTAACAACTAAATTCACTGTCAGATTCCTAATTAGAATATACAATTTAATAAAACTAAGCTTAAAGGACATTTTGGGGGCAGTTATAGAAATCTGAACACAGATGGTGTGCTGGATAATTTTGTATCCAGTGCCTCCTAAGTGAGATAATAGAATTGAGCTTATGTAAGATATGCTAAGTATTAGGACACACACACACACACACACACACACACACTTTTTTTTTCTCCTTTTTTGTGATACCAGAGATTGAGCTCAGGGGTGCTCTATCACTAACCTTCCTCCCCAGCCTCACTAAATTGTCCAGGCTGCCCTGGAATTCCGCCTTCCTGCCTCAGTCTCCTGAGTTGTGGGATTAAGAGTGCACCATCCTGGCAGAAGATGTATTTTTTAAAATATAGTTAAGAGTGAAGGTTGGATATTTGCATTTTATCTTTCCTTTATTTATTTGTTTTCATTTATTTATTGACTTATTGTAGTACTGGAAATTGAACCCAGAGGCACTCTACCACTGAGCTACATTCCCCAGCCCTTTCTATTTTTTATTTTAAGGCGAGATCTCCTTAAATTGCTGAGATTAGTCTCAAATGTGCCATCCTCCTGCCTCAGCCTCCCCAGTAGCTGAGATCACTTGTGTATGCCTCCATGCCTAGCTGCATTTTACCTTTCGACAATTGAGAAAAAGTATTTTTTCTTCTCCCCAGCAGTACTTGGAATTGAGCAAAAGATTTTAATGTGTGTCTGTGTGTACGTGTGCACATACATGTGTATCAGTTAGGGTTTGACCTAGAGAGGAAGGGTCACTCTGGGTGCCTGGTATAGGAACTAGGCCTCTGCAATGTGGGCCGCCATGGAGGAGCCAGCTGTGTGAGGTTCTATAACTTGCTAGTAGCTGGAAAGGAGAGAGAGCAAGGGCAGAACACACGGGGGCCTCAGTCTGTCGCCCACCCTTTTCAATATTGAGGAGATAGGTGATCTGCCAGAGAACCAGGGTCCTTTCCTCGAGTGGTGCACAGACCTGGCCCACAACTCAAAGAAGCTGAAGGAAAAGACACAATGGGAACTGGAGAAGCTGCAGGCCCAGGTGCTGCCCAAACCCAACAAAGCCCAGGCAAATTAGCAGATGAACGACAACCATGGCCAGTGGCAACAGAGCCTGCAGCCTTCCACCAAAGTGCAGCACAGGCAGTGCAGCTGCACCATGGTGCTGGGGATGCAGCTCAGGGGTGGAGCACACCAGGAAAGCGCCAGGCCCTGGGTTCCATCCCCAGCACCAAAAAAACAAAAAACGAAGAAGAAGAAGAAAAAGAAGAGAAGTTGCTTCTTTTTCCAAATCTGGTACAAACTAATTTTGTGACCAACCCAATTCAGAATCCCACATGGAGAGAATTCAAGGAAAGTCAGTTCCAGCTGAGCCAAGTTGATACAGCACAAAGTGGAACATGTGTCTGTGAGGAAGAGGAAGCAGACATGGCAACTGTTAGGAATTGGTGGCTCCAAGTGAAGAGTGCTCAGCTTTACTGTAGTTTGAAATTTTTACTAAAATTTGGAGAGTTGGAAAAGGCATCAGGCCCAGATGGATTTACTAGGTTTTTAACTCGGTTTCATCTAGCCTTTGAAGATCTGATTGTTCTGATTATTAACATAAATATTCTAGATCATAGGAACATATAGAGGTTCCCAATTCATTCTCGTAATATAAGCTTACTTTTTTTTTTTTTTAAGATCAACAAAGGGGAGCTGGGCACGGTGGTGCATGCCTGTAATTCCAGCAGCTTGGGAGGCTGAGGCAGGAGGATCAGGAGTTCAAAGCCAGCCTCAGCAAAAGCAAGGTACTAAGCAACTCAGTGAGACCCTGTCTCTAAATAAAATACAAAATAGGGCTGGGATGTGACTCAGTGGTGGAATGCCCCTGAGTTCAATCCCCAGTACCCCACCCCACCCCCAGAAAAATAGTTCCAGGCAGGGGAAGGCAGTGCAGGTCAGTGGTAGGGTATTGCCCAGCATACACAAAGGCCTGGGTTCAGACTGGGGATGTGGCTTGGTGGTAGAGTGCTTGCCTAGCATGTGCTAAGGCCCTGGATTCAATCCCCAGTACTGAAAAGGCCTGGGTTCCATCCTTAGCATTAGAAAAGAAAAAAGAAAAGTTATAAGAGCTTTAAATGGGCATGGGCAAGACTGCAGCTGGGATCATGGACGGGAAAGGGACTAGAGAGAATGTTCTAGTTCCCATCCATACCTGTTGCTTCATCTACATCTGAACCGTAAATAATAAATTATCAAGTGTGCACCTGTAATCCCAGCTACCCGGGAGATTGGGGCAGGGGATCCCAACTCAAGGCTAGCCTTGGCAACTTATTAATACCCTGTCTCAAAATGAAGAGTAGAAAGGTTTGGGTATGTAGCTCTGTGGCAAGATGCTTGAGTAGCATGTGCTCAGGTTCAATCCCCAACATGGCAAAAAAAAAAAAAAAAAAAACCGGTACCCAACTGTGCACTTGCTATATGTAACTTTTATTGAAATAGAAATAAAATGTTGGGGCTGGGGCTGGGGCTCAGTAGTACAGCGCTTGCCTAGCATGTGTGAGGCACTGGGTTTGATTCTCAGCACTGCATATAAATAAAAAATAAAGGTCCATCAACAACTAAAAAACAATTAAAAAAAAGAAATGTTAAAACATAACCATTGCCTTGGTGTAGAGACTAGAGCCATGGTCCAGACAGACCTCAGAGAAGGGAGCCAGGAGAAAGGGACAATGACCCAGGATGAGAAGGGCAGAGATGGGGCACACAGGAGTCCTTAAGGGAGGAGGGGCTCAAGGTGAGTTCATGTTGAACAACTGGGTGATTGGTAGTGCTGGAAACTGAGTTGGGGGTTCTGAGATAAGCGGGACCTCTGGACCCCTTGTTCCCAGCCCCATTTCACCTCCGAGTTGAATTCCCTCTGTGGCTGTGCTTGGGCTACCACCAGGGGGCAGTGGGTCCCTTCCTGACTGAATCATGGTGCAGGTGCTGGGTGGAGCCCAATCCCAGCAGGTCCAGAGAGCAGCCCTCTGGATTCATAGGTGAAGCAAGGTGTTCAGGTGTTCTCAGAGCCAAGACTCTGTGCCCCTCGTAGAAGCATTTATGGGAGGGGAAGGGAAGGAATTTCCATCCCCAAGCCCTTGTGACTCTAGCCCATCCCTGGTTCCCCTTTCTGGTCAGGAAGGAACTGGGCTCCATAAGATGATTCCAAGAACTTGCTGTGGACACTGTCCTCCCCACCTGCCTCAACTCAACCCCAGCCCTGCTCAGGGAAGGGATGGGACTCCTGGAGAGCACGCACTGCCCATGTCCCCCATACTGTTGCTTCAACCTGACATTCTTTTCTGTTGGGCATTCTATACATTCCTCAAAGATTGTTTCCTCCAGGACCCTTGCCTAACCTAAGCCTTGGGTCACACCCAGTCCCCCTCCTTCTCCCATCATGCCCCTCTCTTCCTAGATCATAGTAGTCCATGTATCTGGCTGGTGCTTCAGCTCAACTGTGGCTCTGAAAGGCAGGGCTGGGCCTCACTTGGCCTCAAAGAATATTTGTTAAATGAATTAAAGATTGAGTGAATGTAAAAGGACAGCATCTCAGTCCAACCTGGAGTTTTGAAGTCAGAGAGAGCAGGGATTGCCAGTTGCAGTGTCACATGCTTATAATCTCAGTGACTCAGGAGGCTGGGGCAGGAGGATCATAAATTCAAGGTCAGCCTCAGCAATTTAGCAAGGACTTAAGCAACTTAGTAAGACCCTGTCTCAAAATTTTAAAAAAATTAAAAAAAAAAAAAGGTTTGGGGATGTGGTTAAGCACTCCTGGGTTCAATCCCCAGTACCAAAAAAAAAAAAAAAAGAGAGAGAGAGAGACCAGAGTTTAAGTATGAGCATTGTCACTTATGAGCTATGAAAGCTCAGCAACAGTGTTAACCGTCTCTGGGCCCCAATCCCCTCATCCAGGTATTTCAGGTTGCCATGCACACACTATTAGAATTATTGGGCAGTTTCAGTGGTCTGATGCTTGTCAATCCCTTAACCTGAAATCTACATATATGCTTAATAAAAACAAGAGATTTATGTGTGTGTGATTAAAAATGTAATTTGTGGGTTGGAGCAATTGCCTAGCATGCAAAAAGTGCTGGGCTCTATTCCTAACACTGCAAAAAAAAAAAAAAAAGTAAACTGAATTTGTGTGTGTGTGTATGTAATTATATTTGTTTATGTAAGCATAGAAAAATAAGAATGTAGCCAGGTGTGGTGGTACACACCTGCAATCTCAACGACGAGGACACAGAGGCAGGAGGACTGCAAGCTTGAGGCCCGCCTTAGCAATTTAGCAAGATCCTACCTCAAAATAAAATAAAAAGGGCTTGGGATGTGGTTTGGTGGTAAAGTGCCCCTGGGTTTAATCCTTACTACTGCACACAAAAAAAGAAAAGAAAAAGAAGGCTGTAATAACTAAATTACTGTTAGTTAAGACCAGAGAGTGAAATTGAAGAAATAAGGTAAAAGTTTTCATGTTGTAGTTCTTATACTTCTGTAGTTAGATGTCTCATATTAAATGTATTTTTCTCTTCCTTCTCCTCCTTCTTCTTTTTTGAGATGGGATCTTGACGTTGTCCAGACTGGTCTTGAAGTTCTGGGCTCATGGAATCCTCCCACCTCAGCCTTTCAAGTAGCTAGGACTACCAGTGTGCACCACCACAGCTGGCTAGCATGGTTTTAAATAAATAATGTAACATTTAAATGAAAAATAAAATTCAATAAGCATACAAAAGAATGTTCAACTCAAATTATTAGTCATCAGTCACAAAGGAAATGAAAAACAACCACCAGGAGATACAAGGGCTCACCAGCAGGAAAGCTAGGATTAAAAGGCCTGGCAATACCAAGTGTCCGAAGAATGTGGAACAACCGGAACTCTTATACATTGTTGGTAAAAGAACAAAGACATTCTGGAAAAATGCTTGACAGTTTCTAGTAACAAGAACACATCCCTTCTGAACCAGAAATTCCACTCCTAGCTATTTACCCAGGGCTAATAAAGAAATGTGTCCAAAAAAAACTTACACACAAATGTTAGCAGCCTCATTATTTATGAGCCCCAAACTGGAAGCAGCCCAAATGTCTACCGACAGAATGGACAAGCACTTTATCTAGCCAGTGGAGTATTACACATCAATAAAAAGGAATAACTAGCCAAGCACAGTGGCACATGCCTGTAATCTAAGCAACTCAGGAGTTTGGGATAGAAGGATCATAAATTCAAAGCCAGTTGACTGAGATCCTGTCTCAAAGTAAAAAGTAAAAATTACTGGGTATGGGCTGGGGATGTGGCTCAAGCGGTAGCCCGCTCGCCTAGCGTGCGTGCGGCCCGGGTTCGATCCTCAGCACCACATACCAATGAAGATGTTGTGTCCGCCGAGAACTAAGAAAAAATAAATAAATGTTAAAATTCTCTCTCTCTCTCTGTCTCTCACTCTCTCTTAAAAAAAAAAAAAAAAAAGTACTGGGTATGTAGCTAAGTGGTAAAGGGCCCCTGGGTTCAATCCATACCAAACATAAAAAATAAGAGTGAGCTACCCACACAGGCAGCCACATGGATTTATATCAGAAACCTAGTGTTTTGCAAAAGAAGCCAGACACCAAAGAAAATCAATTGCATTGCTATTTAATTCAATTTATATGAAGTTCTAGGACAAACAAAAACAGTTCATTGTGATGAAAGTCAAATAGCAGTTATCTTTAAAGCAAAATGGACCAGAACAAGAGGACTTTTTGAGGTGTGGAAATGTCGTATCTGTGCCTGGGTGATGGTGACAAGTATCTACATGCAGATGAAAGACCACTGCCCTAGCACAATGCCTACAACAGCCCCCACGGTACCCAGGATGGAGCCAGGGCTGCTCTGCCACTCAGCGACATCCTCAGCCCCTTTCTACTGTTCATTTTGAGACAGGATCTTGCTAAGTTGCCCAAGCTGCCCTCCAACTTGCCATCCTCCTACCTCAGCTTCCTGAATCACTGGGATTACAGCATGGGCCACTTGGCTTTATTTTTAACAGCCCCAACAGAAAACAGCTCAAATATCCATCAATAAGCCGATGGGAAAACTGTGATCTATCTCTACAGTACGGGACAGCACAGCAATAAAGCAGAATGAACTATTAATATAATATGGATGAATCTCAAAGTAATGATACTGAGTAAAGGGTGGAGGGCGGGCAGCAGTAGATAAAAAAGAGTAGTGCTGTCAGGCACGGTGGTGCACACCTGTAATCCCAGTAGTTCAGGAGGCTGAGTCAGGAGGATTGTGAGTTCAAAGCCAGCCTCAGCAATTTAGTGAGGCCCTAAGTAACTCAAGGAGACCCTGGCTCTAAATAAAATACAAAGGGCTAGGGATGTGGCTCAGTGGTTAAGCACCCCAGGTTCAATCCCTGGTACCAAAAAAGAGTAGTGCTGTGTGATTTCATTAATATACAATCTTGGAAAATGCCAGCTGATCTAAAAAGATGAAAATCAGGTCAACTGTTGCCTAGGGAGCTGTGGAGGGAGTAGAGGGAGGGAGGGTCACCAAGGGCAAGAGGGAGCTTTTTTGAGTAATGGGTATACCCTTGATGTTGACTGTGGTGATGGTTTTACACATATAAGTAAATAAAATAAAGGTATCGTGTCCAAATAAATAAATAAATAAATAAAGATATTGTGTCCACCTATAACTAAAAATTTTTTAAAATTAAAAATATATGCCCCAAACCATCAAATTCTGTACTTTAAATATATACAGTTTATTATCCATCAATTATATTTCCATAAAACCTTTTTTTAAAATTTAATTTTATTTTTTTCAAACATTCTTTTTTTTTGAGACAGAGAGAGAGAGAGAGAGAGAGAGAGAGAGAGAGAATTTTAATATTTATTTTTTAGTTTTCGGTGGACACAACATCTTTATGTGTATGTGGTGCTGAGGATCGAACCCGGGCCACACGCATGCCAGGCGAGCGCACTACTGCTTGAGCCACATCCCCAGCCCTCCATAAAACCTTTAAAACATATTTTGTTTATCTATTTATTTTTGTGGTGCTGGGGATGGAACCCAGGCCCCTGCACATGCTAGGCAAGTGCTCTACCACTGAACTACAGTCTCAGCCTCAAAAACATATTTTTAAAATTCACTCAGCCTGGGTGTGGTGGCTCATGCCTGTAATCCCAGTGATGTGGGAGGCTGAGGCAGGAGGATAGAAAATTGAGGCCAGCCTTAGTAATTTAGGGAAAGCCTCAGCTACTTAGTATCACCTTGTCTCAATAAATAAATAAATAAATAAATAAATAAATAAATAAATAAAAGCCTGGGGATGTGGCTCAGTGGTACAGCAACTGTGGGTTCCGCCCTCAATACTAAATAAAATAAAATAAAACAAAAACTCAGGCCTAGTGTAGTGATGCACGCCTGAAAGCCCGGCTACTTCAGGAGGCTTAGGCAGGAGGATGGAAAGTTTGAAGTCAGCCTGTACAATTCAGCAAGACCTTGTCTCAAATTTAAAAAATGGAAAAAAAAGGGTTGAGGATGTAGCTCAGTGGTAGAGCATCCAATGTTCTATCCTCAGTACTGCAAAAACCCAAAACAACCCACAACTTAGTTGTTACATGTAAATTAAACTCCAACAAAGGAAAGAGGGGAGGAGTAGAGACCACATCCAGGTGCCTGACCTTGTCTCAGGGATCAGCTCTTCTAGCCTCACCCAGGCCCCCAGGTTTGTTCCTGCTAACTTGGAGCACCCCCAGAGAGTTCCCAGGGATCAGCTGCTCTGAGCCCAGCTGGGGCACTTGGGAGGCAGTCTCTTTCCCGGCCCTGATGGCCCAGCTCAAAGGACACAGGCTGGGGTATTCCAGGACCCTGGACTGGAGCTTCTACCACGGTCTATCATCAGAATTAGAATTCAGCGGGGCTGGGGCTGGGGTTGTGGCTCAGAGGTAGAGCGCTCGCCTACATGCGTGAGGCACTGGGTTTGATCCTCAGCACCACATAAAAATAAAATAAAGATATTGTAGGGCTGGGGCTGGAGCTCAGCAGTAAATGCTTGCCTTGCATGTGTGAGGCCCTGGGTTCGACCTTCAGCACCACATATAAATAAATAAAATAAATGTATTGTGTCCAAATAAATAAATAAATAAAGATATTGTGTCCACCTATAACTAAAAAACTTTTTTAAAATTAAAAAAAAAAAGAATTCAGAGGGGCTAGGGTACAGTTCAGTGGCAGAGGGAGTTGATCTCCAGCTAGATAAAAAAAAACTACACAGAGAATCTAGTCCAGACCCACCTATCTTCCCCTCGGGGTCCCCATAGTACTCACTAGAGCAGTTACCCTTCTGGACAGGTGGGCTGAACATAGATGATCCCATTGTCCCCAACAACCAGTCTGATGGGGATTATTGGCTCCATTTACAAAAATGGAGGCCCAGGGTGGTCAGAGCCAGCCTGGACCCTGCGACCAGGGGCAGCCTGGAGAATACGCATGCTACTAACTGGGCCTGCTGAGGGCCCCAGCCACTCTCCTGGGTGGGCAGAGAGGAAGCATTTCTCCTCCCTGGGGCTCTCTGAAGGCACAGAAAGACACCTGGAGGGAGCAGGAGTGGTAGTAACTGTTAGTAAAGGCATCACCTCTGTGTTTTGTAGAGCAGGAGACACTGGAGAGAAGGCGCTGCACAGGTGAATGGTGTGCAGTGGTGCAGGGGGCAAAGTCCTCCTCCTCCTCCCCCTCCTTCTTCTTTTCCTTCTCCAGTACTGGGGGCTGAACCCCATGGGTGCCTTACCACTGAGCCACATCCCCAGCCCCGTTTTGTATTTTATTAGAAACAAGGTCTCACTGAGCTGCTTAGGGCCTCGATAAATTGCTGAGGCCGGCTTTGAACTCAAGATCCTCCTGCCTCTACCTCCTGAGCTGCTGGGATTACAGGTGTGTGCCAACGCACCCAGCCCCTCAGCCCTTTTTAAATTTTATTAATTAATTAATTAATTATTATTATTATTATTATTATTATTTTTGTGTGTGTGTGGTGCTGGGGATGGAACGCAGAGCCTTGTGCATGAGAGGAAAACACTCTACCAACTGAGTTGTATCCCTAGCCCCTTATATTTTATTTTGAGACTAGGCCTCACTAAATTGCTGAACTGGTCTTTGAACTTTTGATCCTCCTGCCCCAGCCTCCCAGGTAGCTGGGATTACAGGTGTGCGCCACCACCACCCTGCCACCGCCACTGTATCCAGCAGGGGGAAGAATCTTGATTAAGTGGCCCTTGGTCGGCCTGGTTCTGCAGTTAAGATATCTGTGTGGCTTTTCTCCCACCTGTCAGATGCACCAGGTGTTGTCCTACTAGCAGGGGCCTGAAGTGCTGGGGAGCAAAGGCACCAGTTTGGAAAACTGGCTCCCCTGCTTCCCACCTTTGCACCCCATCTCCCCTCTGCTAACTTCAGCCTCCTCATCTGCAAAATCCTCACGGGACTGTAATGCCGAGAACATGTACCCAGCACACAGAGGTTGCTGGGTGTCATAGCCATGTGGTTCTGTCCTTGTCACTATGTAATCAATGAAGACTCGAAGACGCATTCCCCAGCCAGGGAAGTTTCAGTCTAGCGAGACAGCGTATCTTCAAACCACTTAGAACTTACAAAGACTTTCACAAGGTCACAGTCCCTTCTACCCTCTCTCCAGTGTGACTGGACATCAGACAGGGCTCAGCCCTGGATTTGGGGGCAGAGACAGGTATTTGTCCCTAGGCAGCACTGGTCCCCTTAGTAGAAGGCTTGGTATCCCTAGTCCCACTCAGTGGCACATGCCCGTCCTCTCAGCTACTCTAGAGGCTGAAGAGGAGGATGTTCCAGGCCAGCCTGGGCAGCTTAGCCAGAGCCTGTCTCAAAATAAAATTAAAAAGGGCAGGAGATGTGGCTCAGTGGTAGAGTGCCCTGGGGTTCCTCCCCAGTACCCCCCCATACACAGAAAGAATGAAAAAGCTCAGAATCTGCTGATCTTCAGACACTAAATATCAGTGGCATCCCCTCCCCATGGCCACACAGAACAGACACAGTGTTTCAATTACACCTCTGCAGTGTACACACCCCCATGCCTCCCAGAGGAGGTCCACCCTGCCCCCTCTCTGCAGACTCTTGCCCCAGCCTACTGTCACTGACTTTCCCAGTTCTCATGGAGGTGTCACAAGGGATAGGGCATCCCAGTCCTGTCCAGCGCCCTGCTCTGGGGTCCCTAACCAGTCCTTAAGGCACAGGGGCCAGCACCCACCCCAAAGCACCACATCTTTCACCCCCACTCCACCCACCTTCCTTTTTGACCTTCTCTTTGTTTCTCACCAAACAATGGCATCTGTCTGCCAGACTGTGGCCTGAGGAAGGTGGAGACCAAGTCTCAGTCCCCCTGACACACTTGGCATTTGGGAAATATTTTTGGAATCCAAGATTATCCTCATTCTCTCCAAAAAGCCCAGAGGAGAGAAATCAGTAAGACCTGAGGGGGAAAGGAAGGAGGGCCAGGCTGGGGCGGAGGGGACCCGCCCTGAGTGGGCCCAGCTCACCACAAGCTTAGTCACTGGGAGGGCGGGCCCTGCAGTGCTGCCATCCTGGAAGGCTCTGAGTCACGGGCTGGTGAGGGGCAGCTGCAGCCCAGCAGGAAACCAAGGCTAGTGTGAGGAGTGGGGGGGGGGGCTGGCACCCCTTCCCTACTAGCCCCAGGAACAGGGAGGGACTGTCCAGTGGCCGCTCAGTGCCCAGATCTCCAGGCCTTGCAGGGAGTCAGGAGCCTGGTTGATCCTTAGAGGCTCACTCTGGAGGAGGGGGTGGGAGGGGTCTTAAGACTTGTGCACAAGTCACCAGGACACAAGGGATTCTTGACAAGGGACATAGGACAGGCACACAGTGAAGTCCTGGGAAATGCTGACCCTCTTCAGCAGGGCACTTCAGCGGGCAACTTGTCTCCAAATATCTGAATCTCAAAAGAAGAGTGAGCCCAGTGATTTCAGTTCTAGAAATATGTCCCCAGAAAATAATTATGAAAGCAAGCGTCCAGTCCTAGAAGAGGTGGTTGTTGTTTTCATTTCTGGGGATCCAACCCAGGGCCTTGGCATGCTAGGCTAGCACTACCACAGGACTACACCCAGGAGAATAGTTTAAGGGAGCCCACACAATGGGATGGTACACTGCCACTAAGAACTAGTAGATGAGCCTCTAATCTGTAATCCCAGTGGCTTGGGAGGCTGAGGCAGGAGGATCACGAGTTCAAAGCCAGCCTCAACAATTTAGTGAGGCCCAAGGCAACTCAGCAAAACCTATCTTTAAATGAAATATGAAATAGGGCTGGGGATGCGATTAAATGCTCCTGGTTTCAACCACAGGCACCAACAGCAAAATAAATAAATAAATAAATAGTAGATGAACCAAGTGTTTTAGTGCACCCCTTTATTCTAGCCACTTGGAGAGAGCAAGGCAGGAGGATTGCAAGTTTGAGGCCAACCTGGGCAACTTATGAGACCCTGTCTCAAAAAAAAAAAAAAAAAAAAAAAAAAGCCTGTGGCCTGTGAATGGAGCACAATGGTAGCACAGCCCCGGGTCCCATCCCTGGTACAAAAAAAACGTTAAAAATTAGCAGATGAATGCAGGCCTGGTAGCATACACCTGGAATCCCAGCGATTTGATGCATGTCCCGGAAGTCATCTTGGCTGAGCAGTGGTGAAGACCGAAGAGACAGAGGACTGCCCAGAAGTGTGCAGCCGTATGCTGCTGCTGTGTGAAAGCGGGAGCTCCTGTCACCCTTGTGGTCCTGCTGCAGTCTCACTTGCTGCCTGCCTGCTGCAGCACCGGTGACCTGGCATCAGTGCCTTTGGGTCTAACACAGAATCAAGACCTGGAAGGGTGGCGGGCGCCTACTCTGGGAGGTCTGCAAGCAGAGGACGGGCCTGGCAGAGCTGCTGTAGAAAGGACTTTGCTGCCCAGGCAGGCGGGCTTGGCTGTGGCAGTGTGATCATATACAAACCCATGGTGTGTCCCCTATGCTGCTCAGCCAAGCTCCCGTTACACTGCCATCAGGGATGTCATGTTGAAAGAAGGCAGGCCTGGTCCTCAGAGAGGAAGACCAGCTTACACAGATAATCATATGCAAAGTAAAATAATTGAGTGTGCTGACTGCAATGGAGGAGGAGCACACAGGGAGCTGGGGAATCCTAATGGGGCCTGGCCTAACTAGGGGTTGGAGCAGAAAGGCTCTCCCAGGAGGGGAGAGCCTAGAGATCTAAAGGGTGAACGGTCCTCGAGAGGCAAGATGGGAGAAAGGGAATCACTATTTCATAAACCCTGTGGTAGGATGGAGCATGGCTAGTTTGAGGAGGTGAAAGTTTGGGGTAGCTGGAGAAGGGTGAGAGGAAGAGGGACAAAGAGGAGGCTGGCAGTACCCTCAAAATGCCATGTTCAGGAGTCTGACTTTGTCTCGGACAGTGGGAGCTACAAAAGGCTTAAGATGGGGAAATGACCTGGCCGTGTCCAGGGGGAATAAATGGGAGGCTGGAGGCAGGGAGGCCACCAAAGGACCAGGCAGTTGCTAAGGGCAGGTGTCATGGTGCCTGGGTCTTGGCATGGACGGTGGTGGAACTGGGGGGAAGTGGCAGCCTCACCACTGAAGAAGCAAGGAGGGAGGTCAGGGGACAGGTGGCAGAGGCTGAGGGCTGTGGCTCCTTCCACCATTCAGCAGGTAACAGAGGGGAGGTCTGGGCCGGGTGCCAGGGTCCCTTTGGCTCAACAGGCCATGCCAACTGGGTAAGCAGAGGCGGACACCCGATATTCCTCCAAAACAAAATCCTGTCATTCACACTCCCTGCTGTTCACTGGAGGTGTTTGTTTGTTTTTTCTCCTGGTCTATTTCAGGTCTGACGGGTTTGTGGGGCGAACAGAGCCGGGGCTCAGAGCCAACTGGGAGGGAGAGTGCTCCTTCTTCCTCCAAGACCAGGAAGGGGCATTGCCTGAGCCTCCACTGAAAGCTCTGGGCAATGCCTTCCCTTCTCTGGGACTTGGCCAGGTTCTGGCTCCAGCCCTCTAGACCCTCCCTTTCAAAGTGAAGTATTATTATTCTTCACCTTTGGGTCCTAGTTTCCAAAAGTGCTTTAGGGTGGAGCGGGGTGGGGCAGCCCTGTAGCAAGGCAGCTTGGCAGAAGCCACTTCCTGACAAAGGACTGATTAGTCAGGGGATGTAGGTGGCATTCTCTGTTCAGGAAGGGACCCAATCTCCCCTTCCTGTCCTAGATTGGGACCATTCCTACTCTTCTGTCCACATCCCTGGTGTGGGCCATAAGAAGGGTCAGGAGAGCCTGGTGGGTAATCAGCATTCAGAGGCCTGGAAAGAGCAGAGACCTCCCCATCCCTATCCCAAAGCATCAAGAAAATCTTGCTATAGAAAGAGTTCTTCCATCTGGGTACAGTGTAACCCCAGTGACTCTAAAGGATTGCAAGTTCAAAGTCAGGCTCAGCAACTTAGTGAGGCCCTATGCAACTCAATAAGATCCTGTCTCTAACTAAATAAAAAATATTAAAAAAGGGCTGGGGATGTGGCTCAGTGGTTAACTACCCCTGGGTTCAATCTCTGGTACCAAAAAGAAAGAAAGAAAGAAAGAAAAAGAGTTCTTACAGCTCAGCACACCTGTGACTGGGGAGGCTAAGGCAGGAGGATTGCAAGTTTGAGGCCAGCCTTGGCAATTTACTAAGATCCTGTCTCAAAATAAAAAATAACAGGGCTGGGGATGTGGCTCCGAGGTACAATGTGCTTGAGTTCAATACTCATTACCTTACCCATAAAAAACAAACCCACAAATGATAATGTGTGAAGAAACAGTTCAATTTACTTGAAACCAAAAGGTGAACATCAAAATGTCCTCACACATAAAGGCAGGGGTTTCCAAATCTTTAGAGTTGAGAAATCCTCTGCTAACTTCCCGGAATCCTTCATAATGCTGACAACTATATTCATTTTTCTTTCTTTAAAAAAAAAATAGCAGGACTGGGGAGTAGCTCAGCGCTGGAGCACTTGCAGAGCATGCTTAAGATACTAAGTTTGATCCTAGCCTTGAAAAAAATAAAAATTAAAAAAAAAACAGCAAAAAAACTTCATAGTGACATACACCTGTAATCTCAGCTGCCCATGAGTCTGGGGTAGGAGGATCACAAGCTCAAGGCCAGCTTGGGCAATTTAGTGAGACCCTCTCTCAAAATAATTAAAGATAGTTCAGGGTGTGGCTCATGGTAGAGTGCTAGCCAGCACATACTGGCCCTGGGTTCAGTCCCCAGTACAACAAAAAACAAACAAAACCCCTTCATCCCTCCCCTACCTGAGGACGCTAACATGCAGTCGGAAGCTGAAAACTCTTAGAACTTTACAACTCTTTCCAGAATAAAGTAGAAAATGTCCCTTTCCAGTGTTCAACTTGCCTTCCCATCTAACCCCTCCCCTTCCCTTCCCTGGGGAAAGTCTTGGAACAGTCACGTTGGCCAGGGTCCTACAAGGACTCATCTTCTTTTCCCCCTATCACCGGGAATTGAACCCAGGGGTGCTTAACCACTGATCCGCATCCCCAAACCTTTTTATTTTTTTACTTGTTTTCTATTTTGAGACAGGGTCTCACTAAGTTACTTAGCCTTGCTAAGTTGCTAAGGCTGGGTTTGAACTTGGGATCCTCCTAATACCTTAGTCTCCTGAGTTGCTGTGATCATGGGTGTGCACAATATTTGGCTTATTCCAGAATTTAACTAAGGATTGCTGCATACATACAATGAAATGTCATTTCTGAAATATTCTCAAGTTTAGGGCTGGGAATATAGCTTAGTGGTAGAGTGCTGGCCTAGCATGCACAAGGCCAGCAAAAGAAAACTCAAGTTTATTCAGCTGTAAAATGTAAAATGGGCGCAATCATTCTTTTTTTTTTTTTTTAGAGAGAGAGAGATGAGAGATGAGAGAGAGGGAGAATTTTTAAAATATTTATTTATTTTAGTTCTTGGCGGGCACAACATCTTTGTTTGTATGTGGTGCTGAGGATCGAACCCGGGCCGCACGCATGCCAGGTGAGCGCGCTACTGCTTGAGCCACATCCCCAGCCCTGCACCATTTTTCTTGAAGCTGCACGGAGCAGGCTCCTTCTCACCAATCAGGTTTCCAGGTGACAATTCCTCCAAGAAGCCTTCCTAGACCACCTTCTTAGGTGGCATCCCCCCACGTATGTCACCTTATTCCATCTTAATATTTGTCTTAACTGAAGCCGTTTTACGTATGTTGTCTTTCTCCCCAGCATGAGAATGTAACGAGGGCAGGGACCTTGAATATCATTTTTTTTTTTAATTTTTAAAAATATTTTTTAGTTGTAGATGGACACAATATCTTTATTTTATTTATTTATCTTTTTATGTGGTTATGAGAATCGAATCCAGTGCCTCACATGTGCCAGGTAAGCACCTCTGAGCCACAACCCCCGCCACAGAGACCTTGACTATCTGACCATCAAGCTGATGGATCCCCAACACTCAGAATAGCATCTGACACCCAGGGCTCCATATATTTGTTTTGTTTTGCTTTGCTTTTTTTCTTTTTTCATTTAAAACTTCTCAAAGCATAAATGACATACAATAAAATGCATCCATCTGAAGTATACAGTTTGGTAAGTTTTGACAAATATGTACTCCTATTATTCCTAGCAAACTAGATCAAGAGTTCCCTTTTCTAAGCATTAGCTTGAACCCTGCTAACACCATTTCTCCCCAAAAATGAATGACTTGCCGGAACTGGCTCTAGGGTTTGGTGGGAGCTACTCACATGCATGCACAACACTCCACAGTTTACAATGCCTTTCCACTTTTGACACCATGATTGCTTAGAGAGGTTAGGTGACATGTGATCATCCAGCTCCTTCCACCATCCAGCAGGTAACAGAGGGGAGGTCTGGGCCGGGTGCCAGAGTCCCTTCCGCACAACATGTCACTTCAGTCAAGAGGGCAGGTCTCTGGGTTGGGATCCTGGCATGCTGGGAGGTTTGTGGGTGCTCCAGGATCACAGCCCTGGCTACACAGGGAAGGCTGGGGAAAGACTGATTGTGGCCCTGCCTCTTTCCCAACTGGGGCCTGGCTGAGGAGATGCACTGGGGTGTCCAGGTGCCAGCCAGCTCCAGCTGTCTCCTCCCTGAGCAGAGAAGTCCTCTAGTCCCTGTAGTTGGGGCTGCAGGAAAAATGAAATGAGGTTCCTAACATCACTTGCTTCTGGTTGTTAGAGAACATGAGACAGGGCGTCACGAGACCTGGCCTTACTGTTTGCCTTTGGCAAGTCACTCTTCTTCTCGGGGCCACCTCTGTAGGAGGGAACTGGTAATCCCTGCCAGTGTGATTTCAGCTCCACCTGATGACTCTCTGCTGCTCTTCAGAGGCCAGTCGTGCATCCCCTCTCCTTGGAATACTGTTTCCTGGTATCTGCTGCCACAATTCTTGTTTTTTCAACTTTTAGCTCTGGTACTACCCTCTGTGACTGTCCTCAAAACAGAATGTTCTGCTCCTTCCTCAAGTTTCTCTACGTTCTTGAGGGCAGGGACCGTGAGGAATAATAGAATGACAGTTCTGTTTATTGAGAGATGACCAGCCATATGCCAGGCACCATGCCCAGATAACACGTGTTAAATGAGATAAGAGGAGGCACTGTGTTATCTCATTTAATTTTCCAACCATGCCTCCTTAATCCTAGTTGACAGAGGAGGAAAGTGAGGCTCAAATAGGCAGTGCCACTTGTCCAGGGTCACAGAGGGTAGGGCAGCTTGGGCTTTCTCACCTTTTCATTTCCAGCGTCTTGCAGAGGGGATGGCACATGGATGTTTATCCTCTACCTGCTGAATGACTGGTGACTGGATGCATGAATGGGTCCACAGTGTGGACTGGTGCCAGTAGTGTTCACTGTTATCATTTGTTGCCTTATGCCAAAATGACTGTAGGAGCTGTCCAACGACAGGGTGGAAATGCACAGAGAAGGGGTGAGTGCTCAGTCACTGGGGATAAGCAAGTAGCAACTTGATGGCCCTTGACAAGGACACAGGGCAGACCTGAGCATCAGCAGCCAAGGAAGGCCTCTGTCACCCCAGTCTACTCCTCCATGTCCTTGGGCAGTCCTGAAACTGAAACGCATTCCTTAGTTACTAGTGACCCACCCATGCCCAGCCCCACAGTCGAAGTATCCAAAGTCCATGCCAGCTCCTGGCTTTTCATTCCCACAGTCTTTTGCAAACTGTAAAGTGCTATTACTTTTTCCATTTCTAATCTGTCCCGTCCCACAAACTGCCTCTTAAATGAAATGTCCATATGCTGGATTGGA
Source organism: Ictidomys tridecemlineatus (assembly GCF_052094955.1). NCBI lineage: Eukaryota > Metazoa > Chordata > Mammalia > Rodentia > Sciuridae > Ictidomys > Ictidomys tridecemlineatus. The sequence continues at coordinate 202,711,143 of NC_135480.1, read as the reverse complement.
AGAATCCTCTCCTGGCACTGGCTTCCTGGAGCCTTTGGGTCCGAGCCCTCCGCGTCCCCCGCCCCATTTCCGTCCTTAGCTATTGTGCAAGACAGGCAGGCACACCTTCTGGGATAGGTCGGGTCAAGGCCAAGGAACTTTGAAAGCGAGTGGCTGCTGGAGGGACAGGGGGCCGCAGCACTGGCAGCAGCAGTGCAGGGGCGCAAAAGCCGAATTCCGGCACTTCGGCGTCGGCCCAGGCGTGCCCATCCAGCAGCAGGAGGAGGGGAGGGGAGAGACCCCGGCAGCGGCCCCGGCACCCCGTTCTTTCAGATTCCCCCACCAGCCCCTTTCTTCGCTTCTGTTCCGTGCAGGGCGCGCTCTGCTGGTCTCTCCGGGGTGTCCTTTTCAGGGATCGTCTTTGTCTGGGTCTCCCGCGGTCCCGGCGTCCCCAGCCTGGTGCCCCGCCTGCTGCGGCGGGGGCGGGGCCAGGCGCGGGGGCGGGGCTGGAGGCCGAGGCGGCCGCGGCGGGCGGGCGGACGCGGCTGGAGCTGGAGCCGAGGCCGTGGCCGGGGCGGCGGCTCAGCGGAGCGCGGGAGCGGGGCGGGGCGGACCGGGCTCCATGGCGCCAGCGGCGTCAGTCTGAGCAGCGCGGGCAGGGACTGGCGGCGGCCGGATCGGGCCTCGGCTCCTCCTCGCCATGGGGGACGTGCTGTCCACGCACCTGGACGACGCCCGGCGCCAGCACATCGCAGGTGAGGAAAGCGCAGCCCGCGCGGGGGGTTCCGCCGGGAGCCCCCGGGCCACGCCCCCACCGGGCCCCGGCGTCCTGGCCCGGGAGGGTCCTGCGAGAGTCAGGCCTGAGGCCAGGCGGGAGCTGGTGCGGACCGTGCCCTTCGACTTGTTCCCTCCGAGACTGGGCACCCCTTCTCGTCCCCTTCTAAGCTCTTCTCCATCTTAAGGAGACTAGGACCCCGCCTTCACTACCGTAACTCCCGTGGGGCCCGCTTTGAGGATCCCCCACCCATTACCCCAGATCGAGCATCTAAGGGGTCGCATCCTGTCTCCGCACCCTGCCCAGCAGCGTTCCAAGCCCACCCTGTACCCTGTCTGGAATTTGCCCCACACAGCCAGATCGTCCTGACCCTTTTCCGTAGCTGCCCTGGCCCCAGCTCGCCCTGGCCCCAGCCCCAGTACACGTGGCTAAAGCTTCCAGGGGAAGGGCCCTCTAGGGCCCAGGACAGATCCAGACAGTGGGACTAGCGACAGACGGGGATTCGCTGGAGGGGGTGGGGTCTCTGTCCTTTGACTCAGACTCTGTAGGGTGCTCCTGCTGGCAGCAGCAGCCCGATGGGCTGGTCAAGGCCAGAGCCAGCCCTTTCAGGTCCAGTCCGCAACCCCTTCCTTCAGCCAGTCCTGCTTTCAGCCTGTCACTGCTCTGTGGCCTCTTCTCAGAAAGGAGCTGCCCAGAAAGCTCATGGGGAAGCCCCAGGGTTCTGGGCTCCTCCTGGAGAATGGGAGATGGGGTGAGACTGTCAGGCTGACTGAGAACCCCTGCTCTGGCTGCCCTTCTGGGGCAGAGAGGCCGCCCCTGGTGGAGTCCAGCGCTTGTTTCCCAGGCATTCCATCTTGGACGAGTTTCTTAATGTCCTGGCACCTTGGCTTTTACCTCTTTGAAATGGGATCAGTGACACCCTTATGATGGGCTGCTGAGAGACCTAAATAAGCCATTTCATGTAGCTTGCTTGGCCCATGGCCTGGCATAGAGGAGGCACTGATACTGGGGTGACAGGTGAGTTGGGTGGCAGGTCATACAGAGAGGAGAGTTTCTCTTGCCTCCGTTGCCGGCCTGTCTGGTGGACCCCGCGTTCCCTGTCTGTGTATATTTATCTGGATGCCCTGTAGAGTTTCTCAGCTGTGTTCTCTGTCCTCTCTAGATAGCAAGGACGCCTTAAGAGTAAGGACCAGGTGTTCCTTAACCTCAAGTCCCTAGGTCCCCACCCTGGTTGGGCACAAGGGAGGTGCTGGAGGAGCCCTGCCAGGGACTGTAGCCTTTGGCTGGTGGCCTGAACTCTCTTTTGTGCCAGGCCCCGGGCTGGGCACAGGGGCAGGGATGATATAAAATGAATCAGACCCTTTAGCCTCCGACCAGTGGGGGGGTTAAGTCCTGGAAGCCTCTTGCAGGAGGAGGCCTGGACTCTGGAAGGAGGAAGGGCCTGGGCGGAGCTTTCCTGTTGGTGGCAACCTCCTGGGGCTCAGTAACAGTCCCTCCATTCAGGACCTCCTGTTGGGGCCCCTCACCAGGCTTGGGTGGGGTGTGCTGCTCTTTGGCGGGTTTTTTTCCTCTCTCCAAGCCCAGCTCAGCTCTCCCATCTTCTCAGCTCCTGGGCTGAGAGCTGCCAGGCCACCCCCTGTCCCCCTGGCCACTTACAGGGTGGAGACAGCCACAGAAGGTGAAGTGTCCGCTGCTGGAGAAGGCTGGGTTTGTTACCAGGCTGGAGAGGAGAAGGTTTGCAGCCTCTCTTCCCAACACTTGAGTGCTATTAATAACACTCTTCACATGCCTCGGATTCCGGACAGGCTCACCTGAGGGGGCTCCTGAAGTTCAGGGGTGGGGAGGGGACTGCTGGGAGGGGAGCCAGAGGAAACAGCTGCCCTGGAAATCTACTGGAGAGGAATGAGGCCAACCTTTGCCACCTCCAGCCATCCGTGCACCCGCCTCAACCAGCTAACAGAGCAGTGGGTACTTCTAGAGCAGACAATTAGAACTCCAGATCCCTCCCTACCTGGGACGGCCCCTGTAGAAATGTCACCTCTGGGAACATGCCTTCCCACAGTGCCCTGAGCTCCCAGGCCTGTTGGGTAGCTGTGGCTTGGCCTGCCGCCTTACGCCTGCTCTGAGCAGGTGCAGGTGAATGCCAGCCTGCAAGTCCTGGCAGAGGTCAGGCCTGCCCCTGCCCACCCTGCTGTTTTTGCACCTTTCATCCTGAGATTTCAAAGCCTCTGGCAGGCAGGGGCTTGTTCCTGCACCAGCAGCCTTGGAGCTGTCGCAGGATGGTTACCTCCTACCTGGTAAGGGAGAGGGAAGAGTCCTGGCCTGGGAGCCCTCAGGCCTGAGTAACCTCAGGCATCTGGGCCTTGGTTTCCAGAGCTGTGTGCCACCGAAGACCAAAGTCCCATTCAGCTCTAGGGCCTAACCATTTCAAATTTTCTCAGGAAATCTCCAGGCTCAGCCAGCTCAAGGCCCCAATATAGACTTCACCAAGCCTTAGTTGGCCTGACCTTGGGCCAGCATCTCAGTCTCAGTTTTCTTATCTATAAAATGGGAATAATAATAGAAGCTACCTGCTAGGCACACCTGGGAGGACTTAATGTGATAAAGCAGGTAAGAAGCTCAGCCTAGTGCTGGGGGCTTAGGAAGCTCTCAGCAAACAGTTGCTACTGTCTTTGAACTTGCATTTTACTTTGTGTAAGTGGGTTCTCAGAGAGCAGGGCAAGGGGCTAGTGTCGTAGCTGTGGTTTCTCAGAGGTTTGTTCATTCAATTCCTAGAGTCAGGAGGGCAGATCCCTGGATTTGAGAATCCACCTGGGGTTTTGGAAGCCTTGACTGCTGTGTTCCTTCAGCCTTGGCAAAAGTGTGAGTGATGTGGGCTCTTTGGAGCTGGTCCAGATTCTAAGGCATATGATGAGTGGCACGAGCTAGAACTTATACAGGTGGCTGGATTAGGACAGCCTACTCTTTCCCTTTGGGCCCTTTTATGGAGGGGGGTCCCCGAGCTGTCTGAGGGATTCTATGCAAATGATCTGAGCTACATAAAGTAAGATGCCACAGGTGACTGGGTGAGGGTTGGGGACTGTGTCCCTAGTAGGACACCTGGCATTACCTGGGTTGGGGGAATCCCTTTCTGTGTCTGGGACAACCCTGAGGACTCAGCCCACCCCACATACTCTGTAAGGTTTGCAAGGTTTATCCCTGAGAGGGTGGGCATTCCTAGCACCTGTGCTTCTGTGCTCCGCCTCTCTGCAGGTCTCACCTTTCCCCTGGCTAGGTCTTTTCTTTTTTATAGCAGCTTTATTGAGACATAATTCACATAGTGTGCAATCCTCCCACTGAAACTGTACAATTCAGTGGTTTTTAGTATATTGATGATTGCGCAACCGTCGCCACACTCGATTTTAGAACATTTTCAACACCCATAAAACAAGCTCTGTACCCAGGGGCAGTCTCCGTCCTTTCCCCACAGTCCTCCAGACTCCAGGCAACCTTTGTCTCATTGCAAAAGTAATGCATGCAGCAACGGAGGCTGGGAAGGTAGAATAGGAGCGCTCCACCGGGCGTGGTGGTTGGGGATCCAGCTCCGCGGTAATCCCAGTTGTCAGGAGGCTGAGGCAGGAGGATTGAGTTCAGAAGCCAACCTCAGCAATTTAGCAAGGCCCTTAGTAACTGAGCAAGACCCTGACTCTAAATTAAATATAAAAAAAGGCTGGGGATGTGGCTCAGTGGTTAGGTGCCTCTGGGTTCAATTCCCAGTACCAAAAAACAAAAACAAAAACCCCTAAATGGGAGCTCCTCCATCTTCCTTCTCATGCATCCTTCCCTGGGAAGAAATGATTTGCTTGGCTTGTCACCGATTCCAAACATACCTTTCCTGGTGTGCACTCATTCACAGAGCCTTGTTTACAAAGGAGATTCTATTCTGTGTTTCTGTGGTTTGACTTTTTTCCACTGGGTAAATTGCGGACATCTTCCCACATGGGATACACAAGCCTGCCCCTTTCTTCAGTGGTGGGTCCGTGTGCCGGGGTGGTTTATTTAGCCAGCCCCTGGTAATTGGCGTTGGGTCGTCCTTTGCTAATATGCGCAGGGTGTGGCTTGAGCCTCTTTGTAAATATCCTGCACAAGAAGCTGGTATCATGCCTCAAAGTGGAACTCCCGGGAAACATTTTGATATATTGACACAGAGCCTTTGAAAAGGTGGGGAAGACCCTCTTGCCAGACAACCCTCAGTATTGTCACTTGATGGAACTCATGGCCAGGCAAGTGCTCTGCCACTGAGCTAGATCTCCAGCCCTTTTTGACCACTGGATAAGAGGAAAAAGGTATCCTGTTTATTTATTGAGTAAAACAAATAATGACTTTTTCCAAATTGATTTAAAAAAATCTCCTTCTCCACATGTGGGAGTGGCTACAGTTGCCAGAAGAAAAGGGATGCTGTTCTGCTTTCGGGGCCACCCTTGCCCTGGTGTGGGGCTTCCTGGGCTTTGCAGAGAGGCCTGGAGAGGAAGCAGTGCCCAGGCTGCCCCCTGCCAAGGTCTGGGTCAGCCCCTGGAGTGAAGCGTCTGGGGACCTGGCTCCCTGGGGCCCAGTCTTACATAAGCCCTTTTGTTGGCTTTGACCCCGCCCTCCCCTCGCCCAGTCTCCTGAAGTCCTCTACTCTGTTCCTCTCCTACTGCCCTCCCTGAGCTCTGACCTCCTGGGGGCCTCCCGCCTCAGCCCCAGGCCTTCCCACACAGGATGCCAAAAGGGACCTTTCTCAACTCCAACGCGGCTGGCTGCCCTCCCTGCTGCGGGAGAGAGGAGAGGAGCCGCTCACCCCGCCCTGCCGCCTCTCCCCTCTTGTAGTATTTCCCTCCTGAGTTTATTTTATGTGTGGCTGAGACTGTGACTCAAGCCTGGATCTTGCTTCTTTTCTAAACGATTTGTAATAAACATCTCTCCCAGGTCCTTCGAGCCTCCCTGGAAACACTCTGGATACTGGATCTTATTTCATCTCAGGATAGACAGGCGTTTTCTTAGCTTTTCCCCAAATGCTGGTTATTGGTTCTCTTCCATGTTGGTTTCTGGGGCAGGCGGAGTCCTGGTGTTTGTCTCCTTTGTGGTGCTGGCCATCCTCCCTGCTGCAGAAGGACATGGTGAAGACCCACTCTGCCTCCCCTGTGTCCACCCCTCTGGACATTTTGAGGGAGCCCTGGACACCTCTGAGCGTCCTTTTAGAGCTAGTGGCTTAAAGCAGCTGCCATGAGCTGGGGATATGGACCCATGTCCAGTAGCCGCTTCCCTGGCCTGTGGCACGCGGGGACTGATGCATTTCCTGTCTGAGGGTGGTGGTTGATGGAGTGGGGAGGGGCAGTCGTCAGGCTCTGAGTGATAACCTAGACTAGCTGTCTTTGTGTGTGTGTGTGTGGTGCTGGGGGTGGAACTCAGGACCTAGCATATGATAGACAAGTGCTCTACTGCTAAACTACATCCCCAGCCTCCTGGTCCACTTTTTTAGTGTATAGGGGGTGGGCAGATCGGGAATTCCAGGCATCCCACAAAGTAGGCAGGTGGCAACCTTAGGGGCAACCTTTACCAGCTCAAAAATAAATCTCATATTTAGCAGTTAGGATTGGGATGTCACCATGAATCGATATTTTCCTTTCTCATAAGATAATACTAACTTTCCTTTAACTGAGCACTTACTCTGTGCCTGGATTGTCTCATTGAATTCTCATGTCTGTGGCAGGCCAGGACTAGGGAGGGTGTTTCAGGCCTAAGGCACTGAAGCCATGCGCCACTGTGGCCTCTAGCTCCTGGTACCCAAATGGATCAGGTGGGGGTCAATGTGGAAAAGGCCCCTAAGAGAGCAGATGTGGCCTAGGGAGGGAGGAGGAGGAAGGGCTGAGTGGGAACCGAGTGGGAGCAGAGCGTTGTGTGTCAGAGGCTCCCGTAGGTGCGTGAACACATCCCACCCGGCATTACTCAGCGTGAGGTGCACAGTCTCTTTGCCGGGTCCTGTTTTCCTTCAGTTCGCCCCCCTTCTCCCCGCAGGCAGAGCCCGTGACTCATTCAGCTTGGTCTCTTCGCAGCAGGATGAAGCATCATGCCTGTGGCCGCAGAAATTCCTGAGCTGGTTTTCCTTCCCCTGCCCCACCCCGTGCACTTCCCTGCCTGAGGAAGAGGGGTTTTCTGCAGCTGGGCTTGGGCAGGGAGGAGGGCAGCAGCCTGGGTTTAAAACCCTCTAGGGTGAGGCAGAGCCTGCTCCTCTCCTGGTAGAGTCTTGGGGCCTGAGTCACGGGAAGCTGCACAGAAGATCGCACAGATTTTAAAACTGGAAGAACAGGAAGTGCCCGCCTGTGAGGGAACCTACTCCACCCCCTGGGTCTAGTCCCCTTTTGGAGATGTGCTGCCCAGGCTCATAGAGCTGAAGGGACTGCCTGGCCACACAGTGGATGGGAGCTCTGGGGCAAGGCTCCGCAGCCAGGTGGCTCGGACTCTAGCCTGGCTCTCCCACCAGATGGACTGGCGTTTGGGGGCAGATCAGATCCTCTGTGAGCTTCAGGTTCCCCTGTAAAAGACGATGACAGTTCCATCTTCTGAGGGTGTAAGGATCAAGTGTGACAGCCCCAGACAGGCAGCACAGGGCTGGTAGTGGGTGGTAAAAATACCATGAGTGACAGTTTTTGTGATTGTTACTTTACTGAGTAAACTTGATACCCAGGCAAATACGCCAGGTCTGTCCTGAGCCCTCAGGCATGCCCAGCACCTGTCTTGCACCTTGGAATGTGGGCAGGCCCCAACTGGAGGACCACCTGCTTATGGTCCTGAGCACCTGTTTTCAGCATGTACCTGCAGGGCCGAGAGATGGCTGAGGTCACACAGCGAGACAGCTGTCCAAGAGCATCATCCTGGGCTGGGGATGTGGCTCAAGTGGTAGCTCGCTCGCCTAGCGTGCGTGCAGCCCGGGTTCGATCCTCAGCACCACATACAAAAAAAAAAACGAAGATGTTGTGTCCGCCGAGAACTAAGAAAAAATAAATAAATGTTAAAATTCTCTCTCTCTTTAAAAAAAAAAGAGCATCATCCACTGGCACTGGGCAGGTCACGAAGGAAAAGGGTGAAAAGACAAGTAGGAGTGCACAGCCCTACACCCCTCACTTGGCCACGTGTCCAGAATTAGACCCATATACCTTGAGCCTGGTTCCATTGACCCTTTGCTGTGTGACACTGGACCAGTGCTTATGCCTCTCTGTGACTTTTATCCTCATCTGTGACCTCAAGACCAACCTCTGCTCTTGAGAATTCTCTGCCTCTGAAACCCTTTCCGAGGGGTCTCAAGGTGCCGTCTGAGATCAGGAGCAGGTGGGTTCTTGTGTGGAAATAGGGGCGCAGGCCTGTGAGGCCTTCGGGGGTGACGGGCTCTGGCCCCGATGCGCGTGGTTGGTCTTTCATCCACTCAGGAGTAGCCGGGAGCCCTGGGAGGGAGCCGTGGGAGCCCAGGGAAGGACAGAGCACTTGTGCAGCACTGGCAAGGCCCACGTTGGATCCTCAGCACTGAAAACCAAGTGTGACGGAGCCCTTCCTGTGCCAGGCCTGTGCTGGGGACACTGGCACACAGATTCCTCCCTGGTCCCTGCCTGGGTGGTGCTTCCTGGCTGACTGGACTGTTCTCAAAGGACAAGGTTTAAGAGGGGACTGGCCCTGTGGGTGCGGGTGGGCCCGCCTGCCGGGATGGAGGGATGGGGGCCCTGGCGCTGGCCTTAGACAGGAGAGGGCTGTGTCTGGGTCCTGGCCCCCCCCACCCCAGTGCTTCAGGCAGAAGTGGTACAAGGTGGGGGTGATCAGCTCCTCCTCCCCTGGGATGAGCCCAGTGGTGAGAGGAGGCCTGGGCCATGCAGGTGGGGGTGGGGCAGAGTCAGGCGACCTGTATGTATGGCGCATGGAGTGACCAGGCCTCTGACGTGACTTGAGCGTGGGGGTTGTCTGATGTCCGTTAAGGCCCACAGGGTTGACGGATCCTCTGCAGGGCTGGCAGGTCCTGCAGGATTCGGGGTTATTTTTCAGTGCAGGGGATTGAATCCAGGGGTACTTTACCACTGAACCACACCCCTAGCCCTTTTTCTTTTTTGAGAAAGGGTCTTACTGAGTTTCCTGGACTGGCCATGAAAGTCTTGTGATCCTCCTGCCTCTGCCTCTGGAGTCACTGGGATGACAGGTCCCAAAGCCTTGGTTTCTGCCCCTGCAGTGATGGGAGAAGGCATCCTGTCTTCCTGGACAGCCAGAGATTGAGAACCTTCTTCCCTTCCAGGGGCGGAGGAGAAAGAGGGCTGGCATCTGAGAACCTGGTTTTGAACTCCTGCCTCCATTACCCTGTGATCTGGAGATGCCCTCCCTTCTCCAGGCCTCAGGCTTCTCGTCTGTAAAAGGCATAAGAGTAGCTTTGTCCTGCTAGGTCATTGTGAAGGGTCAGTGAAACGATGTGGCTGAGCGCTCTGATTTTTCAGGAAACACTGGCTCCTGGTGTTATTAATGTGGTGTAGAGGTCCGCAGTAGGACACTGATTGAGGGAGCCCCGCCTCTGGGGGACATCAGAAGTGTAGGGTGTGGCTGAGACCGAATGATCACAAGTTGGAGGACAGGTTCAGCAATTTAGCGATACCCTGTCTCAAAATAAAAAGGAAGCTGGGTGTGGTGGTGCACACCTGTCATTCCAGTGACTCTGGAGGCTGGGGTAGGAGGATTACAAATTCAAAGCCAGCCTCAGCAACTTAGCGAGGCACTTAGCAACTCAGTGAGACCCTGTCTCTAAATAAAATCCAAAATAGGGCTGGGGATGTGGCTCAGTGGTCAGTCGCTCCTGGTTTCAACCCCCAGAATCAATAAACAAATAAATAAATAGGGCTGGAGATGTAGCTCAGTGGTAGTGGCACTGGGTTCAGTCCCCTATTACTCCCCTTCAACCATATAGGGCCTGGAGCAGAGCGCTGGGTGCAGGGTCCACCTGCAAGAGGGGAACCCAGCGATACCTGGGCATCCAGGAGGCAGAGGAAGAAGGAATTGTGATTTGTAAAATTCAAATCCCAATTTTCTTCCTCACCTACCAGGAGCCCTTTGAGGGGTGCTGACTGGGAAGCAGGTGCCCCAAGTTGATGCCCCGTGACCTTGTGGCGAGTCCTCTGCCCATCTGCCCCTCCTCCTCACTTTGCCTTCCCACAGGCCTAGGGCTGAGTCGAAGGCACAGAGCAGGTAGGACAGATGTCTGTTGCGTGAGGTGGCCTTGCTGTGGAAGGAGGAACTCGTTCTGAAGGCAGGATTGTGCCCTGGGGATGAAGCAGTGACCTGAGCCCCGCTTGCATGGAACTAGTGCTGGCCGAGAAGGTTCCGTCCAGCCGGGTGAGCTGTGCCTTGTGTTACGGAGACGCTGACGAGCCCGGGTTGGGTTTCTGCACTCAGCCCTGCTCAAGAGAGTGCCTGGCCCTAGCTGGGTGGCCACAGGGTTCCTGCAGGGGACATGTGTGGCCTTGGGCCAGTTGCTCTTCTCCTCAGAGCCCGTGTTGTCAGTAGTAAGATGGGACTGGTGTCCCTGCCTGAGTCGTTGGAAGGTTCTGGAAGATGCCATACATAGTTCCTGGCCTCTGTAAATGGCAGTTGTGCTTTAGCTGTGTTCTTGGGGAGCCATGTGGCATTGGCCCTGGACTGTCAGGGGTTTCAAGGGTGATGCAGACATGGTGGAGGGGAGCCCGCTGACAGTTACGTTTCAGTTTTGCCCCCCACCCTTTTTTTTTGGTGAGGATAGTGTTCTTTGGAAGGTGAAGGGGTGAAAAGGGAACAGAGCTTAGGCTTGGGGAGGGTGGGCCCTGCTGGGCCGTGGGAGCCTGACGGGGGCTCGCAGAAGACTGCCGCAGGCCCTGGCCTTGAGCTTGGGGCAGCTGATTGGCAGTGGCTGAGTTTCCTTCTCTGGCTCAGACCCCTCCTCAGCCAGGAAGGCCCCTTTGAAGTCCTCTAAGCAGCCCCGCCTGTATGTCATTATTGGTCAGCAGAGGCCAGAGAAAGGAAAGGGCAGGCCCAGGACCTTAGATACTGCAGGGGACCAGGACTCCCCACCCCAGCACGAGGCCCCGATGGACCAGCCCAGACAACAAAGGCAGGGTCAGGAGGCCTGGCTGGGCTGGGAGGGGCTGCCAAGGTTATAATTTTGAAAACCGAGTAAACAAACAAGCCCTCGGTGAGAGAAGCAGCCCTGTGTGTGAGGACACGGCCCAGGACACCAGCCCTGTGTGTGAGGACACAGCCCAGGCCTGTCCACAGCAGACAGCAAGGTGCTGTGTCTGGTTAAAAATAGCCAGAGCCTCTCCTCTCCACCCCCACTCCCATATTTAAGGCTGCCAGGAAAAGGGGAGGGGGAGATGGCAGGCCTTCCCTTCTGGGAATGGGGCCCCACCCCCAGGCTGACCACTGGGACAGCCCTCTGGGCTCCGATTGGGACAGTTACAGCTCATTGGGTAACTTTGGTCAAGGTGCGGCTCCCCTCTGGGTCTCAGTTTCCCCATTTCAAAGTGGGGGTGAATAAGCAAGGCCTTTCTCTTGCCCCGACCTGAGGCCAGCTGGGATCTCAGATCTTCATTTCTTTTTGGCCAGAGGCAGGCGCCCCTCCTTGGAGCAAAGGGGTTGCTTTCTCAGTGACCCTACAGTCTGCCCGGCCTTGGAAGGCTAAATCCCCAATTCAGGCTGGACCGGGCTGTGCTGTCTCGGCTTTCCTGTTTTCCTGTTGAGATTGTGGTGCAATCTGAGAGAAGCTGCTCTGGGTTCTGCCTGCAGCCTGGGGGCTGGGCAGCTCTCCTGGCCTGGATCCCTCAAGCCTGAGTAGGGCCCAGCGGACTTCCTGTGCAATTAGGGACCAAGCCCCCACCCTCCCTCCCTCTTCCTGCAGTCTCCTGGATGGGTCTAGAGTCCAGCTCTGCGGATGGGAAACCACCTGGTCTCAGGCCTGTGCAGTCTTGGGGGGACCCCTGTCCCCACTCTGGGCCTCAGTTTCCCCAATGGTTCAATGGAGGAGTTGGTGAGACCTGCTGGCCGTGAAGGGACCTCACTAGTCGGCGTGAACCATCTGAGCACCTGAGGGCGGGGCCCCAGGACAGTGGGAGCTCGCTGGGCGCCTGGCCAAGTGCCTCTAGGCGGTTACTGTAGCTCCTCGTGCCTTAGTTTCATGAGCTATAAAATGGGAATGATAATGACCCTTCCCTGGTCGTAAAGGTTACTACATGATGTGCTTGGAGCACAGTAAACGCGCCTCAGTAGAGGACTGTTCCGAACGTTCATTGGTGTGAGTTGTTTTAATTCCCAGCAGTGAATGAATGAATAAACGCTACAGCAGGCCCCTGTGTCCCCCCAGCTCCCGGTAGGTGCAGTTTGTGTGCGGGTCATGGTGACTGAGCACTGGGGCAGGCGCAGGAGCTCAGACTTCCCCTCTGCCCATCGGGAGGAGCGGTGTGGGTCTGGCTGGGTCTGAGACTGCAGCCACACAGGGCTTCCTTCCTCACAACGGGACTCGCTGGCTTTGAGCCCTTTGTTCTCCTCCTTGAGCCCGGAGGGGGAGGCCAGGCCGAAGGCTTGCCGACTCTCCCTGGGGCTTCGGACCCCTCTGTTCCTGGTTGAGGCCCTCTTGTGACAGGCAGGGGAAAGGACCCTGGGCCCTGGTCCTGGCACTCCTGTTGACTACAGGTGTCAGGCACCGGGGCACATGTGGACCCTGAGCCCACCGGGAGCTCGACGCCCAGTGGGCAAACCAAGTTCTGTTGGGCCCTGCCCGCATAGCATCCCTGGCCCAGCATGGGGGGAGTCCAGGAGTCACCAGCCAGTCACGAACGACTTAAGGGCAGATTGCGATGAAGACATGACACCTTTCTAGAGAGTTCAAACAGTCCCAGGGGACCTTCCCAGCAATGCCTGTTATTTGTTCCCTTTTGCAGAAGAGGCTCTTCTGGCCTGGGTTCTGCTGGGATTGTTAGGGTGTGGGCTCTTTGTCACCCTCTCCGAGGTGCTGTGACGGGGGCTGTGCTGCTGCTCCCACACAGGGCTCCAGGGTAGGCCAGCCGTTGTCTGGGTGTACTGTACTGCAGTGCACAGCCAGGTCTGTTGTGTGTCCCTAGACAGAACTCTGGAATACAGAGCTGCTGTGGCTGATGCCTTGGGTCCTCTTCCTTCTACTTAACTTGAGACAGGGTCTTGCTAAGCTGCTGAGGCTGACCTCAAACTTGCAGCCCTCTTGTCTCAGCCTCCAAGTTGCAGGGATCATAGGCGTGAGCCACTGTGCGGGCTACAGTGGGCCCTTCTAAAGGCTAGGCAGGAACTGGTGGTCTGAGGAGATGGTCCCTCCCCTCCTCAACTCCACTTCTGTTAGCAGAAATGGGCCCTGATACCTGGGCGAAACCCTCCTGGCCACTGTACTTAGGGAATTTACCCTATTGATACGCAATCAAATAATTACATTCCTGGCTTTGGTTAATTCAGAGGGAAGTGGGAAACAGCGTGTGTTCGTGCTGAGGCTGGAACCCAGGGCCTTACGTGTGCTGGGCAAGTGCTCAGCCACGGAGCTATGTCTCCAGCCCGATGTGTAGCCATTGAAAGGGAAGATGCAGTTTCCTCTGTCTGAAAATGTATGTGTCTGTAAAGACACAGGGGGAAAAAAAAAAAAAGGAGTTTAACCAAAATGATTATTTGGGCACAGCAGGATAATGGATTATTTAAGAATTTTTCTTCGTTATCACTCTCCTTTTCATTTTTATTTTTGAATATATTAAATTAAAAAAATTAAAAACAACACTGTCGCCCTATTGGCTGTATTTTGGGAAACAATTCAAGTTTTCTGGTTCCAGGATCTGAGCCAGGCCAGCCTGACGAGACCCTCAGGGTTGTAAGCTCAGGGCAGGGAAAGAGGAGCGGGTACGGAAGATTCTAGAAGGGGGATGTTAGAGATGAGTCTCAAAGGACAAGAGATTTTGGCCACCAGAGGTGGGGAACTGGCCAGTGATGGGAGGAACTGCCCATCCGTGAGATGGGGGTGCAGCGTGCAGTGCGGGCAAGGAGTCCCAGTGGGGAGCCTTCTCACACACTTGCTGCCTGGATTCTGGCAGGGACGTTTCTTGGCTGCCATGGGGGAGAGTAATGAGACACATTTAGTGGGCACTTCCCAGTGCCTGGCTCAGAGCCAACACCCGCAGGGGTCCTGTCACCAGCACTCAGGGCTTCCCTCTTGGAGGGCCTTGGAAGGGTGGGTTCAAGTGACAACATGGTATTAGATCATGACAGTGAGCTCTGACCTTCCTCATATACCTGCCATGGCTCCCACCTGCCAGCACCCGCCAAACGTCAGGCCCTCTCGCAGCCCTGGCAGCTTGACCTTTCAACTTTGAGCTTCCCCCTTTCTTCTTGTTTTTGTTATCACAGAAACAATCTCTACTGGCCAAATTTTTTTAGAAAATCCAGGTAAATAGTTGGAAGAAAATGAAAATGTCCAATAAACTTATCACCCAGAAATCATGATTTTCAGGCATTTTCTTGATGCATAATCTGTTCTGCCTTAAGAGTGAGCGCTGTGAGGATACAAGTCCCCCTGTAGCTTGTTGAGTGGCTACAGAATATTCCATTATGCCCCAGTATGCTATCGTATTTATTTATTTTGTTTCAAACCCAAGGATGCTCTACCACTGAGCCATATCCCAGCCCTTTTAGTTTTTCTTTTCTTTTCTTTTTTTTTTTTTGAGACAGAGTCTTGCTAAGTTGCTGAGGCTAGCCTGGAACTGGGATCACAGGGGTTGCCCCAGTGCCTGGCTCTATGTCTAACTTGCCCAGCCAAACTCCATACTGTCAGGCAGGAGGATTGTTTCAGGTTTGGGTTTTTTGTTTTTTGTTTTGTTTTGTTTTTTGGCACTAGGGATTGAACTCAGGCATAGTCAGCCACTGGGCCACATCCCCAGCCCGATTTTATATTTTATTTAGAGACAGGGTCTTACTGACTTGCTTAGTATTCCTTGCCATTGCTGAGGCTGGCTTTGAACTTTGGCTTTGAACTCCTGCCTCAGCCTCCCAAGCTGCTGGGATTACAGGCGTGCACTGCTGCTCCCAGTTGTTTCAGATTTTTGTTGTAAATAATGCTGGGTTGCAGCTTCAGTCCATGGGAATTAATGCCTCGATTAATCAGTCGTTCAAGTGCCTGCTCAGTGTCAGTCATGTGCCAGAACTAGGAGGCTGGATGAGGAGGTGGCCATTGACGCTCACTCTCCCGAGGACTTCTCTCTGGGGAAGACATAGCTGGCATGGAACACCCCTAGAGTTGGGGACTGAGGGGGTCTTGAGGAGCCCTGGAGCTGTGCTAACCTGGATCTGAAGGCCCTTTAGGCTGAGACCGCAGAGGACGAGGAGGATGCGGTTTAGGCAGAGGACCTCTGCGAGGGTCCCATGCAGAGAGCTTGGGTACTGGGAAAACAAAAATTGCCCAGAAATTGGCATGTGATTCTCGCCATGGCGGCAGTATCTCCCACACGCATGATGCTTGGTAGTTTTTTTCAAAGGGATATTTGTCCCTTTGAAGGGTGGGGGTCCTGGCTTCCCTTCCCCTAGGGCTATAGAAGCAGAGTGACGTGCTGGCCCAGGTGAACCGCCACAGACCCAGGCTTTTTGACTTGCCCAGCCCCGAGGGGACAGGAGGCTGCTGTGTGGGAGTGGCCCTGCTCCAGTTTCCCAGTCTCTCTGCAGGTGCAGGGTCACCTGACACAATCTAGCAGGAAGAGGAAGCTGAGAATCTGAGCAGACACGGCAGGTGGTGACGTTTTCTGAAGCTGATGTGAGACCTTGGGTGGCCTGGCCAGCTCAGACCTCATCTTGGGCAGGAAGAGCCCTGCCTGTTGGGCAGTACAGGGACTGGGAAGCCCTGAGTTAACCCTGCCCCCGGGGCTGGGCAGGTCTGTCCCCACTGGAGTTGACCTTCTGGGAAATGGCAGGCACCTGGTGTGACCACACAGTCAGAGGACAAATAGTTACGTGCCAGGTGCTGGGAATATGTCATGAAGGAGACATCAGCAAGGATCCCTGTCCTCATGGGCAAAGTGGACACAAATGAATTATTGTTATAATTTTTGGTACCATGGATTGAATCCAGGGGCACTTAACCACTGAGCCACCTCCCCAGCCCTTCTTATTTTTTGAGACAGGGTCTGGCTAAGTTGCTTGGGGCCTTGCTGAGTTGCTGAGGTAGTCCTTGAATGGGCAATCGTTCAGCCTCCCAAGTCACTGGGATTACCGGTGTGCTCCACAGAGCCCTGCACAAATGAATCATTAAAACCAAGTTGTAGTTTTTTAAATTATTATTTAGAGACAGGGTCTCATTGAATTGCTTAAAACCAAGTTGTGCTAATGACTAACGGACTTCTGACCTACATAGAGGGCCGGTGACAGTCAAGTATGGTGCCTTGCCACATCCTAGGCCGACAGGTAGAACTCAGGATCAGTTTGATCAAGGCTCAACAATGGAGCTCCCTGGTCTTGCCACCATGGTAGGAAGGGACATTGTCTTATGTCATGGTTAGAGGGTGTCAGGGCCCAGAAGGTCTAGTTCTATGGTGTCCATCCCCTTCACTGGATAGAAAAGAGGGTAGCCAAGAAGGGCAGAGGGCCGGCCCCAGGTCATCCAGAGCCCTGCATCACCACCCATTTCACTGCCCAGTGACAGGGAGACTCTGAGCCCATCCCCCTCCCTCACAGACCCCACGGGAAGCAGACGCAGAAACTTGGAGCCTGTTGGCTGAGCAGGGTCTCCTGTGAAGACCAGCGGGGGTCATGCAGGTGCCTGGAACAGCTGGCCGGAGGCTAGCAGGGCCCCTGGGGATCTGTCCTCCCTTCTCTCCCGGCTCCTCTCGAGCTCCAGGAGACCCAGAGCTGGAGTGACCTAAGGATGGTACAGGGCCTGTGCCACCGCTGGCCCAGCCCAGAGTGGCAGGCCAAGGAGTCTTGCCATTGAATAAACTTTCCATCTTCTGAGTGAGTACACATCTCCGTGCCAAGGGTCCCTCTCATCGAAGCCTGGGGTTGGGTTTCCTGCTGCCCCGGCTGCAGGCCCACAAGGGAACTTTCACATTGGCTCATCTCCCTCCTCCCTTTCCCTGTCTCTCCCTCCCTGACTTGGTGGGGTGGTGGTGGGGGGTGGGCTGGGCAGGGAGGACTCTTGGGCCCTGAAGGAGCTTGGGAGGAAACCTGCCTTGGACTCAGTGAAAGGACCTTGGCATTAGAGGGCCCTTGGCTGGTGAAATGGGGCTGTGTGTCACTCTTTAGCTTTCCCTTTGGGTTGGGCCACAGTAACTGGCACATATTAGTTCCTGGTCCTTATTGGAATAGCCATGGCATTTATCGGGCATCTGTCGGGCAGGGTGCCAGGCTCTCCTCCTGCATCATCTGGTTTGGTTTTTGCAAGACCCCACTGTGGGTGCTATTTTCACACCCATTTTGTGGCTAAAGAAACTGAGATTGGGGAAGATTGTAAGCCGTGGTCGGGCTGGCTCTGTCTGGTCCTGAAATGCTGAAATGCGTGTTTTCACTGCTGACCTCCCTCCAGGGCAGGACCCTCTCCAGCCTCTGCTTGCACACCTCCTGTGATAGGTGCCCTTGCCTCTGGGGTCACTGTCCTGGGCAGCTGAGACAGTGAGAGAGCCCTCCCTGGATGATATTTTGTCTTCTGTGGGTCACTTGCAAATGGACTGCAGTGTGGCCAGGGCAGGGCTGCAGCTGGGCTTCCCCGGCGTGTCTTCCCGGGAATGAGCCAGCTCTGGTTGGAGCTGGGCAGCAAGTCCTCTCTCCTTTCCAGTCGCATCCCTTATGTAGTCTAGGCCTCTTGGCTTCTCGGCCTTCTGTGCGAGTCTGAAACTTAACATTGAAGCCTTAGACATATTTCCTTCCTTCCTTCCTTCCTTCCTTCCTTCCTTCCTTCCTTCCTTCCTTCCTTTCTTTTTTCTTAATTATTATTATTATTTTTAGATGGGGTCTCACTAAGTTACTGAGGCCAACCTTGAACTCCTGAGCTTGAGGGAGTCTCCTGCCACAGCCCCCCAGGGAGCTGGAAGGCAGCTTTGGGAAGCAGGAGCCTGGGGAGACAAGGGCTTGTCCAGGGCCACACGTGAATTGGTGACAGCTGAACTAGGACTCAGGGGCCTTGATTTCCCCGCTGGTGCCATCTCTGGGTGGCAAACCAGCTTCTCTGGAGATGCTGAGGGGAGGAGGACGGGCAGGCCCCTCCACCTGGGCCTGGGTGCGGGCTGTGGTCGGCCGAGGCTCGCTGCCTGCGGGTTCTGGGTTTGCTCTCGGGAGCCTTCACTGAGGTTTCTCCCTCCACTTCCCCTTTCTGATCAACCTCTGAAAGGAAAGGCCCAGAAAGACGGACCCGGCCGTGTCACCCCGTCCCTAGGCTGCTCTGCAGAGGGGCTGGTCCCTGCTGAGCTGTTGCCCTTTGCTGGTCCCCATTTCACAGCAGGAAGCACAGCACAGAAGATGGCCACCAGCACTGTGGCGGTGCCACTCCTAGCACCTGTCTCCTGGCCGCCACCACGCAGACGGGATGGGGGCCACTCTTCAGCCGCAGCCCTTGTCCCTGTTCACACAAGCCCTCGTTCGCTGCTGGGCCTCCTGGACGATTCGGGTCCTTGAATCCCCGTAACAACCCTGCAGGGTGGGGACGCCTTTTTTCCCCTAGGAGAAGGAAGCCACATGCTCCAAGTCTCCCGCCAGCGTTTGCGCGGAGGTCTATTTCAGAACCTTGACCTCACTGTCCCGTGGACTGCCCTGGGCCTGGGGGGTTTGGTCCGTGTTTTCAGAGCGGCTGCTGCCCTGTCACGTGCGGCTTCTGGTCCGCACCGCACCTCTCCGCACAGCCTCCTCCTCCCCTGGTGGCATCTCTGTGGTTCTCAGGTGGCCCCACTGTCTGGAAGGTCCCCCCCAAGAGGGGGTCTGCCCTCCTCTCCTGAGTGCCCAGTTCCCATGGTCGCTGAGCGAATGAACCAGGACAACACAGAACCTCTTCTGGCACCAGGAGAAGGAGGCTTGGCCCTGCCGCTGGCCGCCATTTTGGTCTGTCCTAAGCTGGCCCATGGAGGATGTAGATAGTGGTTCTGTCCTGTGCCCCTGCCTCTTGGTGGCAGTGGCCTGTCTGATGCAGTGGGACTGGTGGTGGTGTGGCTCTCAGGCCGCTCCGGGAAGCATCCTGGGTGAAGGGTGTTCTGAGCTCTGCCTGGGCATCTCTAGGCCTGACTCCAGGGCAGGCGCAGAGTGCAAGTCGGTAGTGGGAGCACCAGCAGTGGGCACCTCCAGTGTCCATGTGCTGTGGCAGAGTGCCCTTGGCCCCCGCTCCAGCCTTGGTGCTCTGGTCTGAGCTGGGGCCAGTGTGACAAGTGGCCAGGTCCCTGGTTAGGAGGGCTCAGGCACTTGTGGGGCTGAGGGAGATGACAAAGTAGCAGAGGTGGAGGACGCAGCTGAGGAGAAGATCTGGGGGCTGGGGCACCTCAGTGACAGACTGCTAGCCTCGCGTGTGCAAGACCCGGGCTTCAATCCCAGCACCATGCGTACGCACACAGATCAGCGGGACTGGAGGACCAGTGCAGACAGAATGGGGGTGGTGTGTGCGCTACTGTAGTGGGTCAGCTGCCTGCTCTGTGCCCCACGAGGACATCCAGTCCTGATGTCCACGATGGTGTCATTATCCCCAGTGCGCAGAGAATCAAGGCTCAGAGAAGCGAGGCCACAAAGCCACATGTGTCCCCATGTCCGTCTGGCTGCCAGGCTGGGCATGTGTGGGGCTGAGCAGTGAGCAGGAGGGATGTCACACATGGTTGGGTCTCCTGGGACACCTTGCAGCCCTGGCATCCACAAGCTGCCTCTGGTGGGCCTTGGCCATGGTGGGCCTGGAGTGGATGGCAGCTCTGGGAGCCTGCTCCCGGGACTTGCAACTCAGAGCTCTCTGAGTGTGGGCCCAGGGCCGGGCCCCGGGGCAGGCCTAGGGTGGGCCTGACCTGCTCTGCGCGAGATGCTGGGGGCTTGGCACCCCTTCCTGCGCTCCCCAAAGTGCAGGGATGCTGTGTCCTGGGTTCCAGGACACGCGGCCAGCTGGAGGCTGAGGGCTCAGGGCTGCTTGGGCAGGCGGAGGGGGCTGGAGGGGATGAGAGGGCCTTTGTTTGCTGCTGTTTGTGTCAGGATGGGACTCTGCCTCCCACTGAGGCCCGAGGTGTAAAGGGCAGTCCTGGCAGGCGGGTCTGGGGCAGCCCTCTTCTCTGAGCTTTTTCCTGGGCCTCTCAGGCCGCCCTCTCCACCCCTCAGGCCCTCCTGTCTCCAAGCTCCCCTTCCGCAGAGACCTGCTGAGCCCTGGTAAATATTTGCCAGCTGAGAAGAATTTTGAAGGCAGCTTTGTGAGAATCCCGCTGACTCCCGGCCGCGCCCCCTGCCCCACTCTGCCTTTGGGATGAGGAGACCCAGCCCGTCTCAGCCCTCAGACCCCTTCCCAGGCCGCGGTGGCCTCCTAGGCAGCCACATTGGCACCTGAAGCTGGATGACCTTCCCCTGGGGGTTGCTGGCTCAGCACCTGTCTGGAGCACCCACTTGGGCAGAGCAGGGGCTGGGTGCTTGGGCGCCCTGGTCGCGTCTGTGGGGAGCTGGGGCTGAAGGAGCCATTCACAAGCCACGCGTGAATTTCAGCCAAGCGCCAAAGGCGGCCAGGGGCTGTGATCACGGAGACTGTCTGTGGGGACGGCCTGAGAAGGGGGCCTTTAAGCCCGTGGAGGAGAAAGAATTGGCCAGGAGGAGGGGCAGGCACTGAGAAATCAGTCCAGTCGAGACCCCAAAAGCAGCCCCGGTTTCCCTCTGGGTGCGAACGTCCCACAGCTCCTTCCCCCTATTAGTCTCAGGGAAGGCAGCCCCCCTAGGGTGATGGGACCCTGGATGGCTGCTTCCCCAGTTCCCAGCCTCAGATCCCCTGTCTGAAGCATGGTAGGCTGGATCTCAGGGGCCCTCTGTCTCCAGGCCCAGCACCTGGAGGTGCCATCGGGGTATGTGGCCAACTCATTATTGAGGGGTTGTACCAGGAAGATTTGACCAGTGCCAGGGGTTAAAATAGTGACTCTATGCCTCTCCATGGCCCACTCGGCCCTTTGGCTTCTGTGAACAAAAGCCAACCTCTTCTGGGGTCCCTCAGCCACTGAGTGAGGTAGGGGGAATATGATATTACATCTATTTTATTTTTATGAACTGTTGTTATTAATATTGCAGTTCTGGGTTGGAACCCAGGGCCTTGTCCATGCTAGGAAGAACTCTATCACTGAGCTACATCCTCACCATTTTCACTTTGAGAGTTTCACTAAGTTGCTGAGTCTAGCCTTGAATTTGTGATCCTCGTACCTCAGCCTCCTGAGTAGGTGGGATTACAAGTGTTCACCACTGTACCCAGCCATGGGTACAGATGAGGAAACTAAGGCCCAGATGAGGAAACTAAGGCACAGAGAATCTATTCTGAGCTCAGGATTTGCTCCTTGATTTACGCTCATCCCTGGAACATATTTGCCTCCTATCCCAAGGCCTGTGTCATGCAAGGTTCTGGAGAGTTGTGAATAAGCCACCACTCTGACCTGGGGAGCTGCCAGTCAAAAGAAGAATGGCCTAAAAGAGTCAACTCTTATTTCTGAGCTGCTTCTCCCTTGGGACACAGGGAGAGAGAGCAGGGAACCAAAGCTGACTGGAGTTCTCATCCCAGTGTTGTTTTTCCCTGCGTGGTGCTGGGTAAGTCACTTACCCTCTCTGAGCCTCAGATTCCTCATTACTAGAATGGGTTTAATCATTTGTCTGGGTGGGGGTTCCATGAAATGACATTGGCAGTAGGTTAACAAGTACTAGGAGCTTCCTCAGTGCTGGCCCTGGGCTGTGACATGCATTGACTCCTGTTGCAGTTATTAGTATTAAAATTACATGCAAATGGGGAACTGATGAACCTCGGGAGGAGGAGGCGATGTGTGAGCAGGGGCTTGAAGTCTGACTGGGATTTGGGACCTGAGAATGAGGGAGGGGTGTCCTCGCCAGCGCCAGGAAAGCAGGGAGCAGGAACACCCAGCCGCTGTCGGTAGGAAACCAGGACTTGGCCATGGCCCTGGGGGGAGAGGGAAAGGGGCCCCACTCAGATCCTGGATCTCAGATTCAATTCGGTGAACCGTTTGCAGCCCCCGGGCCCTGCCATGAGTGAGTGAGCATGGTCCTTGGGCCTTCAGGTCCTGCGGGATCCTTTAAGAAGCGCATCTCGTGGTCTTCTAGATGTTTCCACGGCCTGGAGTCTAGGTCAGCTTGCCTGGGGTGGAGCCCTAGTGAAGCTGGCCGACCGAGGCCGCGTCCCTGGCCTTACACTGTGCTTCCTCACGGGCACTTCTCAGTCAGTCCTGGGCTCAGTCAGGGCCCACGTCAGGCGGTGCAGTCCACACAGTTCTGGCCACTTGTAAGCACGGGGTCTCTGGCCAGCATGGCCCCTCACCTGCCGTGACCCAGCAGAGCTGCTCAGCTGCCCAGGCCTTCCTTTCCTGACTGCCCTTCTCTGGACTTTTTTTCCCCAGGGGTTGAGCCCAGGCGTGCTTCACCACGGAGGCACATCCCCAGATCTTTTTATTTTTGAGACAGAGTCTTGCTAAGTTGCTTAGGGCCTCACTAAGTTGCCAAGGCTGGCCTCGAACTTGTAATCCTCCTGCCTCGGCCTCTGGAGCCCCTGGGATTACAGGCACGGGCCCAGCTCATTGGCGGTTTTGAGAGTCGGGCATGACCTCTGGACACACGAAGTCCCCAGCATGAAGTAGCTGCCCGCACACGTGCACACATGGCCCATGACTGTCCTCACCCGGCCTAGTTGTGCTGTGGTTGCTGTGTTTGTGGGAAGAGGGTTTTTCTCATTAAAAGCTGGTGTCGGGGAAGGGGCGACCCAGCAGTGGGTCCTTCAGGACAGCTGAGGCTGCAGTCACCTTCCCAGAGAAGGACAGTGCTGTGCTGCTCCCTCACTCCAGGACTGGCCAAGGCCCCGGGCTGGGCTAGCCTCCTTCCTGGAGTGAGCGCCTCGGGCACCTCTGGAGCCTTTTGCTCAGGGGGCTGGCTCCCTTTGGGGTGGCTCTGGCTCAGGGTTGCTGTCCCTGCCCAGGACCTGGGTTCCCTTCTGCCGAGGCCCTGTTGCAGGTGCAGTGTGTGCTGCCTGCCGGGGTCACCAGGAACAGGCCTCACCCAGCAGCAGGCCCCGGGGCTCTGGAGTAGGTGGAGGACACCTGCCCATCTTGGGCTCTTTCTGGGCGAGGGGCTGGTGCAGATAGAGCTGGGAGTGAGCTCCACAGACCCGGGAGCAGCCTGTGCAAGGCCCCAGACCCTCAGGCCCTGGGCCACACTAGATTAGCTTTTTCCCAAAGGCAGTGGGAGCCATGGAAGGTTCCAGGTGGTCAGGCTTCCTCCCCTCTGCTGCCGTGTGTGGGAAGAACCAGGGACCAGGATGGGGCCTGAGACAGGAGTGGCCGGCGGGGGGCGCAGGCTGGGCTGAGCTGTGCCAGCCTTTTGACTGGGCCCTGGTCCGTGAGGAGGCAGGGCTCACCTTGGTGGCCTCGCACTGGGGAGCAGAGGGTGGCTAGGGCGGGAACCCAGCAGGTCTTGCTCCTTGGGAGCCCAGGAGTGGGGTCCAAGGACCTGCCATTGCTGGACAGGTGTTGGGTGCCCTTCCTCCAGGGCAGCTTACAGACTGGCCTGCTGCAGTCCCTCACCCTTCCTGGCATTGTCCCCTTCTGGGGGCCCTGGCTCCCCTGCCCACCTGGCCGGCTGGGCTCTGCAGGGTCCTGGCTGCTGGCTCAGTCTCTCATGGGCCCTGCCTGCCCCGTTTCCTGCTGGCTGATGGAGCCTGTCATTACCCCTCCTCCCGGCCTCCCACCTGATTACAGGTCCCAAGTGGGGCCCTGTGTCAGCCTTTCTGAGAGAGGCCACCCACAGGGCCAGAGCTGTGGGGAGGTTCTGTGTCCAGGGCTGCGTCTGGTGGCGGTGGGAGGTGGATCTGCCCAACTTTGGTTCTGTTAGATTCCGACTGCTCCGGGTTGAGTGTTGCTGGGGAAGTCACTTAAGCCCCTCTGAGCCTTAGCGGGCTGCTCCGTAAAGTGGAAGAATTGTGCAGCGGGCACCATGGGGCTGCTGTCAGCTGGCAGAGTCGGTGGTCAGGTGGAAGGGCCTGGGCGTGGCGTGGGGACCTGGCCTGCCAGCCCAGCTCTGTCACAGTGTGCTCTGAGACCCCGGGAGAGTGTCACCACCTCTCTAGACTTGAGGTTCCCTTGCTGTCCCAGGCAGATGATGGCCACGGTGGTCCTGTTTTGTTTTGGGTCCTACAGAGGTTGAACCCAGGGGCGCACTACCCCCTGAGCCACATCCCCGGCCCTTTTTATTTTTTGGTTTTCAGACAGGGTCTCACTAAGTTGCCCAGGCTGGCTGAAACTTGTGATCCTCCTGCTTCAGCCTGCTGAGTTGCTGGATCACAGGTGTTTACCACACCTGGCTCAGGGTGGTCCTTTGGACAACTTGGTGACATCCTGATGTGATGACAAACTGAGCCCCTGCCCCCACTCCACCTCTGCTGTCCCCTGGGCGTGGGGTGGGTGGGGTCAGTGCCCCTGGCTGCCTCCCCACCTCCCCACCCTGGACCTGCTCCAGGAACCAGGCAGGCAGGTTCTGAGCCTGCCCCACCCTCCAGGCTACTGTCACCTGCCTGGTTTCAGTGACAAACCTCTCAGCTCTGAAACCCTGAAACTGGGGCTGGGCCTTATGGGTGAGGTGTGTCCCTGAGCCCACTGGAGGGACTGGGTGACTTCAGGGATGGCCTGGCCTGGTGCACTGAGCTAGGGCCAGACCAGGGCTGGGGCTGATGGGAAGCCCATGGTTGACATGAGGCTGGATGTGATTGGGCTGGAGATGGTCTTCCTTGTCCCTATGCCCAGCCATCAGGGTGGAGTGGGGACTCAGGCTCTGGCTCTGGGGCTGGGAGCTGGGTTCAGATTTGGCTTCTGCTGTGGCTCAGTAGGAGACGGGAGGGCTCCCCGGGCTCCGGCCTCGGTCTCCTTGTCAGAAACACTCCTGGTCCCGCTCCTGCCTGTCCCAGGGTCGGGTTGGATTTGGGGGATGATGATCCAGGTGGGACAAGCTGTGCCATGCACTGGCCCGGGGAGGCCATGAGAGGACAGAGCAGGCACTCCTTCACCTAGTGTCCTAGACCCTTGGGGACATAGCTATCTAGGGACGCTCCCCAGGGACTCTGCACTCCTCCCCAGACTCAGCTCAGCAAGTCTTCTGTATGTGCCTCATTTTTCCCATCTGCACAGTGGGCCCAGCACCCTGTCCCCAGCTCCCTGTCCCCAGCTCCCCAGGCTCCAGGGAACTTCAGGCCGCCTGGGGGCCTCCCCAGTTCCTGCTCAGTCCCCGCTGTCACCACAGGAAGTAGCATGATCCTTAACATTGTCAGATTGGAGAAGCAGAGATGAGTGTTCTTCCGGGTGCTTGGCTGCTGGGCGTGGGGCTGAGCCAGGTTGGGGGTGGCTCAGCCTCGGTTTCAGGGGCCCCCCTGGGCTGGAGGACCTGGGATCAGAGGCACTTTCTAGGAGCCCCCATGCTGTGCCTCCTCCTAGTCAGGCATCATCTTCTCAGAACCCTGGAAGGCGGGTCCTGCTACCTCCAGTTTGCAGAGGGGGACACTGGCTCAGAGAGGGGGAAGTGCTTTGGCTGAGGCCACACAGCTGGTAGGTGACAGTTGGGACTCCAACCAGAGCCTGCATGCCCCTGTGGAGATAGTGCCCCGTCACCCCCCGTCCCGCAGCCCTTCTGTCCGGCATGAGGTGGCTGCGGTTAGCCCTGGTCAGACTGAGTCACCAGCCACTCCGAGGAGGTGCTGAGGCCAGCATCGTGGTCAGCTCCTGAGGCCAGGGCAGCGCTGATTAGATTGTTGTTAAGATTTTAGGTCAGCTGAGGCGACAGAGACCCACCCACCCGTTTTAGAGTTAGGACCTGGAGGCCCGAGAGGACCCAGTGGGTGGGCAGATTCCCTGCTGCTCTGGCAAGATGGGAGCAAGTGCAGGTTGAAGGCCTGCGTTTCTGCTCCGACTCTGTGCCTGCCCCGGTGTGACCTTGGGAAAGTGACCTCGGCTCTCTGAGCCTCAGTTTCCCCACCTATGAAATGGGGCTAATAATGCCTGCTTTGCCTCTCCTTGGGACTGGACAAGGACCCAGCAAGAAGAGAAGATGAAGCCCTACCTTGGAAATTGTAGCAATGCCACATGAGGGGACACTGGGGTGGGGAGGCTTCGTGGGATGGGGGAATCCGGGAAGGCACTGAGCCAAGATTTGAAACCCACTTCTGTTTCCTTCTGAGCGGTGTAAAATGTAAAATGGAGCGGGGAGCAGTGGCGTGCACCTGTGATCCCAGCGGCTTGGGAGCTGAGACAGGAGGACCACAAGTTCAAAGCCAGCTTCAGCAACAGTGAGACACTAAGCAACCCAGCAAGACCCTGTCTCTAAATAAAATACAAATAGAGCTGGGGATGTGGCTCAGTGGTCACGTGCCCCTGGGTTCAATCCCCGGTATAAAAAAAAAAAAACAACCCAGTAGAATGGAGATAATAATATACTGTGAGTGTTAAGTGGGGTCCGTCCTCCGTGGGTAGGCAGGCATGGTGAGCCCTGGGAGTTCTGGGGCCAGTTAGTAGGGCTGGCTGGAGAGGGGCCCTCAGGGTTACCCTCCACAGTACCAGAGGGTGTCCTTGGAGAGATGGGTCCAGTCACGGTAAGGTCCACGGAGCACCCGGTGTGCACCAGCCCGCTGGAAGATTCTACTCCTGGCTGCAAACCAAGCCCTGTGAGAGGGTGCGGGTGCAGGTGCTTCGCCCTGGCCCCGTGTCCCGGGAAGTGTCTTTTTCAGAGCTGTCTACCCAGCCCTCAACCCTGTTAGCTGTGACATGGAGACTGGAGACGGAAGTTCAGATGGGCAGTGGTGTCCTGAGGTTGGTGGCACTCAGCTCTGCCCCCAGAGTTCACCAGCTGTCCTTTCAGGCTAACAAGAGACCTAGGACCAGAGGCAGGTGGAGCAACCCACACGGGTGCAGGTGGTTGTGTTGACTGACAATATGAAATGCCCACTCGTGAGCTGGGAGACCCCCAAGCCCAGGTGGATGCTCTGTGAAGCAGGGTTTTCACTGACCTGTGTTCCGGTGGGGGCCACTGGAAGAATCTGTGTGTTGGGGCAGAGAATGGGTGGGCCCTGCCCTGAGTGGGCAAGCTTCCCTGTAATGCTGGGGGTGTTGCTGGCGAGGGACCCAGAGAGGCTAATGGCTCTGGGCACTGGCAGAGGTTAAGCATAGTCAGGGGACCTGGGTTCCTGGGGGCGGGGGAGGGGACACACACACACACACACACACACACACACACACACACACACACACACACGAGGCCCCTCCCTGCCTGCTTCTCCACCCCACCTCTGCTGTGGGCGCTCCCTCTGTCTGATCTCTTGACTTTTGAAGACCTGCCCATCATTGTCATTATTTGTCTTGGTTCTTTTAGGAAAAAAAAATCTTTTTTTTTCTTAAACAATAAAAGTTACACCTGCTAATAAAAATGCCAGACAGTCTCTAACCACTGTTACTTCGAGCTGAGCGCTATTAGGGATTAGCAATAGCGTTCAGGATTTGGGGTGGCCCCGGGCGGAGACTATCACCGGCCGTCTGCATTCTGCAGAGCAGAGGGAATGGGTTCTGGGATGCCCATTTCACAGATGAGGAACTTGAGGCTCTGAGAGAGCTGGGAGCTTGCAGGGCTGGCTTCTGGCCCTCACCAGGAGGCTGGAGGAAGGCTCTGCCCACCGTGCCCGTCCCCCAACCCCACCACCCAACCCCACCGCGGCTTCTCATGCAGCAGCACCTGGGCTGAGTCATGGCGGAGGGAGGATGAGAGCATTTGGCAGGAGGGCGGGTGGGGCTGGCGCACAAGCAGGCTGCCCCACCCCAGTACCTCTGTAGCACCTCGTCATTGTGTCATGTCCTTTAGCGGTGGCCTCCCAGGTCCTGGGCCGGGACCACGAGGTGGGCCCTACTCTGCAGGGGAGCCACGGCTTCTTTCCTGGCTCCCTCCGGGGTGGGGATGCGCTGTGGGGCCCTGTGGGCAATGGCTGGACCAGGACCCGAGGGGTCAGCCGAGCGGCTGGAGCTGCAGTTGCCTCCATCTGCTGTGTGACCTCTGGATGTCAAGCCCACCTCAAGGTGGTGAGCTTTAGTCCCTGGAGCTGTCCGGTGTCTTCCCAAGTCCCCGCTGTGTGGGGTCTCCTCTGGGAGGGAACAGGAAGAGCTGGTGAGCAGGTGTGGAGGAGAGAAGGTGCCCCAGGTTCCTGGACTGTCTCACCCATGGACACCCACATGGGGACAGCGGGTGGGGTGTTCTGCTGACAGCTGCCTGGAGATGGCTGCTGCAGGGTGGCGAGACAGGGAGAAGTGGGTCCTGAGCAGTGCTCACAGGGCGGGCCGACGGGGAACCCCAAGGTGAGGGGGCTGGATGGGTCTTGGCGGAGAGCTGGGCAGGCAGAGGACGTGGTCCGGCTTGGCCTCCCTGATGCCCCAGGGCTACGGTGCCCACCCGAGTCCTTTCCCTGAGTGCTGCTGGCCTTGTGGGTTCCGGTGGCCCCCAGAGCACCCCTACGTTTCGTCTCGTGTTTCTGTGGCTCTTCCTTTGTACCAGGCACGTGGCAGTTCCTTCCCAGCCGGCTGAGGACATCTCTCAAGAATGTGCTCAGGGCTGCCTGTGCCAAGAAGCCAGCCCGTGGCCCTGTTCTCCGCCATCTTCCCTCCCAGCTGCCCCTGGGCTGCCAGGCTTATGCGGAGCATACCAAGTTCCCAGGCACAGCTGGGCCTCCGTCCTCTCTGCCTGGAACCTGGAACCCCTGGCGGATGCTGCCACGCCCTCACCTGGCACTTCCAGCCCTCACCCTTCCCCGGCAGGCGCCCCTCCACCCCACCCAGGGGCCCTGAGTTCCAGGAGTGCTGGGCGTGGGGAACCCCACTGTCCCACTTGTTTGGTTCTGGAATTTCAGGTTGTGGGTTTATCTGAATTTGGATCCGGCGCTACCCAGCGCCTGAGTTTGGGGAGCAAGAAACGCCTGTGGTGGCAGCTGGGGGTGGGGTCATGGCTGCTGCATTTCCTTTGGGGTACGGCCCATCGCCCCGCCTCCCGCTCTGCCCAGGCCTCTCCGTCTCCCACGCCGCCTGCTCTGGCCCTGGCCCTCATCTCCTGGGCGCCCAGCCTGGCGGATTGAGAATGAATTTCGCCCTTGGCCCTCCCGCCCTGCCCGGCACCTCTGCCTGGTGCTTTTACGATGCCGTTGGCAGTACCAGCCCGACCCAGGGACCCAGAGCTCAGCCTCCACTCAGCCTCTGGCTCCCTCCCTGTGGGCGCTGGCCACAGCATCTTCCTGGTTCTCACTTCCTCCGGGCTCCTGGGTGTCCTCTCTGCCCCACGGCCCTGCCTGACCCGGGCCTTGGACGCCCCTCGATGAGCTGGGCCTGCTCCTGGCGCACTTGCCCGCGTGTCCCTCCACTGTCCAGGCCTTTATGAACGAGCTGCTCCCGCCTTGGATCCTGCAGCCTGAGGCTGGGAGCCATTGTGGCTGGGCAGACCTGAGCCAGTCCTCTCCAGTTTCCTCCTGGCCTGAGGTTGAGGCCCAGATTCCAGACATTCAGGAATTGAAGTCCTGTCTGGGGGTGGATGCCCCAGGGCCAGGCTGGGCCTCCCAGGGCCAGGCTGGGGCCTCCCAGGGCCATGGCCAAGGGCCCTTGAGATCCACAGGCCCAAGGTTTCTGGGGGTCAGCAGAGCCCAGGCGGAGACCACTGGGTCCAGGAGCCTCCTCACCTCTTAATGGGGACAGTGATGGCGCTGGCTCCCCAGGGTCCTCGTGTTCCTTTGGGATCATGTGTCTAGAACCGGCTTGTCCCCAGGGTTGACGCTCAGGGGCAGCTGCAGGGGATGGTGACCGTGAGGGTTCATGCTGGTCTCTTCACCACCTCGATTCATTTTCTCCTGCCCCTCCCCCGCTTCATCTTCTTCCAGAACAATTCCATGGCCTCCGAGAGAGTTCTGATTGTTTATGGTTTTTAAAAAATAGGCATCAAAGCAAATTCCTCATTTGTTCCCCCTCCCGCCTCCTCCCAGCAATGGGGTGCGCAGGCAGGCGGGTCCGGAGGGGTGGCGGGCTGACTGCTCCGTGCTGAGGAGAGCTGCAGGGCCAGGCGTGCTTCAGAAAGCCGGAGACCCTGAGCCCTCCTTCCTCCCTGGCCTCAGCCCCTGATGGGTCCCCAAACTGCATCCTGGCCCCTCACCCCTGGATGTGTGACCTGTGCCAGCAACTTTGCCTCTTTGGGTCCCAGACTCCTCTGTAACGAGGTTACGGGGCCTTCCTCACAGCCTGGGGATTAAGTGAAATGCCACCGAGCCAGGTGACTGGCCTCATGACAGGCAGGGTCCTGCCAGCTCCTTCTCCTTTGAGAAAGGAGCAGGTCTTTGGAGCGTGGAATCCAAGTCCATCAGGGGTAACAGGGCCTGTCTATCCCCGAGTCCCGCGCCCCCGGGGTGGAGGGGAAACTGAGGCCTGGGAGGGAAGCTGCGTGGAAGGCCGGACTCGGGCCGCGGCTTCTGGGGCCAGGAACCCTCCCCTCGGCGGCGCGCGCAGCCCTGCCTGGGCCTCAGTCTCCGCATCTGGAGGGAGGACGTCCCGCTGGGCCGAGAGCAGGGCTCTGAGAGCCAGGCCCACCCTCTGCCTGAACTGCTTCAGCAGAAGAGAGAAGCAAATGGCCAGCAAAGGCAGAAAGACCGCTCCGTGGGGGCTGGGGATGTGGCTCAAGCGGTAGCGCGCTCGCCTGGCATGCGTGCGGCCCGGGTTCGATCCTCAGCACCACATACCAACAAAGATGTTGTGTCCGCCGAGAACTAAAAAATAAATATTAAAAATTCTCTCTCTCTCAAAAAGAAAAAAGACCGCTCTGTGGAAGACTGTTTTAGTGTTTATTTTCTATTTTTAAAGGAATCATGATTATAAAATAACTCAAATGCTGTTAAAAGTGAATAAGGGAGAAAACCTCCCACCTCCTGCACCCAGAGTGATCCTTCCCCCCACGAGTTCTCGGGACTAAACCTAGGGTCGCTGTATCACTGACCTACACTCCCATCCCTTTTTATTTTTTGAGACAAGGTCTCACTAAATTGCTGAGGCTGGCCTCACACTTGAGATCCTCCTGCCCTGGACTCCTTTGTAAGGAGACACCATTCAATGTGTGATTCTGTGACTTGCCTTCTCTTCTCGGCAGCCCATGCCGCCTTCCCCCACCCCCGTCTGTGGTCTCCATGTAGATCTGCTCCGCCTCTTGGCCCTGTGTGGACGCTCTGCTTGCTGCACGTCCTCTGGCTTCTGCCCTGCCTGGGGGCAGGTGCCTCTGGACTGCTCCGCAGGCGTAAGCGAGGGACGCAGAGGGCGCAGCACCCTCCACATTGCACACGGCCACCGGCCGCTCTCCAGCTTCTGGGCTTCCCCGCTGGTCTGACGGGACCTTGCGGTTTGCTTGGTTGGCATTTGGTCCCTGGTGAAGCCGGGCGTCTTTTCAGGGGCCTGTGTGTCTCGGAGTTTTCCGAGTGGCCCCTCCCCATATTCCGTTCCAGAAGGTTCTCCCTTCCCCCTGGCGGCCGCCTTGCGCAGCCCGCACGCGGCTGGCCGGGATGCCCTCAGAAGGAGCGAGGCCTGCAGGAGCTTGGGGGTGGGTGTCCACAGCAGCTCACGCCGTGTTTGTTCCTCTCCTTCAGAGAAAACCGGGAGGATCCTGACCGAGTTCCTGCGTTTCTATGAGGACCAGTATGGCGTGGCGCTCTTCAACAGCATGCGCCACGAGATCGAGGGCACTGGGCTGCCGCAGGCGCAGCTGCTCTGGCGCAAGGTGAGAGGCGCGGAGGGGGCCTGTTGCCCTGACGGCGTCTCAGGGCCCCTGGTGCCCCAGGGTCTCCGGCTGCCCACGCCCTTCATGGTGGGAGCTGGGCCCGACTCTTGGTAGCAGATCCAAGGCCAGCTGCCCTCCACGAGCCTCCGTTTACCGCTCTACCCGGGGCAGCTGTGGCTGCAGCAGGGAAGGTGCTCGGGAGTGTTGGCTGGTACCATCATTGTCATCAGCTTCGTGATTGTACCCATCAGCAGCAGGATTACATTTTCCCAGGAAATATCTGTCAGATTAGAAGCTGCCTGGCTCCATCCTGGGGGTCAGTGTGGGTTGGCGGAGGCACCCAAAACCTCTGGGGAATGGACTCTGGCCACCCTGGTGAGGGGCTAGAGGCAGGAGTGGGGAAGGGATTCAGGATGTGGGTCAGGATCTGGGTTCCCGGCTGGAAGCTGCTGTCACTTGGGAGAGAAGCCAGCTGTCACTCCCTTGGGGATGGAGTAGGGATCCCTCTGTCAACCCAGGAAGTCCTATTTGATGGCGTTGCATGTCCCAGGGATGGGATCAGTCCCTTTCAGTGACCTCTACTCTTTGCCCCCTGGTTGGCCAGGCTGGTGGCACAGGGAGGGTGAGGAGCAGGGAGTGGCGTGGCTCTGTAGTAACTACTTAACCTCTGGTTGATGCTGCAGGGCAACCACTGGCTTCCCTCTGGGAGACTGGATTGGCTAAGCTGATGCCATGGAAGCGAGGTGCCCACCAGGTCAGCCAGGTGGCTCCTGAGCCCTCAGTGCTCAGGATGACTCCCCAGGAAGGGAGGCAGGCTCAGAGCCTGCTTCAGACTCCTGGCACAGGCCCTTTCTACTCATGCCCAGTGGGCAGTGGACAGAAAGGGCAGGACTGTGTTGTGGTCCCCCAGAGCATCATGTGCCTTGCTTTTGGACCCAGAAAAGGCTGTCTCTTCCCCTTATATCATGGCAACTTCAGGACCCCATGACAGCAGGGAGCAGAGGTGTCCAGATGTGGCCTGGCTTGGGTATCTGGCAGGTGGCACCTGTGTGGCAGGATAGGAGACCTGGAGTCCAGCCTAGGTGAGCAGGGCCAGAGCCGTTCCCCCTTCTAGAATGAAAGGTCACAGGCAGCCCAGGTTCTAGTAACGCAAGAAAAGTGGGGGCCATCCTCAGTGAGGCATAGCCTGCCTTTCACTTTCACAGGGGTGCTCACTGCAGGGAAACAGTGACTGAGGCCAGCCCCGAGTGGGGAGTCTGTTTTGTCAGGCACCAACCCATCACAATGCGAAGTCCTAATCACAATAAGAGATACTGCTCTTTTTTGTTTTGTTTTTGTGGTGCTGGGATTGAACCCCTGGCCTCAGGCAAGCACTCTACCTCTAGCCCAGAAAAAATAGTATTAGTAATTAGAATATTAACAGTGATTGTTTTTATTAGAAACAATCAGTGATGATTAAAAATTAAATGAAGGGCTGGGGCTGGGGCTCAGTGGCAGAGCACTTGCCTAGCATGCATGGGGCACTGGGTTGGATCCTCAGCACCACACACACAAAAAAATTAAATAAATAAAATAAAGGTATATTGCATCCATCTACAACTTAAATTTTTTAAAAAATGAGAATAGTAATAATATCTAAAGCAGCAATAAGAAAAAATGAAGACAGTGGTTATTCTGTGCTGGACACAGTTCATTCAGTCCCCCCACAGGGCTCCGAGGGGATATGTGCCCAGCTTCTCCAATGGGTGACTGGGCAGGGCCGGAGCCCTGGCTCTCTGAAGCTTTGCAGAGTCTTGCCTGGGTTGTTGGTTCCGTCCCCCTTCCCACAGGCCTCCCCTCCAAACACAGCTTTGCCACTTGAAAGTCTTCAAAATAAAACCCACACCCGCAGCCAGGCAGCCATTGTGTGTGGCCCGGGCTCTGGGGTGGGCGTGGCAGTGGGGTGCCCAGTCTGACTCCTGGCCCAGCTGCCTCT
Organism: Ictidomys tridecemlineatus; assembly: GCF_052094955.1. NCBI lineage: Eukaryota > Metazoa > Chordata > Mammalia > Rodentia > Sciuridae > Ictidomys > Ictidomys tridecemlineatus. The sequence goes on along the minus strand of NC_135480.1, from coordinate 202,677,397 downwards.
GCACAGCTGGGACCACCCCGTCCTAGGTCTGGGGGCTCACAGACCAAAGAGGCCTGGCCGGGCTGGGCAGGCAGGGGTCTTCCAGGGTGGAAGGACACCTCTGGCTGCTTTTTCTGGAAAAGACGGTGGGAGGGCTGGTTCCAGTGGTCTAAATATAGAGGCTGCTCTGAGCTCTGACTCGGCCAGCCCACGGGGTGGGGGGCAGCAGGGGGGCAGTTTTTAAATTTTTTTCCTGTAAATATTTTCAGCCAGGGTAGGAAGCATGGCGGCTCCTATTGTTGGAGCACAATGGCCTTCCTTTCCAGGAGTGTCCTTCCAGAGGAGCCGGGGAGAAGGAGCACGCAGGGCCGGGGGCAGGAGGCAGGGCCTGCACTTCCGCTGCAGGGGCTTCCATGGTTGTTTTTCTTACAGGGGGAACTGCGTGTGTCACAGAACAAGCAGAATTTACTGAGAAACAGCACTAGACCACCCTGAGTCCCCCTTGTTCCATCATGGCTTCTTGGCTCTTTTCTAGAAGCTTCCTGGTACTTGTCTGTTCAGGAAGTGGGTGCTTGGATGGCCAAAGCTTCAGCTTGGGTTCCCGCCCCTGGTCCAAGGACCCTCTTCAGAGAGCCAAGTTCCCACCCCCAAGTCAGTCCATGGAACTGGGAGACCATCACACGGACCCTGACTCCTCCTGATAGTGGCTGCCAGGTGCCACTGTCCTCATGTTACAGATGAGGAAAGGGAGGCTTTGCAGGAGGTCTGGGCATGTCTGCAGGCCACACAGGTCACTGGCCAAACATTAAGCATGTGCAGCCTGGTGCCGTGGCCCTTGCCTGTAATCCCAGTGACTCAGGAGGCAGGAGGATAGAAAGTTTGAGACCAGCAACTTAGTGAGACCTCTCTCAAAAAAAAAAAAAAAAAAGGGAGAGTGGCTGGAGATGTAGCTCAGTAGTAGACCACCCCTGGGTTCAATCCCCAGCCCCAAGAGCACACACCGAACACACCCAGACTGAGATCCCCTCTATTCCCACCCACATTCAGGGGGGCTATTGGTCAACTTCAGAACTGGGGACGCTCTCTGGATACACCTTGTTCAAGGTTCTGTAGTTCTGAGGGGAACCGAGGCCCAGAGTCTGCAGAAACTTGCTTGGACACTGGGGCCTTTGAGGTTCTCGCTTGTAGACATGTCCCCTCCAGCTGGGTGACTGCCCTGCGCCAAGATGGCAGTGGTGGGTGGCTGGGGCAGGCAGCCTGCTTCTCAGACCCAGTCCCTGTTGGCTGTGTCTGCCCTGGGTCCGAGTCCCTGTGCCACCACTGCCCTGCCTGGCCCCCCGAAGAGCCCCTTCACTTCCCTGAGCCTTGCTCTTCTGCCAAGTGGGTGAGACGCAGGTCCCCCACGAGGCCTGGGTGAGGCTGGGTGGGAGCAGAGGGTGCCCTCAAGGCATGAGAGCCGAGGAGACCCCATTCCCTTGCAGGCCCAGGGCCTCACTCCCTGCCCCTTCCTGCCAACAGGTGCCACTGGAGGAGCGCATCATCTTCTCGGGGAACCTCTTCCAGTACCAGGAGGACAACAAGAAGTGGCGGAACCGCTTCAGCCTCGTGCCCCACAACTATGGGCTGGTGCTGTACGAGAACAAAGTGGTGAGGCACGGCCCCCAGGCCCCGGGCCCCCAGGCCCCCGGCCCTCACCCCTGCCATCTTCCCACACTGTGGTCTAGGCCAAAGCAAGATCTTGGTGCCTTCCCTCCTCTTCCAACCTCCTTTTCCCCTGGTTTACTCCCCCCCGTTACTGGGGATGGAACCCAGGGCCTTGGACATGCTAGGCAAGCGCTCTACCACCGAGCTGCACCCCAGCCCCTTTTGCTCCCCTGGGTTCCTTCTCTGAGTGGCATTTCATTCTGTGTCCAGGTGCCCAGCTCATAAAGCTGACAGGAGCCTCCTCCTCACATTCCTGATCCCTTCTTTGCCAAGGCCTGTGCCGGGCCCTCCGCCCACCTTGGCTCCCCCCCCCCCCCCCCCCCCCCCCCCCCCGCCTCCATCCTTGCTCTTCAACACCCCTGGAAGCTGTTTTCCTTGCCCTCTGCCTGGCTGCCCTCTGGGCAAGGCACCTCTTCTCCCTCCACGACTCCCGCTGCCCTGCTGGGCTAGGAATGTGGGAGAGGAGTGGGAGCTGATCTGGCCTCATCTGCTTTGGGTCCTGGGGAAGCCCCAACGGGTTGAGCCATAGGCCTGATTCATCCACCAAATATTTCTCCCGAGTAGCCCAAGGGATTGGCCGGCTTTCCTGACCCAGGGCAGGTCCATTTTCAAGTAATGTAAACAGGAGCAGCCTGAGTCCCAGGTTAGTGGTTCTCGAGCGTTGCCATGCATCGGAATCAACTTGGGGGCTTGTTTAAAAAGGTTACTAGGCCTACCCCCAGAGTTTGATTCAGGTCTGAGGTAGAGACTGAAAACTGCCTTTCTAACAAGTTTTAGGGTGCTGTTGAAGATCTGGGACCCGGCTGCCCATCACTGAAGGTTCTGAGCTGCTCTCAGGAAGTGTTTTGAATAGTGCCACCTAGTGGCAGGGAGCAGCCCAGCAGCCCAGCTGTATGAGCTACTACATCAAAATTTCCCCCCTACTGGATGAGGAAAGCTGTGTGCTGACCCATTTCTCCTCCAAAAGAGACCTGTGTGGTGCTTAGAACCCAGGAAGTTGTGGGTGGAGGGAGACAGTTCATGGGAATGCTCAAAGATCCCAGGTTTTAGAGGCCGGTAGCCCTTGCTCATATCTGCCACTTCCTGCCTGTGGTAATTTGTGAGGAATCCACCTATTGGATTGTGAGCATTTCTGTGAAATGAAGCGTGCACTGCCCCTGGGACACTGCCCAGTATGTAAGAGACAGCTAGTGGAGCTGTTGGTAAGGGAAGAGGCAGTGGCAGTAGTAATGATAGTAGCTACCACCTCGGCAAGGCTCACTGAGCCCTGGTCTAGGGCCAGGCGCTTGCTCAACAATTTGTGTGGACTCTGTCACCCCATCCTCCTCCAGCTCTGAGGTAGGAGCCTGGCGCTAGGCTGGAATGGTTGCCATTCCAGCTGTCTCTAGTCACCAGGGTGGTCACACTCTTCTCATCCCTCTCTCCCCACTTCTGGTCTGACTTCTCCTCCTCCCTGCCTGGGGCAGACAACACGGAGTAGGGCCTTGGAGCCAGAGTTGGAGATGGGATTTGGGCTTGGCCACGCACCCTTCACACTCAGGGACCATATCTCTTGTTTTCTCCCCAGGCCTATGAGCGGCAGGTCCCACCCCGAGCTGTCATCAACAGTGCAGGCTACAAAATCCTCACCTCCGTGGACCAGTACCTAGAGCTTGTTGGCAACTCATTACCAGGTAAATAGGCCCCTCCAAACCCCAGCCACGCTGCCCTGCACAGGCTTCAGGAGTTGGCCAGGGGAGGGGGTGGCCCTGAGACGCTTACTCCAGGCTCCACATCTTCAGAGAGGCCAGTTGGGCCTAGAGCTGCCCTCAGAGGCCAACCGCAGCGGAGCCTGCAAAGGAGAAGCCTGGTAGGCCTGAGGGGTGTTCCCTGAGGCCACAGGGGGATGGACCTGGACCATTGTGGGCCCCCACCTGAGTCCTGCCGTGCCTGAGCCCTGTGCTTCTCAGCTGAGGAGTGGGGGTCTTGCTCTCTGCCCTTCCCAAGGACCCCTTGAGTCCTTGAGAGTCTCCAGGGAGAAGACGAGTGCCACCCTGCCTTGTAAACCGTCACCTCAGTGCTGTATGTGAGGGGCGCTGTGCCCGGGAGTCCACGAAGGCTCATGTGAACATCACCTGCTGTTCAGACCTCCCCGGGCACCAAGGGGCTGGGGGACACATTGTGCCCCCAGCTGGGATTTGGGACTAGTGCCCCCATGGTGGTTGAGACTTGGCAGGAGTCTAGTTCCTGGACACCAGGCCTGACCCTGGCTGCTGGCTGGATCGGCACAGGCGGCCACCTCCCGACTCCAACCATCAGCTCCCTCAATCTCTATGAAATAGGGTGCTGAGAGGACGGATCTTAGGGTGTGGCACCTTGAGCAGTGCTGTGTATACCAGGCCCAGGCCCACCCAGAGCCAGGGCCACAGAACTGTTATTGTCATATTAACCACAGGGGCGGGCCACAGCCCAGGGCCAGTGATCTCCTGGATCTCAAATATCCACGTGGATCAGAAGAGAAGAATTCCTTTTTATTTATTCTGTTCCCCGCCCTGCGGCCTCCCTCCCCACTGGGACATTTAAACTACACCTTGGCCTCTGGAGCTGAAATTTGAAGGGAAATCCAAGAAGATAATGCTTGGCCTTGAACCTGAGGGCTCTGACCTGTTCACACAGAATTTAGAACCTTACCCGAGAGGGAGGCAGATGCACTTTACCTCCACTACCCTGATTCATTTAGCTGGGCTGTGGAGGACAGAAAGTGGGCTGCTGCCTCCCCACTGACCTGCTGTCCTGTGACCCTGGGAAACTGCAGAGGGCATCTGCTTAGCAGGTTCTGTCTCCACAGGCACCACTTCGAAATCGGGCAATGCCCCCATCCTCAAGTGTCCCACACAGTTCCCACTCATCCTCTGGCATCCTTATGCACGTCACTACTACTTCTGCATGATGACAGAAGCTGAGCAGGACAAGTGGCAGGCTGTGATGCAGGACTGTGTCCGGCACTGCAACAATGGTGAGATGGGCAGTCCTTGTTTATGTACTGAGTGGCGACACCTGGTGGCTGAGTGAGGTGTGGCATCCCAGCTCTATGTGCCATCCCAATTTTCCTTCTGGGACTGTAAGAAAATGTTTTGATTATTGCTCTTCATCTTCCTTGATGAAAACACTTCTGTGGGGGACATGAAAAAAAATTAGGAGATTGTTCATACAGGTGTGATTGCTGAGTCCTCAGACCCTGAATCACAAAATCACATCCTGATTCTACCACTTTCTAGCAATGTGACCTTAGGCAAATGATTTCCCTCTTGGATCCTCTATAAAATGGAAGTGATAATCCCTCATGTGTCTTAGGGGGTTTGTAGGGATTCACAGTGAGAGTCCACCCTGCTTGGTTAAGATTGTTCTTATTACATCATCTCCCTCCTGACCACCAACAGGCAAGGTGATCCGGGCACACCATTTCCTCCCTGTCTGTAAACTTGTGTGGGAACCCTTCCAGCTCATTTATTGACACTTGTGTCTACTCTGAGGATGCAGCAAGGGAGCGAGGCGTGTTGCCTGGTGTTGTGTTCCTGCTGACTGTCTGGAGGGGGAGACAGATGTTAAACAGATGAGCCACCAGGGTGATGAGTCAGCTGTGTTGGGTGCTGGGGGTGGGGGGAGCCACCAGGGAGCCTTGTGCATGGATTGGGGGAGGTGCTGGCCCTGAGACTTGGGGGGAGTCAGTCAGGGCAGCCTCCATCGTGGCAATGATGGCTGAGACTGAATAGTCACAGGGTTGGAGGGGCAGCATGGAGGGAGACAGAGCAGGAGCTGAACAGAGGAGGAACTCCCAGGCCCTGAACCTGGGGGAATCTGAAGTGGACTGAAGTAGGCGCTCTGGGTTCAAGTCTGGAAGGGCCTTGTAGGGCTCTTGTTGTGAGTGTGTGAGAGTGTGTGTGTGTGTGTGTGTGTGTGTTAGTACCAGGGATTGAATCGAGGGGCACTTTACTGAGTCCTAGTCCTTTATATCTTTTATTTTGAGACAGGGTCTCCCTAAGTTGCCCAGCCTGGCCTTGGGCAACTTGCCACCCTCCTGCTTCAGCCTCCTGAGTGGCTGGGATTGTAGGCCTCTACCACTGCTCCTGGCTGGCCTTATAGGGCTCAAAAGAATTAAATCAAAAAGGTTCCCCGGTACCAAGAAAGTCTAGGATTGTCTCTCATGGTGGGGTGGGGGGCCAAGTGCCTCTGTGGGAGGAACCCTGTCCTGGACCCTGAACTTCTTCCTGGTGATCTTGCCCCAGGAGAGCAGAAGGAGAATGCTGCGCTTCCCCTGCCCTGGCCACAGCTCTGTGCCCTGGGAAGGGACTGTGTGGGCCCCTGGGTGGAACCCAGCACACCCACCCCCTTCAGAACCGCCTCTGCCCCGCCTGGATGCAGCCAGGCCAACTCCTGCCACCTGGGCTGGGCCCTGCCCTGCTGCCACAAAGGGCCTCCTGTTCCTAGGTCCCGGGGCCATGGCTCTGGCCCAGACTCTGGCTGCCTGGCCTGGGACAGCCTCCCCCTCCCCCAGCCCTGGGCCAGCGCTGTCCTCTCCAGGGCTGTTGGCTGACCTAGTCTGTTTGGGTGGGTGACCCCAGGCCACGTGGTGGAAGGGGTAGGGACCCAACATGGGGGGAGAGCCACCATTCAGTCCCCAGGTGTACAGTAGGGGTGATAAGGCTCAGGGGAGAGTGGGTGAGCTGGTTCTGGCAGGGAGCACTCAGCCGGAGGCCTGCAGAGCCCCATGGGCCTGGCATGCCTTGGGCAGGAGGGGGGCCAGGGAAGGAGGGGCAGCCTGAGGAAGGGTGGCCTGGCTGGGCTGGCCCCTCACCCCAGGGCGAGAGCTGCAAGGCAGGTTCCAGACACGGTTCTTTGCTCCACCCTGAGGACTGTGAGAAAGTTCTCTGCTTCTTCCCTCGTGGAGGCTGGGCCTGGAATTTGTGGAGTCTGGAACTGCTGGCTCCTGGGGCTGCCAGGAAGTGGGGGGTGGGTGGGGAAGTAGGCCAAGCTGGGTGGCCGCCAGCTCGTCCTAGGGCCCCCCTCACATCCTGCATTCCTGGAGCAGCAGGGGTGGGGGTGGGGGTGGCAGGAGGCGCTGGGGCATGGCTGTGCAGTCCTGTGTGAGCCCCGAGTGCAGAGGTCAGGCCTCTTCCTGTCTGAGGTCTCCCTCCTGCTCCTCCTGCTGCCCAGGGCTGAGGAATGCAGTTTCCCTTCTCCAGAGGCTTCTGGTTCCGCCCTCTCCAGCGGGTGGTGGGTTCTGCCTTCCCTGTGTGCCTGAGGCAGTCTTGGTGACTTCCCTCTGGGTGAGGACAGCGTCCCACTGGTTCTGAGGGTCGATGAGCTGGTGTGCTGGTGTCCCCCCCCCCCTGGGCCTGGTCTCTTACTTTCCCAGGGTTGCCATAACCAAATGGCCAAGACGGGGCTGGCGTGGAAATGCCATTTTCTCCCAGCTCTGGGTCAGGGTGTCAGCGGAGTTGTCCCTCTGGGCACATATTTTTTGGTTTTGTTTTGTTTTTCGTGTATTTCTGCTGGGTCCCGGGGCTTGGCATACACCAGGCGAGCGCTCTGCCACTGAGCTGCGCCCCCGCCCCTTTTAGTTTATTTTGAGACAGGGTCTCACCAAGTTGCCGAGGCTGGCCCTAAGCTCCTGGGCTCACGTGATTTTCCTGCCTCAGTCTCCCAAGTAGCTGGGACGGTGACAGGCACACACCACTGTGCCAAGCCCTGGTTTTCTTGTTTTAAGCAACTTCCTCTTGTTAAGGATCAGCCTTTGGGTGGGGTCTCGCCCTAATCCTCCAATTTAGCCTCTCTGTAGGGTCCTGTGTCCCACACAGGGCTCTGAGGCCCTGAGGGCTAGGGCTTCAACATGTGATCTTGTTTGGGGGACACACAGGAAGAGCCCAGGAGAGGTGACCTCCAAGCTTGTCAAACTCGGGTGCGGGCTGTGTGCAACAGAGGGAGTGCCCAGAGTCAGCGGCTCCCGTTTGGTGGCCAGGGCCTGGGGGCCTCACCCAGCCTCCCTCCTGCTCCCTGCCCCTCCTCACCCTTTCCCCCCTGGGAAGCCACCCAGCAGGACCTCACGCAGCGACCTCATGTGGAGAGGCTGCTGTGCACTGCCGGGTTTTCCAGGCAAAGCCAGTCTCTAGGGTGCAGCCCCTACCCCTGGGGGCCAGCTGGAACACCCCCCCTGCTCCCAGCATGCCCTCCTGATGGGGGAGGGGCTGGGCCTGGGTTTCCTGGTGCCCAGCTTCGCCAGCTGCACCCCTGGGTCCCGAGGCTGGTCCCGAGGTGTGGGCAGAGCAGGGGTCCTCCCCACAGCAGAGCGGGGCTTTTTCTCTGCGGGGGTGACTAACCCTGTAGTCACTGCCGTGGGCACTGGGTTCTGAGCCAGAGGCTGCCTTTTCCCCTTCTCTGGGCTCTGGGGACATTGTGGTCAAAGGCACGTGGCCAGGGGAGACCGCCCTGCGTGGCTCTGTGCGTTCTAACCACGTTCGTCCTCGGTCAGATTCTGTAACTTCCTGCTGCCAGGCTTCCCCACAGACAGCGGTGTCCTGTGGAGGCCCCGACCGGCCCCTCGGCCCTCACAGCTTGAGCCTGTCCCCACACTGACCCAGGGAGTCCCCAGTGGGTCTGTGAGGCCAGGTCAGGGTCATCGTTCCCATTGTTCAGAAGAGGAAACCGAGGCCCCTCTGGGTTGGGTGGCCTAGAGCGAGCCTCAGCCAGCCACTTGTCTGTCTGTCTGTCAGCTGTTGGCCCGGCTCGTCGGTGGCCGCCCTCATGTTGGGCCACAGGGTCGAGTATGTGGGACGGGTTGTGTGGCCTGCCCAGCTGCAACTGTCCACTATCCAGGGCCGCGGGGGAGGGACAAGGGCACGTGGCCACAGACCCTGGAGCCGCTCTGGGTGGCTCCCTGGGAGAGGGTGGCTCCTGGTCCTGCCCCTCCTGTCCTGGTGATGCTGAGCCGGCGGCGTGACCTCGGAGCCAGCCCGACTTTTCCTGTGACATAGACCTAGTGGCAGTGCCCAGGTCCGGGGCCTTGGGGATGAGGGCACAGGGGCACCACCGGGCTGCTTGTCCTGTCACGACAGCTGCTGCCAGGGTGTCACGTGTCCCTCATGACACGCATGCCATGTTGGGGGGGTCTGGTCAGTCAGCTGGTCCTGGTGGAGACCACTGGTGACCTCTGTCCTCCTCTCTGGGCAGGGATCCCGGAGGACTCCAAGGTGGAGGGCCCTGCGTTCACGGATGCCATCCGCATGTACCGCCAGTCGAAGGAGCTGTATGGCACCTGGGAGATGCTGTGTGGGAACGAGGTGCAGGTGAGGACAGAGGCCTGTGGAAGTCACCCTGGGCCAGGAGGGTGGGGCTGGAGCAGAGAGGGGGGTTCTGGGGACTGTAGGTTTGGAAAGAGACGCAGCTCAGAGTTGGACAAGTGGGGGCCGGTGAAGTGGGGGTATTGTTTTATTTTTTTGAGACAGATTCTCACAAGTTGCCCTGGCTGGCCTTGAACTCTCAATTCTCCTGCCTCAGCCTCCCAAATAGCTGGGATTACAGGTGTGTGCCACCGCGCCTGGCTGTGATACTTGTTATCTACTGATCACCTCCGTGGACCTGGTGTTGGGGTGCAGCTGTGAGCAGGAAGGATGCAGCCCCAGCCCTCGGGAGAAACTGGCATTCCACACACCCACGCACACACTTGCATGTTCAGGCAAAAGGGGAAGGGAGAGCAGTATTCAAGGTGGGGAGCAGCATGTGCAAAGGCCCGGAGGTGGAACCCCTGATCCTGAGGACCCTGCAGGGCACCCTGCAGGCAGGTCCATCCAGTGGGGACGATGCTCAGGAGCAAGGGCAGTTGGTGGCATGGAGCAAAGCCAAGCCAGAGGCAGGGGCTGGAGTGGCCGAGAGGAAGCTGTGGCTGGGTGCTCCAGCCCTGCCCCGCCTTCTGCCTCTTGGTCCCAGATCCTGAGCAACCTGGTAATGGAGGAGCTGGGCCCCGAGCTGAAGGCAGAGCTCTCCCCGCGGCTGAGGGGAAAGCCCCAGGAGCGGCAGCGGCAGTGGATCCAGGTGGGTGGCCGTGACCCTGAGGTGGGGTGGGACAACAGCTGGCCTGTGCCCTGGCCGGCGCTGACGCCCCCTGTGCCACAGATCTCCGACGCCGTGTACCGCATGGTGTACGAGCAGGCGGAGGCGCGCTTCCAGGGCGTGCTGTCCAAGCTGCAGCTGGCCCGGCCGGCCATGGAGGCCGTCATCCGCACCGACATGGACCAGATCATCACCTCCAAGGAGCACCTGGCCAGCAAGATCCGAGGTGGGCAGCCGGCCGTGCCGCGGCCACAGCCCGAAGGTGCTTGACCTCAGGCCTCCCCCTCTGACCACAGCTTCCTTCCTGCTGCATGATCCTTGTGTGGCTGGAGGATCCTCTGTGGCCCCTCCAGTCCCTCCAAGTCGTCATTTGGGGCAGTTATTTCTGTGAACCCAGGTCCTGAGGCCGAGAGTTTTTTGGTTTTTTATTGTGTTTTTTGGTACCGAGATTGAGCCCAGGGCTGCTTAGCCACTGAACCACGTCCCTGGCCCTTTTTTGCATTTTATTTAGAAACAGGGTCTCTGAGACCCTAGGGCCGTCCAGAGCCCTCAGGGCCTAGCCTCCTGAGCTCTGGGGTCCAGGCGTGCACCACGTGCCTGGCAAAGGTTGGGATTTTCGCGCAGCCTTCGTCACCCTGGCTGGCCCGGGTTGCTGTCCTGGCCCCTCAGCCGGCGTGGCTTCGCCTCTGGGACATTTACTCTCCAGGGCAGTTCAAGCTCCTCTCTGTCCCCAGGTGGGAGTCTGTTCCTGTCAGTCCCCTTCAGGTCCACTGAGCGCTCTCAGTCCCCTGCAGGTCACCCTCCCCAGCTGCATTCAGGGGAGCTGGATGAGACACCCAGAGTTGACATTAGCCAGAGGGGGGTGGTACCAAGTCCCCCTGGGTGAAGACGCTGGGTCAGAGCGCCCAAGAGAGCCCTCGCCCCGGGGCCAGGCCGCGCTGCCCGGGGCAGGTTGCCGTCTTTCTCTCTTTCTGATAAACCCGGATGTTTCCCAAATTCGGGTGTCGACTTTGCACAGGGCCACACTGCTCTGGGCCCCTCCGGGTAGTATGTGTGCCCAGGAGCACTTGTTCTGTTTTTCTAGAGTCACCAGATCCCCCAAGATGGCCCTTCCCCTCTGCTGCGGCAGGCGAAGACCAGCCCCAGGCCCGGTCAGCGCTGCCGGCTCCCATCCCCGAGGCCTCCTGTCCTCACTGCGTGGCCTTTTCCCTTATCAGCTCCTTCTCTGGAGCCCTCGAGCTTGTGGCTGCCACTTGTGGTTTTCTGTAAAGAGAACGCCCCTGGCTTCCGGGTTCGGGGACAGCTGGAGGCGCTCGAGTGTCCCCAGGGCGGGAGCCTCCACTGACCAGCTCCCCGTGCCCGCAGCCTTCATCCTCCCCAAGGCCGAGGTGTGCGTCCGGAACCACGTCCAGCCCTACATCCCGTCCATCCTGGAGGCCCTGATGGTGCCCACCAGCCAGGGCTTCACTGAGGTGCGCGACGTCTTCTTCAAGGAGGTCACCGACATGAACCTGAACGTCATCAACGAGGGCGGCATCGACAAGCTGGGCGAGGTGAGGCCTGGCTCTCCCAGGGCCGGCCATGTGGCCCTGCGTGGGCTGCCCTCCTCTCAGGCTCAGTCTCTAGACACGGAGCCGCTGGAGACCAGGGGCGGGCCACCAGGACACAGTTGTCACAGGTCCTGGTGGGGGCCAGCAGTTAGAGGAGAGAGGGACACTGACCCCTGCCGGCAGCTCCTAAAGCAGGATGCGGCGGAAGGCGGGAAGGCCCTGCAGATCCTCACCTCCTCGCACCGGCCACCTCGGCCGGCCCCAGGGCTCTGGTCTGGGCGGGCGTCTCCCTGGGTGTCTGGCTGCTGGAGTCCACGCCCCCAGAGGTGCGGCCAGAGCCTGCCTTGTGTCCCTGCCGCATCCTCCACATCCCAAACGCGGGGCCGGGGATCCTGATCAGGATTTGAGAAACAGAAAGGACCTTAGCTGGTAGAAAGCCCCTTTCAATTTTGGAGCTGAAGACTCTGAGGCTCAGAAAGGGTGAGCGACCGCTGAGGGTCACCCAGCAGGGGTGAGCGGGCTGGCAGCCCCACGCGCTAGGCCCCGCCTCCTGGCCTTCAGCTCCTCCTTCGTGTCCTGGGTGCCGGGTTGGCACCCCCAGGAGGCTGTTCCTGGCCGCCTGGCCCCGTGTCCACACGTCCCTGCTCCCTGCAGTACATGGAGAAGCTGTCCCAGCTGGCCTACCACCCCCTGAAGATGCAGAGCTGCTACGAGAAGATGGAGCCGCTGCGGCTGGACGGGCTGCAGCAGCGTTTCGACGTGTCCAGCACCTCCGTGTTCAAGCAGAGAGCCCAGATCCACATGCGAGAGGTAGGCCCCCGGCTGCTGCCCCCAGCCTGGCCTGCACCCTGCCCACCGCCCCGGGGCCCTGCTCCCCGCGGCTCCCTCCACCTCTCCTCTGGGTCAGAGTGTCCTCTTGTGCCTGTGCCTCAGCGCCAGTCAGCTGGCTCCCCTTCCTTGGGGGGGCCCTCCCTCCTCACTCCCCTCCCTCCCCTCCCTCCCGCTCTCAGGGCAGGACTGGCCCCAGGGCCCGTCTCTGTGGCAGGGGCAGGACAGTCCCAGTGAACGCGTGGGCAGGCCCAGAGCTGGCAGGCCCGGGCGGGGGCTGGCTGAGGATCCAGCGCCCTCAGGAAGGGGCTGAGGTCACTCTGGTGTGCCCGCAGCAAATGGACAACGCAGTGTACACCTTCGAGACCCTCCTGCACCAGGAGCTGGGGAAGGGGCCCACCAAGGAGGAGCTGTGCAAGTCCATCCAGCGGATCCTGGAGCGCGTGCTGAAGGTGAGCTCGCTGCTGCCCTGGGGGGCACCCTGATGGCCGCGAGGGGGACTGCCCCCACCGGCTGGCGGAGCCTCCCACCCAGAGCCCCCCCACTCCTCCCTACAGAAATACGACTACGACAGCAGCTCGGTGCGGAAGAGGTTCTTCCGGGAGGCGCTGCTGCAGGTCACCATCCCCTTCCTGCTCAAGAAGCTGGCACCCACCTGCAAGTCGGTGAGTCCCTCCCAGCCCCGCCCGCCCCTCGCCCCTTGGCCGTCCTGACCCGTCTCTGCCCACCCGCCCGCAGGAGCTGCCTCGCTTCCAGGAGCTGATCTTCGAGGACTTCGCCAGGTTCATCCTGGTGGAGAACACGTACGAGGAGGTGGTGCTGCAGACGGTGGTGAAGGACATCCTGCAGGGTGAGCCCAGGCTGCGACACTAGATGCAGGGAAAGGCTTGAGCCCCCGCCCTGGGTGGGCTGGCCCACTGGTAGCTGTGTGGCTCCAGGAGGGTAGCGCTTGCTCTCTGGGCCTCACATGTCCCCTCTGGACCTCGGCTCGCTGGGAGAGTCAGGGAGGGACCTGGTGGTTGCCAGCCAGCGTCCCAGCTCTGCTACTTAAGCCACCAGTGAGGCCTGGACTGAGTCACATCCCAGTCACAGACCCTGACAGAGGCTGAAGCCGGTCCCCTGTGGGCACGGGTCCCTGTGCTGAGCGTCTGTCGCTCCCCTTGTGTCCCCTAGCTGTGAAGGAGGCCGCGGTGCAGCGGAAGCACAACCTGTACCGGGACAGCATGGTCATGCACAACAGTGACCCCAACCTGCACCTGCTGGCCGAGGGCTTGCCCATCGACTGGGGAGAGGAGTACGGCGACAGTGGTGGTGACAGGGGCGAGGGTAGCTGCAGCCCTGGCTCCCCAGAAGCAGCCACCCTCTCGGAAAAGCGACGGCGTGCCAAGCAGGTGATGTCCGTGGTCCAGGACGAGGACACAGGGCTGCCTTTCCAGGCTGGCTCTGAGCCGCCGTCACCTGCGTCCCCGGACAGTGTCACCGAGGTCCGTAGCCTGCTGTCCCAGGATCTGCGAGCTGAGAGCCCTCCACCAGAAAGTTCCCTGCTCAATGGAGACCCTGCCCAGGAGAGTCCCCAGCCCACGGTGGCTCCCAGGGCCTCCTCGCCACCCACCTCACCTGCTCAGCATCTCCCACCTGGAAAGGCTGTGGACCTTGAGCCCCCCAAGCCCAGTGACCAGGAAACAGGGGAGCAGGTGTCCAGCCCCAGCGGCTGCCCCCGCATCCACACCACCACCGAGGACGGTCTGGGGATGCAGACGGAGTTCTAGGCTGGTCGCCCCTTCTGCTGGACACGGCACCCGGCCCCTCCCTCTGAGGCGCTGGCGACGGCACCCCATCTGTGCCCTGTGGTGGAGGCGGGGCAGGTGGCGTGGCACCGTGGGGTGGGGCCCACCTGAGTCACTTTTCTGGGTTCAGTCCCTTCTCCCTGCCTTCTCCCTGCGGGCTGATCTCAGGCGCAAGTTCTGGTTTCGAGGATTTCTTCTGTGCTGGGGGCTGGACACTTCGGGAGCCCCTCCGCCCGCCCTCCTGCTCTTGCCGTCCTCCTCGGGAGAGGGAGACTGAGTGTCGGGTGCTGCGCCACGGAGCCTGGGAAGCTGGTCGATGGCCCCGCATGGCACCTGGCCTGTGGCACTGGGTGGCGGGGGGAGGCGGAGCACTGAGGCCCTGCCTCTTGTCCTGTCCCCTCCTCAGCCTCCCTGCCGGGCCCCAGAGGCCAGTCCCAGGGTGGATGCAGACCTGGCACCGGCTGCACTGAGGGAGGCGGAGGGGGCTCTTCGGGCCTGAGCAGGCGGGGTGCTGGAGGAGGGGGAGGTGTCGGGCTCTCAGGGGAGAGGGGCTAGGGGCCTGGGTGGAGGAGAAAGGCCTAGAATGTGCTGGTCTGTTGAGGGGAAGTGTCCCGAGGGGAGGAAGTAGGTGGCCTCTGTCAGAGGTTACAGTCACCTGAGCAAGAAGCCGAGATGGCAAAGTGAGGGCTGCTGGAGCCAGAGTGGGGGGCTCTAGCTCCCCATGTCTCCCAGGCCAGCCCGGCTCCTTCCTGCTCCCCGGTGTCCCCCCTCCCTCAGAGGCAGGGCTCAGGGGCTGGACTGTGCCCACCGGAGCTGGAAGGGGCTCCCCAGGAACAGAGGGAGGCTCCCGAGAACCCCCAGGATCTGGAGTCGTCTGAGCTCGGCCTCATCCTAATCTCCAGGCCTCTCCCGCAGTGTCCCCGTGAATCACTGTGGGCTTAGCCCTTGTCCCTTCCATCTGTTCCTGGTGTGAGGGGCAAGTCCGTCCCCAGGGTCTCCCCTGTCACTGTGAGGGGAGGGTGGGTTGGGCAGGAACTCTCTCTGCCGTGTCCCTGGGTGGTCGTGTGTCCCAGCCCTGCAGCCTCCATGCCCTGGACGTACTTCCAGGGCAGGGGCCTGAGACCCCCAGGATGGCGCTCACAGGTGCTCAGGGACCCCAGTCCCCAGCTCTGATCTTGGTCACGTCACTAACCTCTTCTGATCTCTCCTAGTGCCTTGGGGGTTTCGATCATTGTTCCCAGATACGGTATCAAAGATCCTATGCAAACTCTTAAGCTTCGCTAATCAATAAACGCTTTATTTAAAGCCACTTCCCTGTGTGTTGCTGGTGTGGGGCGTGGGGGGGGGACCTGGCTCCAGGGCCTGTGTCTAGGAGTCTCCTTGGGGCTGGGGCTGGGGCTGGGGCTCTGTGACTCGGCTTCTGGGCTCGTCACTTCACCAAGTACCAGCAGGTTTCTGGTCTGTGTTCCAGTAGCCTCCCATTGATAGAGGAGGAAACTGAGGCTCAGAGAGAACACCTGTCCAAGCCCATGGAGCTCCTATCCTAGGGGACTGTCCTCATGGCAACTCAGGTGGCTTCCTCAGCCAGACCTATGCAGGGTGCTCTCAGCAGCACTGGGTGACAGTAAGGCCCAGAGGGATGGCAGATGTGTTGAGGCCAGTCAGGGCCCCGGGGTGTCCATCCTAGGGACTGGCCCAGGCTCATGCTGGACGCAAACGGCCACACCGCCTCTTCAAGACCTGACCACGTGCCAGTGTTTGAGGGACACTTCTGTAGGCTGTGGACTTCACATCGGGGGCCAGGAGACTCAGGGCAGCTCTAGGCCCAAAGGGGTGGGGCACCCTAGCTGAGAGGACCGCACAGGGACACCCAGCCCTCTGCAGCCGGCAGGGTGGGGTGCTTCCTCTGCGGGTAAAGCATATCCCTTTGGCAAAGGCGCCAGAAACGTGCAGTGGGGAAAAGAGCCTCTTCCATTGGGAAGAGGAAATCCACAGGCACAAGGTGAGACTGGACCCCACCCTCTCCGCAGGCGACCAGCATCAGACCCTGTCCTACCAGGAGGAAAAGCCACTCGTCATGTTGGCGTAGGAACCAAATTCCTCCAGTGCCAGAAGTCAAATCAAGACTCAATAAATGGGATGGTATCAAACGAGAGTTTCTTCACAGCAAAGGAAACAAGAACCTGAAGAGAGAGCCTCCAGAAGGGCAGAAAATCCTGCCACCCGCACCTCGACAGCACCAATCCCCAGGATGTATGAAGAACTCGAGGCTGTGGCTCGGCGGTAGAGCACCCACCTCACATGTGTGGGACCCTGGGGTCGATCCTCAGCACCTCATAAAATAAATGAGTGAAATGAGCGTGTTGTGTCCAACTACGACTAAAAATAATTAAACAAGACTCAAAAAACTTAACTCCAAAAAACCCCACAAATAATCCTGATCAACAAAGGAACTGCACAGACACTACACAGAAGAAGAAATATGATCGGTCAACAAATATAAAAAAATGTTCAACATCACTAGCAATTACAGAAATGCGAATTAAAACTACACTGACATTTCATCGCACTCCAGTCACAAGGGCAATCATCAAGCATACAAGTCACAATTAGCGTTGCGAGGAAGTGGGGATAAGGCACACCTGAACACTGCCAGGGGGACTGCAAGCTGCTGCCGCCACTCTGTAAAGAGCATGGAGAGTCCTCAGAAAACTTGGAACGGAACCACCACTTGACCCAATTATACCACTCCTCTGCATTTACCCAAAAGACTTTAAATCAGCCTACTATAGTGATGTGGCCACATCAATGTCTACAGCAGCTCAGTTCACAATAGCTAAGCTATGAAACCAACCTAGGTGCCCTTCAACAGATGAATGGATAAAGAACATGTGGTACATATACACAAAGGAATACTACTCAGCCATAAAGAAGGGAGAAATTATAGCATTTGCCAGTAAATGGATGGAACTGGTACTATCATGCCAATCCCCCAAAACCAAAGGCCAAGTGTTCTCTCTGACATGCAGATGCTGAACCACAATAGTGGGGTGGGGGGAATGGAGGTTCACCAGATTGGATGGGGGAGCGGGAGGAGGGAGAGGAGATGGGAATGGGAAAGACAGTAGAATGAATCGGACATCACATTCCTCCGTCCCTATATGGATACATGACCAGCGCAACGCCTCACCATGTACAGACGCAAGAAAGGGAAGTGGAGCTCCATGGGTGTGCAATAGGTGACAAGACACTCCACGGTCATACGTAACTAAAAAGAACAGAAAAAGTAAAGGACCAAAACCATGTCCCGATGGGTGCCATGGGGGATGTCGGCTCCCTGGTCAGCCTGGCCTGGTGGCCTGGGGCTTAGGTCCCACCCTCTCTCAGTCACCAGGGCTGGGATGCACAAAGGGCCACAGGGTCAAAGGCCAGGGCTCAGCTGTGTGTCGCTGGTTCCTTGCAAGTTTCTAACTGAGCTCAAGCTCCTCCGCCGGAAGAGGGACAGAACACCTGTCTCTGGCCCTCGTGAAGATTAGGGAGCCACAATCACGTCCTCCAGGTTACAAGTCTGAGGCTCCTCTGGGCAACTTAGACCTTGCCTCAACATAAAAAAGAAGAAGAGCTGGGGTGGGGGGGGTAACTCAGTGGTAGAGCCCTGGGCTCAGGCCCGTACTGCCAAGGAAAAAAAGCCATGTCTCCAGAAAGTGGGCGGCTGCCTCGGCCTCGGGCCTCTGGCCTCAGGCCTCTGGCCTTGGTCTCCTCTGGACCAAGCTGAAGCCAGGAGCCTGGGTGGGAGGGGCGTCATCAGAAGTCCCCAGGAGAAGACAGGGAAGAGGCATCCAGCTCTCAGAGTCCTTGGAGAGCAGGACTCCCATGGTGAAGTCATTCACTCTGTCCTCTCCAGCACTGCAGGACGGATGGTCCCGGTGAGGCAGAGAGGTGCAGGGCTCCTCCCCAGCCCTCTCCGGTGCTGTACCTCAGGCGAGCACTCAGCGCCCCCTGGTGGCCACCAGCTGAAGCCGGCAGGGCCCGGCACCGGCCACACTGGATGCAGCGGAAGAAGCAGGCCTGAAGCTGGCCAGGCTGGCTGGGTGAGGCCCAGATACCCTGAGCAGCTCAAAGCAACGGTGGCCCTTGGCTCAAAAAATCTGCCAGGAAACACATAATAAAGGTGCACCTCTGCCTCAGGTCCAAGGGCGCACGGCTTTCAGGTTTCCAGCACAATGGTGCAGGTTTGGGAGTCAGGACGTCTGTGCTCAAACCCAGCTCCACCAGGTCCCAGTCACATGTCCGGCATCACCCCTCAGCCTCTGCTCCCTTGTCTGGGGTAACACCAGTGCGCGTTACCCCAACACGACCCACCACTGAGCATCCCCGATCATGGAGAGGTGCTGCTGCTGTCCCGGCTCTGGTTCCCCCGCCCCCCACGCAGCAGTGCCCTTCTCCCTCTCCTTTCAACTGAGGTGCACCCACTCCTGGACTCGTTCCCTGGTTGAGCTGCTCTTCTCCTGACCCAGTCCCCTCCCCTTCTGGGCTCCCAGGAGGTCCATGGATGACATGGGCCAGGAGCTCACCGATAGGTTTATTGATGTTCCTGCTTTGGGTGGAGCTGCGCGGGTGAGGAGCTACAGATGTGCAGCATGGGTGGGGCATGCACAGGGAGCAGCAGAGGGGAGGCCCGCGGCACAGGCCTGCAAGGCTCACCCCTCCCCAGGACATCCCCACTCCAGGCCAGGACAGCTGGCACGTCCCACAGGTGAGAATGGCAATCCCACAGGCGGATGGCCGGTAGGTGGAGATTTTCAACTTGGCCAGGGTGCTCATTCCCCAGGCCAGGTGGTGGCACAGCCACCTGTCCACTCCCTGGACCCTGTCCCCGTGCCACCAGGGCTGGTCCCCAGTAGAGCCATGCATGCCCCCTCTTCAGCGTTTGGACTAGCTCTGCCATGGGTTGGGAGTGCCTCCACCTGGCCCGACCCACAGGGGGCTCACGGCTGGGGGCTCACAGGTGGTGGGGAGAAGCCCAGGAGGGGGCTCACCCCAGCGTGGGTGGCGCAGGAGTGAAGGGCACCTTGGGCCTGTGGTGGCGGAGGCGGTGCCGAGGGCCCCT
This sequence comes from Ictidomys tridecemlineatus, assembly GCF_052094955.1. NCBI lineage: Eukaryota > Metazoa > Chordata > Mammalia > Rodentia > Sciuridae > Ictidomys > Ictidomys tridecemlineatus. The sequence goes on along the minus strand of NC_135480.1, from coordinate 202,658,354 downwards.
CAGCTGCTGTGGTAGATCCGGAGGCGCTGGGCAATCTCCTGGCGGCACAGCGGGCAGGTGCGCAGCGGCTGGCAGCACTGCTGGCAGCAGCAGACGTGGCCACAGGTGAGGAAGACCATCTGGGCCTGAGGGAAGAGCGGCCGTGAGGGTGGGGCCCTGCTGGGTTCTCTGGGATGGACGCCACTGAGTCCCAGACCCTGGGACCTAACCTTAAATATCTGGTGCCATGGTCACCATAAGCCATTCAAATATCATAGAGATAAATGCCACAGTTCACAAAAACCTAGTTGTTATGTTTGCAGTTTTGTGTCTACTTCTCTATGTTTTGTAAATAACATGTGAAAGCCCAGAACCCACCCCCACCCCTTTCCTTAAATAAAGTTTCTTGGCCTCTGTCCATGTGGTAGCTGTGTGGGGCCCTCTGCAGGACCATGGCTTGCTTAACCAGCCCCCGCTCCTGGGCACTGAGGTCCCTGGCGGTTCTTTTCAGTGGTGGGAGGGAGCCCAGCCTGTGCCAGGCAAACGCGCCACCACTGAGCTCCCGCCCATATTTGTAGTCTTCACGGTGCGTGTGCTTGCCCAGGCGGGCTCTGGTCCGTGAGCAAGAGTGCTGTGCCTGTCCCAGGCTCTGCCCTAGCACTTCTTGCTCAGAACACACCCTTAGGAGATGGCCATGGCTGTGCTCCAAAGCCTTCACAGCCGTCTGCCATCTGCAATGTTGAACTGGGCCAGAGAGCAGTGGTCCATTTGCACCATGCCACTCCCTGGCTACATTAATGACCAGGGGACTGTCACACTGCTAACACAGCTGCTTTTATAAGCAGCATCCCCTGGTGGCGGCAAGTGAGAATTGATAGTTTATACACTTGTTTAATTTCCGAAGAAAGTGTTAATTCTGCAACAATTTTTAAAAGGTGATTTTTAAAGAGACTTGGCAGGGAAAATCCTGTTGTTGATATTTCATGACCTGGGAGAATTCCCTAATATATTTTTTAAGTTGGGGAAAAAAACCTTCTTATGAAAAAAAAAAATAAAAATGTTCAGAAAATCATGTTAGCATTACTCATATTTTGGTCACGGGACCATGGGTCATTTTTGTTTCCTTTTAATTTCCAAAATGTCTAATGAATACAGTATACTTCTGTAACCACAGGAAACTGTTGGGAAATGATGCACAGGTCTGGAGGGGCGGAGGAGGACGGCTGTGGGCATGGGGCAGAGGGGGGCTAGGTGGGTCCAGCACCCTGGTGGCCCTGCCTGGTGGCCCCAGACTCACCTCGCGTTCCAGGCACACAACACACTCAGAGGCCTGCGGCTGTAGCTCAGCAGGGGGCGCTGATGGTCTCACTGGCTCAGGAGGCTCCTGGGGGTGTGTGGGGGACTCCAGGGCCCCGAGGACCTCTCCCTTGGGTGGTTCCAGCTCTGAGGAGACCAGAGGGACAGGCTGAGCCAGGGGGTCATCCTAGGTGCTCCCAACCCCTAGGGGTGCCCCTGGCCCTGGCTGCCCACAAGTGTGTGACCTGGGGCTGTTGTGATCTCTGAGCTGGGGACGGGCTCCCCACCATGCCCTCTTATTCCTCCTCTCTGAGCCTCCTCCCTGTTTCCCCATCCGTGAAACAGGAGTGAGTTTCTGCCTGGCTACCTCATGACGATACCAGGCATGGCCACCGTGCTTAACAGGGCCACTCATCCTAACTCAGCCACTCTGCAGCAGAGATGAGAAATCTGAGGCTCAGAGGGAACACCGCTTGCTGGGAGCCACAGTGCCACCTTGTGGTGGAGCGCAGAACAGAGGCCCTTGGTTAGGGGCTGAGCTTTGAACTACCAGGCTGCCCAGGAGACAGCATGGGCTGCCGCCCATCAGGAGACGGGAGGAGCAGGAAGCAGAGGCCTCCAAAGCTGCTTCCAGCTGCTCACTCTGCTCCGAGCCAGCCCCTGCCAGGGCCAATCAGCCAGCCACTCATATGGTTGGGGCTCTGTTAGGAGAAGCCCTGGAGAAAGCCCTGGGGTCAGTACCTGGCTGTATCCTGGCCTTGGCCAGCAGCTCCTGGACTCTCTGTAGGATCTCATGCTGCAGGCCAGCTTCTGAGACGCCAATCTGCGGCAGTTCAGAAAAGAGCAGACTGTGACTGGGGCTGAGCAGGAGCCTGCTCTGCTGGGTGGAGCTGCCTGCGAGGCCCCGGCCCACAGGGAGCCTCTGGTACCTTTGGTTGGAATGTGGCAGACCAGGCTCGGGATCAGCATCAGGCAGTGCCCAGACAACTGTGAAGGTGACTGGCTCAGGTCTAGGGGCACTGATCAGTGTGGCAGGGGGAGAAACTGAGGACCCAAAGGACAGCAAGACTAGTAACAGCTACAGCTCATCAAATACTGTCCAGTGCTAGGGATTACACCAACGATGTCACTTGCATAACCAGGTGACAGGGAGAGAAGCCACAGTTCAGCCAAGCTGCAGAGAGGCAGCTGTGCCTGGCCACACAGTCCCTGGGCTCCCAGAGCCCATGTGGCATGGCCCAGGACTCTTCAGTGCCATCTCGTCCTCTGTCTGCAGGAGAGACAGGACAGCAGAGTGGAAGAGAACAGGGACTTGGGGCCAGACCACCTGAGGTCAAGCCCTAAGCTTGCTCAGGGGGCTCAATTTCCCCATCTGAAGTTGCCGAGGACAGCGGCACCTGTCTCAGGGGCTGCCAGGAGAGCGAGTCATCGAGTTCAGGTCTGCAGACTATCGGAGCCTTGCCTGGGAAATGCAAGCATCCACTAGGAAGGCGACAGCAGCCATCGGGTCATTCTATTTTAAGCAGCACGTGGCTAACTGGACATACAGAGCTTGACTCACACCCAGAACTTGGCTGGGGCTCAGGCAGTGCTGTGGCCATGGCTGTGAAGCCAAGGGGCAGGGTAGGGGCTGGACCAGACCACCCCCAAGGACATGTGTTGACACTGCAGAGCACACATAGGTGGCTGGGGACAGATGGGGTAGGCATGAGGTCATCTGGACACAAGGAAGCCCTGGGCCATTTAAGCATGACTGGCCCTACCACACTGAATGAAAAGCAATCAGCCCTTGCCTCTGACCTCCTCAGGGGCCGCTGCACCCACCTTGGCCAGGTCCCCAGGGCTCATGCGGCTCAGCATGTCCAGTGAGATGCGGTGGTGGGCAAAGATGGGCAGGTAGTGCTCGGCAGAGAGCTGCACCAGCAGGGCCACCAGCTGGCGCTCCATGCCTTCCTCCTGCAAGACACACCCGAGCAAGGCCAGGGTGCCCACGTGGAGAGAGGGAGAGCCATTCCATCTGTCAACTTGAGGTAGTGAGCGACTTAAATGTCCACCGCAGTGGAACTGTTAAAATACACCAGGGTTCACTGCACACAGGACACCACGGAGCCTGGGGTGATGGGGCGGCTCTGCGCGTGGGCGGGAGAGCTGTCCGTCCCAGCTGCCAAAACCGTGGGTACCGGGCTTTTATTATGTATTTTATTATGTATTTAAAAAGTGTGCGGGGCTGGGGCTCAGCAGTGGAGCGCTCGCCTAGCACATGCGAGGCCCTGGTTCGATCCCCAGCACCACATAAAAATAAGTAAATAAAGGTATTGTGTCCAATTACAACTAAAAAATAAATATGAAAAAGTGTGTGTGCTCGTGAGAGAGAGGAGGGAGAAGAGAGAGGAGGGAGAGACCTCAGTCTGTCCTGCCCCTGCGGGGCTCGTGGTCTTGCCTGCAGGACGGTGACGGGCACCCTGTTTTCTCCCTCTCCAGAGTGAACGGGCTCTCACTCTCATTTCTGTTTCTAAAGGGTCCTGGCACACGAGGGTCACCAGAAAAATGAACTGAATTAAACTGGAGTGACCAGCAGCAGGGCAGGGCTGAGGCTCTGTGGCTCCTCTGGGAGGATCCCTGCTGGCCCCCAACCCAGAGGGCAGCGGTGTTCTTACCTGCAGCTTCAAGGACAAGGGCTTTTGGTTCAGAAGTCGCTGATACTGGATGAGCCAGTAATTTTCCTGCTTGGTCTCACTTTTGGCTTCTAACTCCGTCTGCCAAGAATGGAAACAGTCAATGTTAGTTACAAACCAGAAATAAAAACTAACACTGCCAGGCATCGTGGCCCCTGCCTGTAATCTCAGCAACCTGGGAGGCCAAGACAGGAGGATCACAAGTTTGAGGCCAGTCTGGGCAACTTAAGGAGACCCCATCTCAAAATACAAAAAGGGCTGGGATGTGGCTCAGTGGTAGAGCACCCCTGGGCTCAATTCCCAGTACTGGAAAAAGAAGGAGCAGGGGTGGGAATGGAGGTGAGGAGGAAGAAGAAGAAGAAGAAGAAAAAAAGTGTAATGACAATGACAGTTGTGAACTGCGTTCCTCTGGGCAGATGGTGGCACCTGGTAGTTCACAAAGGGCTGTCCCATCACTTGTCCCACCATTTAACCCACTGAAACCAAGAAGGCTGGAAGCCTTGCCTTTCCCAACTGAGGCCAGGGATGATTCTGGAGAAGGAAGGTGACAGATGCTTGGTGCCACACACCTGCGCCTGAGCCCCCTGCCACCTGGTCCCACACTCTGCCACTGCCTCTGGAGAGATGCCCTCTTATCTGCTGGTGGGAGAGCAGGCCTATGCAGCCCTCTCTGTCCCCAGAGAGCCCAGACTGCCCGGGTACCAGGCAGGGCGCAGGCTCCTTAGGACACTCCGGTTTCTGGGGAGGGCTTCGCCGTGGGGCAAGTCTGAAGACTCAGGAACGTGCCAGGGGCGGTGCCCTCCTGGTGCCTTGTGATAACCATCATCAGTGCTGTTCTGGGCCAGCGCTGCCCTAGGTGAGGGGACGGAGCAGTGAGTCACACCAATGCCCTCCACAGGGACAGCCCCAGCCGTGGCCTTTCTAGAGCACTGTGCGCTGGAAGATTCTGCCTCACAGGGAGGAAGCTGAAGCCCCGTGGGACAGGGATCCCCTGCGCTCAGGGCCTGGAGGCTGCAGCCACCTCGGGAGCGGCTCCACACGGGCCTCTCCCCACACACTTGGGCCTCATGTCCCGGGCAGGCCTTCCTTGGCCTTGCCAAGCTGTCCCGGCCCTCCCTGGCTGAGGGCATACCTCCGTCCTTCACCTGTGGCCCTGAGTGCTCTGCTGGGTGGTGCTGCCCCCTCCCTGGAGAGGCCCCAGGGCTGCGAGAACAGAAGCACCAGGCCACAGCATATGGCTGGCACTGCACGCTGCCGGGCCACCTGTCACACATGCACACCGTGTGGGCGGTGGTGGTGAGGCCTCACGAGGAGCAGGCTGCGTCTGATTGGCACAAACACGCCACCTGGGCTTTTGCTGGGCTCTGCAAGGAGACCGTCTCCCTCTTCCGGATCTGCACAGGCGGGGCCCAGAATGGAGCTTTCTCAGTGACTCGGCAAAACTGGGTCTTTTTCAGTCCCAGCTGGTGGGCCTGGCTTCTGTCCTCTCTGCCTGGGTGCCCACGGGGTCTGCAGGAGATAGCCACTGTGGGCTCCGCCACCCCGACAGGCCTCAGAATCAAAGCCATCTGCACAGAGGGTCTGGCCTCCTGCCCAAAGCTTATTCAGCAACCCGCCCTGGATGTGGGGTGTCCTCTCCCGGAGGCGATCCTCATGCTGTCCCCAAAGCCTTAGCTACAGGGCTGGGGCTGGGGCTCGATGGCAGAGCGCTCGCCTAGCCTGCATGAGGCACTGGGTTCGGTCCTCAGCACCACATAATAATAAATAAAATAAAGTTATTACAAGTTAAAAAAATACATATAAAGATGTTACTTTAGAAAAAAGTCCTTAGCTACAAAGACACCCAGAGACCATTGTTGACAAAGACTAAAAAACTGGTTAATAGAAGCCTGATCAAATGACAGCTTGTCCCAGTGCAGCCGCAAACAGGAACTCAGTGGGTCACTTGAATGACGTGAAGGCAGGCTGGTATTTTGTTTTTTATATTTTTAGTTGTACTTGGACATGATACCTTCACTTATTTCTATGTGGTGCTGAGGATCGAACCCAGGGCCTTGCCGCGGAGCCCCCGCCCCAGCCCCGGCTGGTCATTTTGAGAAGGGGTCTCTACACAGCCCAGACCGGTCAGCTCCTAGGTTCAAGCGAGCCTCTCATCTCAGCCTCCCAAGGAGCTGGGACTCAGGTACACGCGGCCCCAACGTGGGCCCCCAGGAATGTGCGTCAGGAGCCACATCCAGGCACTAGAAGGCTGCTCCTCTGTCCTTCCCCCCTTCCTTCTACAGGCGCCTTTACCGGAGCAATGAGAGTGATTAGAGACGCAGCTCACGTGTGGGAGAGGACAGCCATGTGTGTGGGAGGACACCGTGTGTGGGAGGACACCGATGTGTGTGGGAGGACATCGTGTGTGGGAGAGGACACCGTGTGTGGGAGGACACCGTGTGTGGGAGGACAGCCATGATGGGGGAGGACAGCCATGTGTGTGGGAGGACACCGATGTGTGTGGGAGGACACCGTGTGTGGGGGAGGACACCGTGTGTGGGGGAGGACACCGTGTGTGGGAGAGGACACCGTGTGTGGGAGGACACCGATGTGTGTGGGAGGACACCGTGTGTGGGAGAGGACACCGTATGTGGGGGAGGACACCGTGTGTGTGGGAGGATACCGTGTGTGGGGGAGGACACCGTGTGTGGGGGAGGACACCGTGTGGGGGAGGACAGCCATGAGTGGGAGGACAGCCATGGTGGGAGAGGACACCCGTGTGTGAAAGGACACTGTGTGTGGGAGAGGACACTGTGTGGGAGAGGACACTGTGTGGGAGAGGACACCCGTGTGTGAAAGGACACTGTGTGTGGGAGAGGACACTGTGTGGGAGAGGACACTGTGTGGGAGAGGACACTGTGTGTGGGAGAGGACACTGTGTGGGAGAGGACACTGTGTGTGGGAGAGGACACTGTGTGGGAGAGGACACTGTGTGTGGGAGAGGACACTGTGTGGGAGAGGGCACCGTGGGTGGGAGAGGACATAGTGTGTGGGAGGGCACCGTGGGTGGGAGAGGACATAGTGTGTGGGAGGTCACCGTGTGGGAGAGGTCACCGTGGGTGGGAGAAGACCCTGCTGGACCGAGGCCCAGCACATACCAGGATCTCACGGAGCTCCTCCTCCCGTTGCTTCTTCTCTTTGAGCAGCTGCTGCAGCAGGGAGCTGAGTGCCCGGCGCTGCCCCGAGACCACTTCCTGCAACACAAGTCGGCCCCTGAGCTGCCAAGCGAGCGCCCAGCGCCAGGGCCGGGTGCGCTGCACTGCTGTCACTCGTTCTCAGCTCAGTTTGAGGCTCTGCCCGATGCCTCTTGGCGAGGTGGGGACACAGCCAAGAGGCCCCTCTGCCCTGCGTCCCAGTCCCCTTCCTCCCAAGCCCCTGTCTCCCTTCCTGAGCTTAAGACAGGCATGGGACCCCAGTGACTGATGGCGATGAGTGGGAAGAAACATCCAACAAAAAATGACGGGCCACCGGCCTCGCTGACCACAGAGCACGGGCAGAAGCAGGGCGGGGAGGGCGGGCGGGGAGCGCCACGTGAGGAAGCCTGCCACGTGGAGGCACATGCAAACCGGAGCCCGTGTCGTGTCCCTGCCACTCATCCTCTTACCCCTGGGAGCCCCAGGGGAGCCCTGGCAGTGGGGGCCCCTCCAGCAGGGACAAGGGCACCGCCAAGCGTAGTGGGACAGTTTCTGAGTAACCCCAGCCCCTCATCTCTGAAGCTCACAAAGGGCCTTCTCTGATGGCCAGTGACACAGACTGGCCCTGAGTGACTGCTTCCACCTTGGGGTGGGTAGAAAGGGAGGCCCAAGGTGGGCAGTGACGTGCCCAAGGTCACACCGTATCTCTGGACAGGGCTGAGGGCAGGACTCCAGGTCCCAGCATCCTCACTGTGAGCCCTCCACTGAGTACGACGGGGACAATGACAGACGCAGGCTCTGTCTGGGAGCCGGCACGGGCACATATCCTCACAGGCCACCCCTCCAGCCCCTTAGTGAGCACCTGGGGAGTCTGGGGTCCAGAGAGGGGAAAGCACAGCCCTCCTCTCCACATGCCAAGCCACACAGCAGGTCCCAGCTGTCCAGTCCAGACTGCTGTCCACCCCCCCCCCTGCTGCCCTCTCGCCTCTGTGACAAGACACCTAGGTTGGCACACACAGATGCTGCCTACAGACAATGGCACAGAAATAGCTGGTCATCTTCTCCAGACATCCTTGGGACACCAAAAAGTCCCTTCTGCAGAGGCCCAGGGAGTGGGACCAGTGGCCCAGAAGTATGGCTTAAGGACACACCCTCTCCCAGTAAAGGAAACGCAGAGCGGCGGCGATGAAGCCCTCCTTCCTCTGACCCTCCTGCCTAGCACCAGCCCCACTGGCCTGGCTCGAGCTGGACCTCCTGGGGCTGGGGCTTGGTCCCACTCCCCTGTGCTGATGAGCAGTGGCCACGGGCCGGCCGGGAGGGAGCGCTGGGAGCCTGGCTGGGCTGGGGAGGGAGGGTGGCAGGCAGGGAGCCCTACGTACCTGCAGTGCCTCTGTGTCCAGGGATTTCCTCTTTAACTCCAGCTGTGTCAGCTGCAATAACTCAGTTTCTATTAACCTAATCTAGACAGAAGACGAGACAGGGGGTTTTATTTGCGTTAACCGTGGTTCTATTTTGCGTTGCTGACCTCTGATGGCCAGATGGGGCCTCAAAAACCCTTCTAGGGGAGGCTGGGGGCTCTGAAGAGGGGGACCTGAGGGCCTTGGAATCTCACCAACAGCACGGAGGGCAAACAGGATCCGCTTGCCACAGCTCTGCTACCTTGTTACATGGACACGCTGTCTGAGTCCAGGAGTCCAGCACAAGGCCTACTGCAGAGCCGACACCCAGTAAAGAAGTGTGGGGTAAAGAAGGGCTTCCTTCAGAGCCGGGGAGAGTAGGAACAGATGCACAGTCCCCTGAGCAGACTTTCTTGCTTCCTCCCATGGCAGAGGGCCTCAGAAGGGAAGGAAGAACTAACGGTGGCGGCTGACCATGGAGCATCCACTGAGTGCAAACCTGCTGTGCTTTATCTGCATCATTCATTTTCTTTTTTCTTTTTGCAGAGCTGGGGATAGAACCCAGGGCCCAACAGCGGTGAGGCAAGCCCTCTCCCACTGAGCCACATCCCTGTCCCTCTCTGCATCATTTAATTAGTTGTTCTCTGCCTGTTCGGATATATTATGTCTCCATTTTACAGACAAGAAAAAATTGAGGCTCAGAAGGTTACATAACTTGCCCAAGGAACAAAGCAGGTAAGTGAGAGAACTTTCCCTGGGATGCCTGCTCCAAGCTGAAGAGCTGGCCTGGGGGGTCACAACCACCCACCTACACTGAGCACGTCTGGGGTCAGGTCCCACAGTAGTGGCTTTACCCTGTGCCTATGACCCTCTGACCCCACTAACCCCTGGTCAGAGGAATGAGCTTCATTTCCGGCAATGTGGGGTTGAAATTAAATAGGGAAATTAAAAAGGATAGGTTGGTTTTGGCCAAAGAGGAAAGAAATAGAAAGAAAAATAAACCATGCAGAAAGGTGAGGTTTGAGTGTGCTGAACAGGATGTGATGAGCGTCCCATGGCCTGCAAGCTCCTCCTCCAGCCCAGCCCCATTCCAGAGCGTGCCACAGAGCCATAGCCCTGGGCTTGCCCAGGGCCACTCTGCATAGCAGAGCAGAGCCTGGGTGGGAGCACAGTCCCCTCCCACCAGGCCCAGGCCTCTCCCCAGCTCGAGGCTCCTGGTGACCCACCGAATCCCCGGCTAGGAAATCCAGTCTTCCTAGGGGAGCCCTGAGCTGCTGTCAGTCTGCCTGTGTTGGCGAGTCTGCGAGGAAGAGGAGGGCCCCAGGCACAGGCCTCTTGTGAGCCCTCAAGTGGGGGCCTCACACCTCGTCCTGTGACCTGCAGCCCTGCTCAGCAGCCTCCAGGTGGCTCTGAAAGCTGAGAGCAGGTCTAGGTGGAGCGCCCCCCAGCACCCACCTGGTTCCTGATCTGCCGGTGCATCAGGTCCTTCTTCACCTGGAGGGCCTCAAAGGCAGCCTTCTGCATGGCGCTCTGCAAAACAGATGGCACTCGGGCCGCTCAGCACAGCGGTGGCGCTGCTCTCCCAGGGCCATCCGGGGAGTAAATCTGCATACAGTTCCTGGGCACATGATTTCTACGTTTCTCAGGGAGAGACTGAAATACACATTCACCTTTTCTTCCAAGTTTTTAAAATCCTAACGTTAAGGGCTTCCCATGGGCTGGTACCCTGCTCCGTGCTCTCCCTGCACCTTGCACCGATTTCTACAGCAGTGGCTGGCCTGCGAGCCTCTGGGGCCGGGCCGTGGGGATGAGCCAAGTCTACTGAGCTCCTGAGCCCCTCCTTAACCAGAGGCAGATGTCTGCCCTGGGAACAAGACCCTCCTCAGCCCTGTCTCACAAACATCAGGTCACGCTATTAGGAAAACAAGAGACTGGGCTAGAGAGAAAGGGGGAAGGGAAGGTGGCCTGGAGGGGAAGGGAGAGCGCGGGCTACAGGGAAATGCTGCAGACCGCAGGGCCCACGGTGGTGGTGGGCGATGCTCTGTCTGCTCTGGGCCCAGCTAAGGAGGGGGACGCAGTAGCTGGAGTGTGAAGGGGGCGGGTCTCACCACGCTGTCCTGAGGGCTCCATGGACACCATTACCTCTCACCCTGTGAGGCCTTAGGATGAGCCCTGTATACAGGATGGGGGAAGACCGGGGAGGTGCCCCAGGGAGGGGGTGCTTCTTTAGATTTGGTGACCAGAAGACCATGTTCCAGAGGCCTCTCCTTGCCCCTCTGGACATCTCCAAGGTCACAGAGTCTCCTGTCTTACACACTGTCTGGCTTAGGGGACCTGGGTACCCCTGTCACCTCTGCCCTCACGCCCCAAGCCAGGGCTCACCTCCTGCAAGATCTGGCTGATGGCTTTGTTCTGATCCATCTGCTGCCATGACAGGATCTGCTGGAACCGCTCATCCATTTCGGCCATGCTGCCAGAAAGACAGCACATTTGTTAACTCTGAACATCTCCTGAGTACCTATTATGTGCACACACCTTGGAGGAGATGAGATACCATCCATTCACCGACCAATACCCATGGAGTCCCTGCTGGGGCCATGCCCCTGGCTGGGCACACACAGTTTGTCCAAACTGCATGGTCCCAGAAGGGAGGTGCTGGAGCCAGGAGCTGGCAGAGAATCTCCCAGGTCCTCTCACCCCTCCAGTCATGCAGTCCCCTCCATGATGCTCCTACAATGGACACTTGGGCTCTGCCCAACCACTCCTACAGGTAGAGAGCTTCCAACCTCCCAGCAGGCCACTCCACAGGGAAAGCATCCTTCCTGGACACTGTTGCCCTGGCCATCTGCTCTCAGCTCCCTGGAACATGGCTGGTGATTCTGGCACAAAACCTGCAACCGCACACACGCCCTGGCCTCCATGCAGTCTTGGTTTTGAGTTATTGATTAGACCCTGAAGTGGGGGACTGTATGCTCATCAAATCCTCTAACCAATCTGCGAGTAGCTACTAGGAATTTCTGATGAGAAATTTTCAGGAAGGGACCAAGACTCCTCAGGTAGGAGGAATCTTGTACTCCCGAACCATGTCACACATCCAGAAAGGAGGGAGGTTCCTGCATCTGCAGGGACACAGGGATGGTTGGCACAGGCAAGGCAGGGGAGGGTGGTGAGTGAGTCAGGGCAGCAGGGGCTGCTGAGCACCCACTGAGCTCTTCTCACCCGGGCACCTTTGGAACCTTTGACAAGCCCACAGGGCTATGGTGAGCTTGGTGACCCAGACCCAGAGGGACCAGCAACACAGACAGCCCCATCACTCTCCCCCCTCCAGCATGTCCCACACCCGGCTTCATGAGCCCTAGGAACTGGACAAGGCCAGCCCAGTCCAGAGCGCGTGCTGCCTGCTGCCAGCCTCCAGTCCTGGCCTGCCACCTGCTGGCTTGTTCGCTGCATTAATCTCTTGGAACCTGAGCTTTGACTGTAAAATGGGACTAATAAAAATACAGTCCCTCACAGATAAGCTAATGCCATCAGTCTCTGGCTTGGCACAGGGACTGTGCATAAGAAATGGGTGTGACTGTTATTCCTGTATCACTGCCCAACTCTGAATCATGGGGTCCAGCTATAAAAGTCAGGAAGGCCGGTCACCACTTGTGCTGGACAGCATGGCCAAAGCTGGGGCAGCCCAGGGCAGGGGATCCAGTGCCCAGCTCTCTGCTGAGTCCTGGGCCCTGCGCCAGCTCCCCCCAGGCCCTGGCCTGGGAATGCTCTTCCTCCCCTTACCTGGAACAGGCCTGCTGGACCAGGCTCTGCCTCTGAGACTCGTAGGCCATCTGGATGAGCCGGTTCTTACAGCTCTCAGTCAGCATCTGCTGCATGGCGGCTGCGGACAGAGGGGTACGGGGTGTGCTGAGGGAGGGTAGCTACCCTTGGGGACCCCGGTAGGAATGAAGCTGCAAGAGGACAGGACTCGAGGCACCACCTACTGATGTGCCTGATAGTCACTATAGAAATTGTTTCTCTCAGGGCTGGGGGTGTAGCTCTGTGGTAGAGCATTTGCTTAGCATGCCTGAGACCCTGGTCCATCCCCAGTACCCTCAAAAAAAGAAGTTTCTTTCTATTTATTTATTTATTTATTTATTTATTTATTTATTTTTGGCTGGGAATGGAATCCAGGACTGCTTAAACATTGAGTCCATCCTGGCCCTTTTATATTGTTACTTAGAGACAGGGTTTCAGTAACTTGCTTAGGGCCTCACTAAATTGCTGAGGCTGGCTTTGAACTTGTGATCCTTCTGCCTCAGCCTCCCAAGGCAGAATTACAGGTGTGCACCACCATGCCCAACTTCTCTTTTTAACTATAAAACTAATATAAACCAGATATATGATGGTGTAGTCTGGGAAGGGTGACAGAAGGATCATAAGTTTGAGACAAGCCTCAGCAATTTAGTGAGACCCTGTCTCAAAATAAAATGAAATTAAAAGGGCTGTTTGAAAAAAAAAAAAGAGTAACCTGAGCTTGGAAGACGGACCAACCATAAAATACCAACACACACACACACAAACCTTCTATAACCTTGTCACCAAGAAACGCTACATTTTGATATGCATTCTTCCAGTAGATTTATTTGGAGGGGTACTGGGGTTAGAACTTAGGAGCACTTTACCACTGAGCTATACACCCAGCCCTTTTTATTTTTTATCTTGAGACAGGGCTTTGCTAAGTTACAGAGCCTGGTCTTGAACTTGTGATCCTCCTGCCTCAGCCTCCAGATTTGCTGAGATGACAGGTGTATGCTATTATGGCTGGTGCCAACAGATTTTTAATGCATAATTTTTGTATTTAAAAAAATTAAAATAGGAGGTTGAAACAGGAGAATTATAAGTTCAAAGCCAGCCTCAGCAACTTAGCAGGCCCTAAGCAACTCAGTGAGACCCTGTTTCTAAATAGAACATAAAAAAGGCTGGGGATGTGGCTCAGTGGTTTGCCCTTAGGTTTAATCCCTGGTACCAGAATAATACAATAAAATAGCCCTCTCCCTCTCTTTCTCCTCCCCCGGCCAACTCCCTTTCTCTCTGTGGGTGGAGGGAGAGAAATATAATAATTAAAAGCTGGGGAGGGCTGGGGATGTGGCTCAAGCGGTAGTGTGCTCGCCTGGCATGCATGCGACCCGGGTTCGATCCTCAGTACCACATACAAACAAAGATGTTGTGTCCGCATAACTAAAAAATAAATATTAAATTCTCTTTCTCTTAAAAAAAAAATAGCTGGGGAGCTGGGGCTGGGGCTCAGTGGTAGAGCACTTGCCTGGCATGTGAGGCACTGGGTTCGATTCTCAGCACCACATATAAATAAATAAATAAAGGTCTATAACCAAGTTAAAAAAAACATTAAAAAAAAAAAAAAAGCTGGGACTCAAGTGAAGAGGTATCTGTACAGTGGCCAACCCAGATGCTCACTGAGCGACAAATGCGCCAACAGTGTGGCCCATGCATGCTGTGGGGTGTCATCCACCCTTAAAACAAAGACGACTCTGACAGCTGCTGCTGCGTGATGCACCTCGAGGACCTCATGGTTAGTGCAAAGACACAAGAGGACAATACCAAAGGGTTGCACTGCACCAGTCCCCAGAGGAGGCAAACAGACGCCAGGAAATAGGGTGGGTATTTATGGGGGGCTGGAGGAGCGGGATGGGGAGTGAGCGCGAAATGGGACAGATTTTCATTTGGGGAAGATGGAATCATACTGGAGAGGCGCAGAGGAGAGGATGGGAACATCAATGCCACCGAACTGCACATTTCAGTGGTTAAAATGGTGAAGTTATGTGAAGAGCGTTTTGCCATAATAGAAAGAATAGAAAGAGAATCACATTAAACACAGCACTTCACATTTTTTTAATGAATATCTGCCTGTGTCAATTAGATGTGATGCTTATGACTGCAGAGGACTCCTGTACGTGGGTCACCAAAGTTTATTTAGGTAATTCTCTATTTGGATGCATTTGTGCTTTTTAAAAATAAAAATATTAAATGATCCTTCAATAAATATTCTTGCTCAAACATCTTTGTGAACATCTGATTATTTAATTATCCTCTAAGTAATCTTAGAAGTACAATCTTAAGGCATGAACAATATATTTAGGACTCCTGAAACTATGTGCCCTTGACTCAAGTGCTACCTTTCTAGAACTTTTTGCTATTTTTCTGCTGCTTCACCACTGAGCCACATCCCTAGATCTTCTGATTTTTTTTTAAAAATTTTTTTAGTTGTAGATGGACACAATACCTTTATTTATTTATTTATATGTGGTGCTGGGGATCGAACCCAGGGCTTCACACATGCAAGTTGAGTGCTCTACCACTGAGCCATAATCCCAGCCCCAATCTTCTGATTTTTTGAGAGGGGTCTCCCTTTTGTTGCTGAGGGTGGCCAAATTGCCCAGGCTGGCCTCCAACTTGTAGTCCTCCTATTGTAGCCTCCAGAGTCACTAGGATGACAGGTGAGTATCACTCTGCTGGGCCTTTTTGCTGTTTTTACTGAGTTGTTTTAGTTATAAAAATAATACGGGGTTGGGGCCTAACAGCATATGCAAGACCCAGTATGAGGCAGAAAACAAAACCAAATATAAAACATGCTCATTTTTTTAAAAAGTTAAGTAATAGGGAAGCTTGAATAGGGGAAAATGAAAGTCTCTAGACACGTTCCCATCCCTGTGCAGTTAATTAGATGAGATCCTTCTGGAAATTTCCCCACATTTTTGTTTTTACAAATGGTGGATACGAGTGACCTTTAACACCAAGATGCTAATGACCTGACAGGTGGTGGGGGGACACAGGCATGCCACGGGCTTGCCTCAGAGCCCAGCCCACAGACACCACAGACAGCCTTGCCTCCCGACAAAGGCTGTAGAGGCGGGGACACCCAACAGAATCAGTTCTTGTTTTAACAAGGGACAGGCAACACCTCCTTGGCTGTCCTTAGCCCACGTCTTCAAGTCCTCAGGGCCATGTGGGGTCCCTTCATTAGCGTGTACCACGTGGAGCCAGGACCATTCCTGAGGAATGATGGGAAGGGGCACAGCACCCAGGAACCCCAGAGGGCCCAGCCCAGTTCCCTGGTTCTCAAAAACAGGGAAGCCAGCCCTGTGGAAGGCTCATTGGGTCCAGGTGTGATCCCATCTGGCTCTCCTAATGACCCTATGAGATTGCCAGGTCATAGCATTTCCCCATGTTATAGATAATAAAATTGAGGCTTAGAAAAGTTAGGGACCAGTAATGCCCCCAAGGTCACAGCTGCTATCCAAGCTGAGACTCTGAATCCAAGCCTAGCCTGGCCCCATAGCCCCATCTCCATGAGCTGGACTTGCCTGCCTTTCTTGAGGGCTGACACTAGTGCTCTCCGCACATGACTGCCAGAGAGGGCTGCCCATCCACTGGCCCAGGCGGCCAAATGCTCTTCTCTAGGGCCCTCACCTTCCCCATCTCGGAACTCACCGGCGATCTCACGTTGTCGCAGGTTCTCTGTCTCCTCCTGAGTTATGGACATCAACTGTTCCATTCTTATTCTAGGGGGAAAAAAAGCCATCCATTCACTTGGCAAACAACTTTTCCAACAGGGAACCCCACCAGAAGAGCACCACCTCCTCCAGGAAGCCTGCCCTGAAGAGCCAACCCAGATGAGCTCCCTGAATGCCCACATCACCACCTCCTCCTGTGGGGCCTGTTAACTCCAGCCCTGTAGCTAGAGTACCTGTATAAAAGGGTGAACATCCCCTTAGAAAAATGGGCCAGTGCTTCACTACAAGTAACCAGCAAACATGGGAAGACGCTTAACATCACTGGCAAAGAAGGCCAGACCTGTTCACCTGTCAGGTTGGTTGAGATTAAGAAAACCAGGAGCTGCTGCTGCCGGCAACGATGGTGGAGAAATGGGCACATCTGTGTGCTGCTCAGAGC
The DNA here is from genome assembly GCF_052094955.1 of Ictidomys tridecemlineatus. Taxonomy (NCBI): domain Eukaryota; kingdom Metazoa; phylum Chordata; class Mammalia; order Rodentia; family Sciuridae; genus Ictidomys; species Ictidomys tridecemlineatus. The sequence goes on along the minus strand of NC_135480.1, from coordinate 202,641,881 downwards.
ACAAACCAGCTACATGTTTGTGAAGATGTGCTGGCACCCATCTAAATGTCATTTGCATATTTCACTAAAAAGATGATCATATAAAGCTTGGTGCCATGGTGCCTGTCTATAATCCTGACTACTTGGAAGCCTGAGTAGGAGGATCACAAGTTCAAGGCCAGCCTGGGTGATTTAGTGAGAGCCTGTCTCAAAATAAAATAAAAATTCTGGGGCACTAGCTCAGTGATAGAGTGATTGCCTAGATCATGCAAAGCTCTGGGTTCAATCTCTAGAACAAAAGAAAAAAAAAGTCACATAAATACCTAAGGGTACACTGAGAATCTGTTCACCATCATAATTTTTGAAATTATAAAAAACTGGAAGCAACTTAAAGGTTTGTGGGCAGAGGGCTAATTAGATAAATTATGATTTAATCACACAATAGAACATTCTTCAGCAATTACAAATTACCAGATTTGACATGGAAATTCATCCATGATATAGCAAGTGAAAATGAACAAGGTGACATGCAAGCACACATGCCTGCTGTGCTTTTTCATATGCCCAACTAGCAGGAGTGGCTTGGAAAAATCAATATCCTTTCCTGTTCCCTGCTGCTGGGACTTAGTCGCAAGGGCATGGATAGGTGGAGCAGCTCTGTCTGCTGTCCAGGGCCATAGACAGCTCAAGAGAAGGTGGCTTCTGGTAGAGGGCTGTACTCTGGGCCCAGCCCCACCCAGAACCAGGGGTTCTTGGTCAATGTGGGCCAAATAGATGATGCCACTGGCCACAACACTGCTTGGCTTGGACCGGCCCAGCTCCCCAGCCCCAGTTGAGGTTGGCAGCATGGGGGTGGCTACTGTAGCCCCAGGAAGCACCCTGCAGAAGGCCTTTCCAGGCAGTGGGGGCCTAGAAGTCTGGACTGACTAGGTGAGATAGGGCTCCTCCAAGGACAGCTCAGAGTCCTCGCTGCTATTGCAGGACCCGAGAGAACCAGGAGGGATCAGAATTGACATCTCAGGGAGGGGTGGAGGATGGAGTTGGTCCTTCCTCTCTATCATCTTTTCTAATTACAAAAGTGGTGTGCCCCAATATAGTCGACTCAGAAAACACAGAGAAGAAAATGAAGGCCACTACATGTAAGCCCCATGACTCAAAAAAAATTAAGTAGTAACCATGGGAATGGGCCCACATGCTTTCTGCACACAGATAGTGCAGAGTGTCTTTTTTTTTTTTTGGTTCTAGGAATTGAACCAAGAGGTTCTCTACCACATCCCCAGCCCTCTTTATTTTTTATTTTGAGACAAGGTCTTGCTAAGTTGCTTAGGACCATGCTAACTTGCTGAGGTGAGCCTTGAACTTGTGATCCTCCTTTCTCAGCCTCCCAGCTCACTGGGATTATAGGCATGTACAATCACTCTTGGTCAGAGTGTCTTTTTAAAATGATAACTGGTATATTCCTCTTTAAATACAGCCTCCCACTTTTCTACTTAGCAACATGACTGTTCTCCCTAGTGAAGAACACAATTGGCCCTCCATATACATGGGTTCCACATCTGTGGATTCAATTTACTGTGGATCAACAATGTTTGAAAAAAACCTGCCTCTGTACTGAACAGGTACATATTTTTCCTTGTCATTATTTCCTAAATAATAGAGTATAAGAGCTATTTAAACAGCATTGACATTGTATTAGACATTATAAGTTATCTAAACATAAAGTGTACAGGAGGAGGTTGTGTAGGTTATATGCATATACTTTGCCATTTTACATAAGGGACTTTGAGCATCAGTGGGCTTTGGTATCTGCAGATGGTCCTGGAACCAATCCCCCTCAGATACAAAGGGACAGACGTATTTTATTTCTTTTTCTTTCCATAAATGTAGATTTGTTCTTTTTTTTTTTATATTGGAAATATTCATTATGTATCCATCCTATTCATGTCTCTAAATTTTTTAAAGAACTTGAAAGTAGTGATAATTCATTTTTTGATCTAGTTATTTATTTTGACAGTACTATGGATTGAACCCAGAGCTTTGCACACGTGAGGCAAGCACTCTACCACTGAGTCACATTTCTAGGCCTTTTTATTTTTTATTTTGAGACCGGATCTCACTAAGTTGCCAAGGCTGGCCTTGGACTTGTGATCCTCCTGCCTCAGCCTCCCAATTGCTGGAACTGCCGGTGGGTCCTGCCACTCCTGGCATGGCAATTCTTTTTAATTTGATCCTAACAAGCTGAATCTCTTTATAGCTTTAAGAAAACTTTCTGGGACAATCTCCTGGAGATTCACAAAGACATTCCTCCCCAAAGCTCCACTCCCTGGAAGGACGCTTACCTTTCGTTTTCCAGAGACTTCAAGATCTCCGCACTTTTCTTTTGCCTGTGAAGAAAACCAGAGCGGTCCCTGCAGTCACCAGCCCTTTCCCGCAGCGCTGCCCCACCTCACTGCACGGGCCATGCTAGGGGCCTCAGTGCCTGCCTCTGAGCCCTGCCACCTGGAAGCTCTGTGTCCAGGCCAGTAAAGCCACTCCAGGCCCCAGATGTCCTCACTTGTGAAAACAGGTGAAAAACTTCCTGGGCTGTTTGTAAAAAGTAAATGAGAAAATAAGCATGAAGTGAGCTCCCAAAAGCGGTCACTTTCTGGACTCAGGCGCTTGGTAACTGACAGGTGAGGGAGCACCAGGCGCAGCAGGATGAGGAAGAGGAAGCCCGGAGGGACAGGAAACAGGCGAAAGCCTGCTTCTGGACTCTTCCTGCAATCTCCCCTCTAACTAGACATTCTCAAGCTTCTTGAAATCTCTACCTGTCCCCCTTCTCCCCAGCCCCACCGAGACCTGCTCTTAGGAGCTCCTACCTAGGACAGAATTTGTTCAGCTAAATCTCACTACAGGGTGAAGCCCTCAGGCAAAAGGCTCCTTGGAACTCAAAATCCTGGAGCAGGTGAGATCTCAACTACTTTGCTAAGAGCCACTCATTTTACAGAGGGGAAACCTGGGGCCAGCAGGGAAACACTTGCCACGGCCATAGGTCCAGTCAGTGTAAGTCCCATGACAAGGACTCAGACCTCGACATGTTTCGTAAGGTTCCTTTTTCTGTGTGTTGATGGGGATTGAAGCCCCTAGCAGGAGCACGTGGGTAGGAGTGCAGACCGTGGGGAGGACTGGACCTCCATTCTGGGACCTTGAAGGGCACCCTGCGGAGAAGGGCTCTGGGCCAGAGGCAGGGCCAGGACTGACCTCTGGTTCTCCTGCAGGAGTTTCTGGATGCGATTTGCAATGCTCTGCTCTGTCTGCTTTAGCTGTTCCTGCAGACGCTGCCGCTCTGCGTCCAGGTAGCGCTGGCGCTCACTCAGGCCCTGCTCCAGCCGAGACTGCTCCTGTGGGGCGGGAGGCAGAGGTCCTGAGTGAAGCCCTGATGTGCCATGGAACAGCTCTGACTGGAGCTAGGAGACTGGGTTTCCTGCCCCACTGTGCCTGTCTACACTGTGTGAACTTGGGGTTCCCCTCTTGCTGGACCTTAGAGTGCCCATTTGTGCCTGAGGAGGCCTGGGTGATGGGTCAGGGCCTTCTCTTTTAGGTACTGAGGCAGATGTGAGAGTTTAATCGCCCTGCCCTCCCACCTCAGGGGGGCCTTGGCCTGTGTCAGAAGGCCACTGGCTGGGGACAACAGTCTGATGCCTAGGCTGCTCACACCTCCTTAACTGTCTGGAGGATCTCATCCTTCTGACAGCTGCTCTGCTGAAGCAACTGGGCATGCTCTCGCTGCCCGAGGTCCAGGCGCCGCTCAAACTCCAGCTTCTCCAGCATCTTCTGTTCCTGCAGGAGTAAAGATGCTGGTGACTGCCAGCATGGGCTCCGTGGGCACCAGGACACAGCAGCAGGGGCAGTGCTAAGTAGCATGGACTGTAGGTCAGTGCTGAGCTACCCAGCTGTCCACTGGGGCCTGGTGGTCTAGAACCTGTCTGGCCTCCCACTCTGAGCTTCTGTCTCAGGATACTCTGCCACCACTGGAGGAGGCACAAGGATGCAGTGAGACAATGCACGTGAGAGGAGAGCACATCTTCAGCCTTGAATCAGAGCCAGGAATAAGCTCTTTCTTCAAATATCTCAGGAGTTGAGATTTTTAGTGAACAGATCAGAGAAGAGGAAAAGAGGCATCTTCTTACCTTCCTCTTCTCATAGTCAGAGAACCTGTTCTGGGGGAGAAGAAACAGAGGTCAGGAGACGGCCCAGCTAGGGTGTTCAACAGCACATGTACCAGAATCTCCCCGGTGGCCTGGCCTCATGCGGACCCTGGCCTACCCGACTGCTGCATCAGAATGGGTGGGGGGCTGCCCGGGAGGTGCCAAGACAGCTCTGGGCAGGCAGCGCTGAGCAGGCCTGGTGCTCCAAAAGAAGACCATGAAACAAGGTACACACTTCCCGTGGCTGTGTGTGGCACCTAGAGCTCCTGTCTGGCCACCTAAGCACTTGCAAATGCAGAAGGAGCATGTACAGGTTCCTACAGGATCGTTGAAGAGTGAAAACTAAACCACACCAGCGTCCACCAACAGGTGACCACATCAGTGAGCCCTGGAGCCTGGGATGTATATTGTAAATACTTTCTCAAAGTACAGATTAGCACAAGTTTCCTAGATGGTCATCTCTTCCCTCTCCAACTTTCATTGAACTGTCCGAAAAATATAAAATTGCAAATGCATTTACATCAGCAGCAGAAACAGGGAAGGGTGGCATCTGGCAACCAGAAATCAACCAAAGCATCACTGGAAGCTGTGAAGCCAAACCCCGGCAGCCATGCTCCCCTTCCCTGCAGTGCTGTCCTCCACCACAGCCAGCAGAGCAAACTGTCTGTGAGCCTGGGCTGTGGAAGCCAACGGTGGAGACAGTTTCTGCTGCTCCAGGAGCAGGGGCCCCAGGCTGCAGTGCAAGTCCTTACTGAGCATCCTGCAGGGCCACCTGTCACTGGTGCTGGCCTATGTGCCCATCAGCCTCCTTCACTACACCTAAGGCATGGTGGGGGGCATGTGGTATGTGGTCAGGAAGAATTTGTTGAAACAACAAAGAGCAATCCAGACATGATCCCATCCCAAGGACAGACAAGACGGTAGAAAAATTATTTACCCCTTTCATTAAATTCAGCACGGTGTTAAATGCTGCCAAGGAAATGCACAGGGTGCTTTGAGAACACAGAACAGGACACTGACTTGGGCTGGTGCTTCTCAGAGGACTCAATAAACTGGTGAGTGGGGAGAATTCCAGACAGAGGGAACCACTTGCTCAAGGCCCTGATGGAGGGAGGAGTGTGGTTTGTTCAGGAAACACAGAGATCCCTGAGCAGCTGATGGTTGGTAAGCCCATCGCAGGCCTTGTAAAAAAAAAGGCTGGTCTGAATGGAGGGAAGCTCTAGTTTAATGGAGGAATCTGGGGGCTTCAGCTCTGATCATCCCCTCATCCTGGCAGCCCCAACACAGGCACATGGCAGTGAGCACCACCAGACAGGCCTGCCTTACCTGCCACTTGACCTCCTCCCTTGAGAACCCGTCTGGGGGTCCATCAGGACTGTCCCGGGAGTTCTCAGCTCCATCTTGCTCCAGAACTGGCAGCAGATACTGAGAAGGGGGATAATATTCCAGCCCCGACTCTGCAAGAGATGGGACACAAGCTGGCAGGGGGACCTGAAGTTGTCTGTTCCCAAATCCCTTGCTCCCCTCTTCTCTCTTTCCTTCCCCGCAGCCCACGCTGCCAGGCTCAGTCCAAACTGCTCTCGTTCTCCCTGGATGGGGTCCCCCTACCTTGTCCACTAGTCCTAGCCTCCAGGCCTGGGATGGGGCAAGTGCTTAGTGTCAGCTGAGTGAGTAAATGGGCAAGTCATCTGCCTCTCCATCCAAGTGAGAACAAAGTGGTAGAAAAGCCCAAGAGCAGCACAGAAACTGGGTCCAGAATGCAGCTTTACTAATAACTTCCTGTGTGTGCAAGATCTTGGGAAAGTCTCCTTCCTTCTCTGGCCCTTCTGTATAGATAGCTTCCTTCTGTATAATGTGAAAGGGGTCATATCCTATACTCATTTTCCATTGTATTGCTTGCCTTTTTCTTGCTGATTTCCAGGAACTCTTTACGTATTACGGGTCTATAATATATATTGCACCTATTCTGGTTGCAACACCTGGTCTTTTTAACTTGGATGCTGGTGTCCATCTGAGACCAAAAAAATAGAAAAAAATTGTTTTTACTTTTTATTTATTTATGTTGCAGTATTAGGGCTTGAACTCAGAGGAGTTCGACCACTGAGCTATACCTCCAGCCTTTTTTTATTACTTTTATTTGAGTCAGGGTCTTGCTGGGGCAGCCTTCACCTTGCAATTCTACTGCCTCAGCCTTCCAGGTTGCTGGGATTACAGAGCTGTGCCATTGTGCTCGGCTTGAGAAAAGCAAATTTCACATATTGGTGTAATCAGAATTATCCCCTCTCTTGGAAGGACACAAATAGGTAGTTGACAAGAAATACCAAAATAGGCAGACATACAAATATTCAAATAACCAAGGAAGTGACATGAAAATAACAATGAGCTCTGCTGTTTATCCACCTGATTAGCAGGCTTTGCCTTTCCTTCCCTTCTTCCTTTCTCTTTCCCTCTTCCTCTCTTTCTTTCCTTCTTTCTTTGTGAGCTGGGGATGAAACCCAGGGCTCACCTGCCGGGCAAGGCCCTCACCACTGAGCTGTGCCTAGCCCAGGGTTCACTGTCCCCACAACTGTTCCAGAGTCACTCAGGTATTAAAAAGACCATCCAATCCCACTGCTCTGCAAGGGCACCTTCATCAGATGTCAGATGACCCATGTGTGAGTCTCAGTTGTGCTCTGAAAGGCCCACAGTGACAGGGCCAACGGGGGACGTCCACCTTGGGAGCGCAGGCGTTCCAAGGTTTAGCTCCTCTGCGGCCCTGTCCTTCCACCAAGTCCAGCCCACCACCCTCTCTCCCCTGGATGACCTCCATGGCCTCCTCACTGGTCCCCCATTCATTCTTGCCCCCTCTAATCCCTTCTCACTGTAGCCTGAGTCATCTTTGTAAAAATCGAATCTGACCTTGTGAAATCCAGTCTCCTTTGGACACTGGCCAGGCCCCTCCATCCCCCTCCCCACCTCTCCTCCCTGGGCTCCAGCCCCACAGGCCTCCTCACACCTCAGGCTCGCCCACCGCCCACCCCTTGAGAGCCTTCCACAGGCTCCTCCTTCTGCCAGGCCCCTCACTAGTCCCAACCTAACCCAGGGGCACCCCTGAGCCAGCCCGTGATCACAGACCCTGAGCTCCCAGCAGGCAGGGACAGTGACACCATCCCCCACCCCGGGGCTGGCGCAGGGTGGCTGCTGGTGACAGATGGCCTGAGTTTACCTTTGCAGAGGAACTGCTGAATGGCAGTGGTGCCGGCACCACACACCTCCGGTGGGGGGTGGATCATGGACGAAGCATCGAGACTCAGCGTCTGCAGACACAAGGGCCTGTCATTACTGTGTGCCTCACCTGCCACCCAGCAGGAGTGGAAGCCACCTGCCCCCTCTGCCTAGGTGTGCCAGGAGCCCTTCCAACACCTGGGTGGTGCTGGCACACAGCAAGCTCTCTTGCTCTCTTAGGGACAAATACATAAGTGAGTGACCAAAAGGAACTTATAGGATGGGCAAGAATGCGATTCCAACTCTGTTAAAAATTATACTATACCTCTCACATTAGTATGGGATAGAAGCCATGGGTGGAAGGTCTGTCTCAAACTCAAAGTGGTTTCCTCTAACAGGGGGATTATGGGATACTGCCTATGTGAAATCCTTTTTTTTTTAATTGGTACCAGGGATTGAACCCAGGGGTGCTTAAGCACTGAGCCACATCCTCAGCCCTTTTTGTTTTTTATTTTGAGTCAGGGTCTTGCTAGGTTGCTCAGGACCTCACTAAATTGCTGAGGTGTGCTTTGAACTTGCGATCCCCTGCCTCAGCCACTGGGATTACAGGTGTGTGCCACCATGCGTAGTTGTGAAATCTTTTTAATATTTATTATTTATATATATATATTAACAATATATACATGACTTTTAAAATGAGAAGCTCCAAAGCTTCTTTTTAAAGGATTGGGCCCACGGGGCCTTCCTCCTAGAGCTGCTTCTGCAGTGCTCCACCCTGAGCCGCACCCCAGGCCCAGAGAGCTCCCCACAGGTCTGAGGATATTTGTGCTTTCCAAATCCAGCCACCAGGTAGGAGGGCACCAGCTACCCAGGGGGGCCACTTCCTTTTGCACCCTCTGAGCTACCTGCCCCCCCAACGGACAGTTTGGCTTGAGGGAGATGACTGACTAACAGAATCAGGGGATTCTGGGATGCTCAGCATGACTGTCCTCACTGTGAGTGGATTGGTCACCCACACACAGAGCTGCATGAAGGTGAGGAACACAGGCATCAGATTCAGGCAGCCTATGTTCCACCTTGCCATGGCTAACTGCGAGACTCCAGGGCAAGTCACACACACAGTGACTGCCTCTGTACATGCCCCAGCTTCTTCATCTTCAAGGTGCCACAACAGTATTTGCTTCAAAAAAATTCTGTGAGCCCTTTCCGGACTAGGCCGAGCTCTAGGCACCATCATGGGAGTCAACATACGCCACAACAAGGACCGAAAGGTTTGGCGCAAGGAGCCCAAGAGCCAGGACATCTACCTAAGGCTGTTGGTCAAGTTGTATCGTTTCTGGCTAGATGAACCAATTCTACCTTCAACCAAGTTGTACTGAAGAAGTTGTTCATGAGTCGCATCAATAGACCCCTCTCTCCCTCTCCCGGATGATCCGGAGAGATCATCTTGGCTTCCTGGCCGAGAAAACAAAACAGCTGTGGTCGTGGGGACCATAACAGATGACGTCCGTGTTCAGGAGGTGCCCAAACTGAAGGTGTGCACACTGCGCGTGAGCAGCTGAGCCCGCAGCCGCATCCTTAAGGCTGGGGGCAAGATCCTCACCTTTGACCAACTGGCCCTGGACTGCCCCAAGGGCCGTGGCACAGTCCTGCTCTCTGGTCCTCGCAAGGGCCCTGGTCCTCGCAAGGGCCGAGAGGTGTACAGGCATTTTGGCAAGGCTCCTGGGACCCCACAGCCACACCAAACCCTATGTCCGCTCCAAGGGCAGGAAATTCGAGCGTGCCAGAGGCCAGAGGGCCAGCCGAGGCTACAAAAACTAACCCTGGATTTATTGTTAATAAAAAGCTTTGAATTTGGAAAAAAAAAATTCTGTGAGGATTCAGAGCTAACACAGGTCAAGTGACTAGCTCTAGAAAGCTCCAGGTGAATGGAGCCATCTTGTCAGACCACAAGAGCTCACCTTCGGAGTGGGCTCCTTGAGTTGGTGTCTGTTGTGGGCTGAACTATGTCCCTCAACTCACACGTATGCCAGTTGAGGTCCCTACCCCTGTACCTCAGAATGTGGCTCTGGAGAAAGGCTGGACCCGGATCCAACATGACTAGAGGAAATTTGGATACAGACAAGCAAAGAAGGAAGGTGACATGAAGTCACGGGAAGGAGAGGCCCCAGACAAGCCAGGAGGAGAGGCTGAGGGGGAGCCAGCCCTGTAAACACTGACCTCGGGCTTGCAGCCTCTGGATGGGGAGAACACAGATTTCTCCATTTCAGCTCCCAGTCCATGGTTCTTTGTCATGCCAGCCTGAGCTGACTCACTCGGGGTCCCAGGAGGCCCCTGCCTTCCCCTGCCACCCGACATTCCAATGAGGTTTGGTTTCTGCCCAGCCATGCTTAGCCCAGACCCAACCCACCCCTACTGCCCCTGCCTTCCCTCCCAGCTTCCTGATGACTGGGGTCCCAGGTCCAGCAACTCCCGACCACTTGGCCCCTCCTCCCTTCCCTTGTGCTTCCCACCTCCTGCCTCTCCTGCCCTGCCCCTCTGCCAAATGTTCCTGTTATCCACGTCTACATCACAAAATCTCATTCCTCTCCAAGGTCTAGTTTGAATGCCATGGATTTCCTAAAGTGTAGCCCCTCCAGGTTCAGCGTTCCTTCTTCTCTACTCTAGACGGCTTTCCTGCCTCCATGATGGTAGCAAAAATCACACTGTTACAAATGCCCACATATCACTGGCTCTGTAAGCTCCTAAGGACCATGGCTGGGGGCCTCTGGGACCAGGCACCTTGTGACCAGAACAGACCCTTGGGAATGGGGGCAGGCAGAATGGGGCATGCTGAGGGGACCCCACGTGAGAATGGCTCCCCACTTACCTCCAGGGTTCGGACATGAGCCAGCATCTGTGGCAATTTCTGAATCTCGTTTTCACTGATGTCAAGAGTACGCAGGCTTCGAAGCTCCCCCACGGTGTCCGGCAGCTCCTTCAGCTTGTTGTCTAGAGAGACCCCAGTGGCAGAGCTCAGCACCCCAAAGTCCTGCCTGACACTGCAGGTCTCAGTGAGGGTAGGGATGGAGAGGTTCTGCCACCACTGACTAGCTCAGTGGAAAACTAACTACCTCTCCGGGCCTCATCTGTGAGACAGGGACGAGGACACTATCTGGCCTTGCAGGAGTCCAGAGGGATTCAATGAGATGAAGCCTGTGAGGTCCTGGGCCCAGTGCCTGTCCCATGGTTAGTGATCACAGCTGGGGCACCATTATCTTCAATCGCTGTCGGACACCACCGTTGGATAGGCTGAGGCTTCTGTGCAGAGTGCTGGGGAGGAAGTGGAGGAGCTGGGGTGGGGCAGGGCTGGAGCTGGACCGCATCAGAGTCTTGGCTCACTGTCACCTCACTGGGTGCTCTTGGGCACATCACTGTTCTCTGAGTGGCACTTTCCTCATCTGTAGGCTGCGGACAACTCTGCTGCCCTCTGACTCCTCAGGGACCGTCAGGAGACCACACTATTCAGTGGGTGTGACACGCCACTCAGAACCACTGTCATGGCGCCTCCATCCCCCTCAGCCAGGCAGTCCTCTCTCTTCCCACCACTCCTCATTATACACACGAAGGACCAAGTCTCAGTGTAGCTGTCACTACTGTCTGACTCTGAGGAGTCACAGGAACCCTCCAGACACATTCTCTCTGGTTACTATAGGGACACACAGACCTAGCAGGAGCTCAGTCCAGTTTAAGTGTCATCTTCATGTTCAGTGGCTCCAGCCAGAGCCCCCTGTGGATTCTGACTGGGCTGACCCACAGCTGACCGAGGGTCACATAGACAAGCCTTCCTGGTCCCCTACCTTTCACATTGAGGGTCTGGAGCTGGATCAGGTTCCCAATGGAGCGTGGGAGATAAGTCAATTGATTCCTTTCCACATTTAATACCTAAGAAAGAGAAAGAAATAACATGAGAAGTCACACACACAGTGACTACCTCTGTCCCCTCACCCCTGCTTTGGGCCAGGTGTCCTCTGGGCACTGTAAACACCTGCCTTGACCTGCTTCTGCCTGTCCAGTGAGGAAGGTGTGGATTGTTACGATCCCATTAGAGAGATGGGAAAACTGAGCTCAGAGTGGTGAAGTCAGGTGCCCCAGAAGGAAAGGCCAAGACCAAAACCTGCTCCCAGCTGAGGCTCCATCATTTGTATTAACCAAAAATGCCCAAGCAGGGGGCAGGAAGGAGGGCTATCAGAGTCGGGCTGGGTGAGGCAGCACAGTGTTGAGGAAAGGGAACTGAGCCACAAACGGTGATGTGGTCGGCTGAGGTCTCAAGGCCAGAACTGGTGGTGCTGAGGTTAGAGCTGGGCTTAATGGATTTTTCCAAAGCCTGCTCCCTCCAGGATCCTGTGAGGCAAGGTCAGGAGGCCAACAGGATGCCACACTATGAAGTCATTAAAAATTATGCAATGGAAAGCTAAGTAGCCATTTAAAAGATCGTGGTAGATAAATATTTGATGAATTAAAGGAGGTCTGCATTTTATACTCAGGTACCCAAAAGTTACAAGACAGAAAATGCATAATTCTACAAAAACATACATATTAAAAAAAAAAAAGTTGGGCTGGGGATGTAGCTCAAGCGGTAGTGAGCTCGCCTGGCATGCTTGTGGCCCGGGTTCGATCCTCAGCACCACGTAAAAACAAAGATGTTGTGTCCGCCGAAAACTAAAAAATAAATATTAAAAAATCCTCTCCCTTCCCCTCCCCCTTAAAAAAAAAAAGTCCCAACAATCCCAACCTACACCTACAATCCCAACACCTCAGGAGGCTAAGGCAAGAGGATTTCAAGTTCCAGGCTGGCTTGGCAACTTAGTAAGACCATGCCTCAAGGTAAAAAATAAAAAAGGCTGAAGATGTAGCTCAGTGGTGCAGCACCTCAGGTTCAACCTCCAATTAAAGAAAAAAAAAAAAAAAGGAATGCAGGTCCCTTAAGATCCTATGCCAAGTACATACTGTGGATCAAAATGGGGACAATCACTACTGCTCTGCCACATGTTTTCTATGTGACCTTGGGCAAGTTACAGACACAGTCATCTCTCTGGACCTCTGTTTTCTTTTATGTAAAATGTGATGACATCACCCACATGTTGGGGTTGTTCATTGAAACCTTTCCTTGGTGTTTTCCATGTGCCAGGCAGTGAGCTAGGTAAAGGGGCAGCATTCAGAGAAATCACATTCCACAGGTGAGGCCTGAATACATAATTATGATTAGAGACTGCAATTATAGAGTGCCCTTGGGGAGATAAATAGGGTGGGAACAGAGAGGACTGAGGGGATGCACTTAGGAGGCTGGGAGGATTCAGGGACATTTGGGCTAATAGGTGAAGGAAGGCCCCACGGACAGCTCCAGGAAGGACCACTTCAGCAGAAGGAGAGGTCCTGCTGGGGTGGGGACAGAGAATAGAGGGTATTAGGAGGTGATTTCAGCAAGCAAAGGGAGGAAGAGAAGGAGAGGAGACTAGAAGGACAGCTGGGTCCCATAGCATGGGTCTTCTTTCTGTAGTGCTGGAGATGGAACCCAGGGCCTTGCACCTGCTAAGCAGGAGCTCTACCACTGAACTGCACTTCCAGCCTATTTGGGATCTTCTGGTGTGGTAAAGAGAGATTTTCAGCTTCAGTGCAATGGAAGCCACTTCTTCCTGTGTAGAGCGGGGGCAACACTAACACTGGCAGGTAATGCCAGGGGCGGAGTTATCTCAGCACTGGCACAGAGTGCGTGCGTGCTCGATCAGTGCAGGGCTGCTACTGCCAAGGCAGCGGTGGGACGTGAGTTAAGAGTGCACAGCCATTGCTCTTCAGATGTAGACTGTGCTTTTTTTTCTGAAAAGCTGTGGAAGCTCAAGATGAAGTCCCAAAAAGCAGGTGTCAAAAATAGCCACAGCCCAGACAGCAAGGGTGGCACCAGGACCAAGTGCAGCCTGCTTCTATTGGCAAGAGCACACCCAGAACATTCCACCATGGGAAGTGGGTTTCTGTTTCCCACAGTCTTACCTGCAGGGCTCCCAGCTGCCCTATGTCCTCAGGAAGGGCTGCCAGCTGATTGTTGTGGAGATCCAGAACCTGAAGAGGAAGACACCTCTCAGACATCCACTGAGAAAGCCCCAGGATTCCAGGCTCAGAGCAGCTAGATGACAGGGGCCACTCAAGCCTCTGGTGTTGCAGCCACCAGCACCCGACCCTCTCTGCCCCACTCAACATCCAGCAATACTATCTCATTCCCTTTTTCAAACAATTATGCCATTTCCTTCTTTTATTTATCAAGTTTTTATTTTTATTGATAAGCCAAAAAATATGATATAAAACAGTATGTGTATCTGTAGGCTAAAAAGTAAAAACATTCCATAGCATCAAAAATATTCACACAGGAAAAAACCCTACCAAATATGCAATAAAATAGTGATAATGGTTCTCCAGAGTGCAAAACTGTATGTTTTCTTCCATTTTCTTTATTTATTTTTGTGGTGCTGGGGATTGAACCCTGGGCCTGGGTATGTTAGGCAAGCCCTCTACCACAAATGACATCCCTTGCTCCAACTTTTCTTTGCTTAACTGCTATTTGCTAATTTTTTTAAGTACTGGGGATTGAACTCAGGAGTGCTCTACCTTGGAACTGCATCCCCAGCCCTTTTTATTTTATTTTTGTTATTTTTTGTTTTCGTGGGGATTGAACTCAAGGTCTTGTGCATGGGAAGCAAGCACTCCACCCACTGTGCTATATCCCTAGTCCTTTATTTTATTTTTAAGAGAAGGTCTTGCTAAAGTGCCTAGGCTGGCCTTAAACTTGTGATCCTTCTGCCTGAATCTCTTGAGTTGCTAGGATTATAGGCATGTACCTCTGTGCCTGGCCTACTAATTTTTTTTAATGATTAAAATGAGCAAAAAAGGCAAAGAATAAATATATACAAGCACACACATGTGCAGATAAAATATGCATATATATACTACAAATAGAAATATTAAAACATATTTTAAATGTCTCTCTCTCTCTCTTTTTTTTTTTTTTTTTGCTCTCCTGGGGATTGAACTTAGGGGCACACTACCATTGAGCTACATCCCAATCCCTTTTTAAAAAATATTTATTTCATTCATTTATTTATATGTGGTGCTGAGAATTGAACCCAATGCCTCACACATGCCAGGCAAGTGCTCTACCATTGAGCCACAACCCCAGCCCTCCCTTTTTACTTTTTATTTTGAGACAGGGGCTTACTAATTTGCCCAAACTGGTCTTGAACTTTCGATCTTCCTGCCTCAACCTCCTGAGTTGCTGGAATCACATTTAATCACCAGGATTAAATGTTCTCTTTTTTTTTCTGAATACAAAATAATTCATCATCTGGGGAAGAAGCTGAGCAGAAGAGCACATGATTGACCTTGGGTTTAATCCCCAGCTCCATAAAATACACACACACACACACACACACATACACACACACACACAAACAACAACAACAACAACAAAAAAACCATGCTGGATCAAGATAAAAAAGAAGTGTAAAAACTATCCCCAATCTGCAACCCAGAGTTGACCGTGAAGAACACTTGATGTCTAAGATGCCAGTCTTTTCTCTCAGTGTGTACACTAACTCTCACAAGTTCACATTCATGCAGAACAATCCTGGGTGATATCTTGCATATGCTATGATGACACCCCAGCCCCTGTCCAGGAGGGGCTGACAGTTAGAAGGGATTTTCACATGTTGATCATACAATACCCTGGATGTCCCTCCATCTTATTTGAGGCCATCTGTTTCCACACTGTCTGCTATTTTACTTGCAACAAATCTAGGATTTAGTTTTTTACTTAGCATGTAAATCACCTAGTTTGACTATCTTTGTCACTCTACCCCCTGGACAGCACACAGAAGTGCCCAGTAAAGCAGGCTGATCAAATCCCAGATTGACCATTTATTATATTAGGACCTTCTGGAGCCAGGGGTGGTGGTGCATGTCTGTAATCCCAGTGACTCAGGAGCCGGAGGCAAGAGGATTGCAAGTTCAAGAACAGCCTCAGCAACTTAGCAAGACCCTGTCTCAAAACAAAATAAAAAGGGCTGGGGATGTAGCTCAGTGGTAGAGTGCCCCTGGGGGTTCAATCCCCAGTACCACCAAAACAACAATAGTAACAAAAATATATAGCATAACCTTTAACAGAAATCCAACTGCTACCTGGAACACAATATAGAGTCTATGACACTGGAGGGGGCCCCAGTACCTTGATGGTTGCGAGGCTCAGGAGGCTGCAGGATTTGGGAAGCAGGGAAGTGAGGTGGTTCGTGTGAACAATCAACACCTGTGAGGCAAAGAGTGGAGGAAGAGTCAGGCAGGAAAGAGCAGCAGGGGAAAGCCAAAGGCAAGTGGAGTGTGGCACAAGATGCCCAGCAGCCCTGCTGTCCCCTGGGTATCTCTACTTGCCCAGACATGCAATGGGGATGCTGTTAGTGTCATGGGACTTCTGAATGTGGAATCATATGGCGTTAAGATCTGGAATTTAGAGATCTAATTCTGAGAAGGGATCAGTTGTCCTGATTTTAACCTTTCTCAGCTTCAGTGTCTTCCTGGAAAACAGAGAATAATAAAGTACTTTCCTCGGAGGGCTGCTGTGATGATAAAAAGTCCTCAGCCCAGGATGGGCACCTAGTGAGTGTGTGGCCTGTCATATGTTGCTATTTGTGTCGGGTGTTGACTTCTGGTTGAATACTTCCAGGGACAAGGAGCTCATGACGCTCCTGAGAGGGAACACTTTTTACTTAGTTCATTTAGATACGTCACTTAGAGATGTGCCCCCTGCACCCAAATTTGCTAAAGCTGCACTGCACTTCTGAAAAATCATTCATTCCCCTCCTAAACTCCCTTGTATGGCCAGAGCAAAATGGGTGCAGTTTCTGTTGTTATTATCACTGGGGTTAATAAGTGTTTAGTATGTGAAAGGAATTATATCCCTCTACCTACTATTCCTTCAGTTCTTACAATATCTCTGGGAGAGTAGAACTATGAATTCCACAAATCATTTCACAGATGAAGAAGTTGAGATGTAAGAGTTTAAGGAAGTTACAAAAGTCATAGAGCTAGTGAAGGCAGAGCCACGAGACCCCCAGGGCTATCCAACCCCGAAGCCTGCTGTCCTAACTGTGACCCCTGCTGCAGACCAACAGGGTAAGAGCCTGAGAGAAGGTATCTTCGGCACCTGTCTGGGTGAGGAAGATAGCACCTAAAATCCCACATGCTTTCAGACAAGCAAACATGTAGTAAGCAATTCTCTGAAAATAAAGAATCAGCTCACCTTCTTCTGTAGAACTTTGCATGTTGCAAAAGCCCCAAATGGGATCTAAGACAAGATAAAGAAGAGTAAGAGCCTCCCCTTCTGCCAAGTTTTCATTTGTTCTCTGTAGGGCATTGACTTGAGGGAGAGGCAGGCAGAGGGGAGCAAGACAAAATCTGCTGAGAAGAGCAGTCCACCAGGCGAGGGCTGGGGAAGAAGAATGCTGGGGACGAGGTCAGTCCTGCCCCAATCAGTGGGCAGGAGGGGCCTTGTCCTATCTTGCCCATCCAGTTCCCATCAGGAACCCTGACTTTTTTTTTTTGAAGAATCCTGAATTTTCCAACATTTGAGGACTCTGTGGGTACATTTTCTAACTAGAGTTCTTGACTGTTATGTCCAAAGGATCATCTCAATTCTTTTGGACAAGAATAGAATCTAAGGAAAGATCTCTTGACTAGTACTTCTGTTTTTGTTTGTTTGTTTGTTTTGTTTTTGTTTTTAAGCCCTCTTCCAAATCTGTCTTTCCTGGGGAACATGCAATAAAAGAACACAGGATAAATCAAATCCACATCCCTTACACTACCCTCAGTTTACCTCTGAGAGCTCACATTTAGAGATGTCAAGAATGTCATCTGCCCCAGCTTCTTTGGCCTAAGAAAAAAAAAATTTTTAAAAGAATTTTTTTAAAAGCATGCAAACAAAACACTCTTATGGAGTGGACAAATCAGGCAAAGAAACATAGAATTAAGGAGCTGCAAGGGACACAGCACAGTCTGATTCCACCAGTCCATCCTGTGTGTGATCTCTGCTTCCCCAGAGTTTGAGGTCCAGCAGGGAAGAGAATTCAACAAGGAATGAGTATGCTCAGTCCAAGGGGAAGTGCAGGGGTTGGTAGGGGAAGATGGGAGGTGGCTTGGGGCAGACAAAGCCCTATTCCACTGGGCAGAGGAGGAGCTGAGAAGGAGTTGGAGGAAACCCGCTTTCCCTCACCAGGCACATCTGGTACTCTAGGCGTTTCCTCGCTTCCTCGCTGGGTTTCCGCTTCCGGAAGAAGAGTGGCATCTTTCCTTTTTCCCAGGGAAATCTTTAGGACACTGGTCGTAGAAGACAAGTCAGGGCCTGGGGAATTCGTTACAGCGCCTGACTCTCAGGCCAGGTGGCATAGTAACAGAGCTTGCAGTTGGCTGCTGGACTGTAAGCTCTACGCAGGGAGGGCTGTGTTTCCCTTAGTCATCAGTACTCTGAGCCTACACAGTACAGCTCAATACTTTGGATGAAAAAATAAGGAGCAGGATGGGGTGAAAAGAGCACAAAGGCAGGCCAGGTCTCCTGGGTTCAGGCCTCCATTTGCCACTGACCCACTGTGAGATGTTGGTCCTTCTCCATTCTGGATCCCCTCTCCCCTCTGCCTTAGGGGAGTTTCCTCAGGTTCCTCTAGGCCTCAGAGTAGCATCAGCAACACCCAAATAAATCAGCCATGACTTGGGGAGCTCAACTACATCATCACCAAAGAGATCTGTGAGTTAAGTAAAAGTTAAAAAGCAATCCTCAGAGCTGGGCATGGTGGCACACACCTGTATTCCCAGCAACTCAGGAGTCTGAGGTAGGAGAATTGCAAGTTCAAGGCCTGCTTGGACAACTCAGCAAGACTCTGTCTCAAAATAAAAACTAAAAAGGGCTGGGAATGTATCTCAGTGGTAGAGCACCTCTAGGGTTCAATCCTCTCAGTAACAAAAAGTTAAAAAAAAAAACAAACAAACCACACACACACACAAAAAAAATCCAACAATCCTCACGCACCTTACCACCTTCATGGTTGTGACAGTTGTTCTATTTGATTCTCATCCCAGCACTATTTATGGTGTGGAAACCAATGCTCACTAAGTGCAGTGATCTGGTTATTCAGCCTGACTGCAGCAAACCCAGCCTTGAAACCTGCTCCTATCTGCGAATTATCAATGTTGGATAAGTGACAGCAAGGCCTAGGAAACAATCGCCCAGGGAACTGGATGGTTCACATCACGGCCTTTGAGATGAAATATTACTGGGTTTGAGTCCAAGATCAAACCACCCACCAACTGTGTCAATTTGGTTCACCTCTCGGAGTCTCAGTGTCCTTATGTGTAAAGTGTGAGTAATAATGTTATTAACATGGGGGGGGGGCTGTGAGGACCCAATGATTAATGTATGTGATGCCCACAGCACAGTACCCGGCAGTATAATCGCTCCCTAAGTGGACTCTACAAAGCACTGTATGGGTGACACTGAATAAGGGACTACTCCAAGAGCTAGGAAGAAGGGAAACAGTGCAACCAAAGAAGACACAACCGGTCCTCAGAGGGAGGATTCCATCCCTGGGCGTGGGCTGTCAGAAGTGGCTCTGCCAGGCCTGCAGAGCCAGCTCAGAGCCCTCTTGTCACTCACCTGCCTGTAGAAATGAAAATTGATCTAAAAACAGCCCTTCTCCAATCCTCCCAAATGACCAGCACTTCCTCTTTTGCTCCCTGATGACCGGCTATCCCTCACCCTCTAGAGGATGTCCAGCCCTCCTGACCTCCTTCCCAATGCCATATGGCTCCCCAATCCATCCCAAATCAACTCCTTTCAATCTGCTTCTGATGTCTATCCTCCCCGAAGTCCGGTCCAGATGGGGAGAACCACACCCATCCTTCCCTGGCTGGACTGGGACTGGCTAACCTGGCTTTGTGGATGGAGAAATCCCCAAAGGTCCCTTGGGAGGACCCGAAGGCAGGCGGTTCACTCAAAACGCTTGGTCATGGACGCGAGGTCGCAGACCACCCAGCACGGAGCTGGTGGTCTTCTGCAAACACAGGAACTGGGGACCGAAACTCGGAACCTCAGAAAGTCATGCAGACTAGGATGACGAAGTCTGAGACTCTGGGAACCGCAGAGTCTCAGAAAGAGTCAGACTGGATTTAGACCCGCATAGACTGGATTACTAAAATGCAAACACTATGAAGGGGCTAGAAAGGGTCTGGGATCGCCGTGGTACTGGGGTCCGGGAATGGGGGTGAGGACACCTCACGGGAGAGGCGGGACTCTGGGATTGGGTGACAGGGACCCAGGAATGACCCTCATGACAGGGAAACATGGGAGCGGCAGGACCCAAGATCTCAGGAACAGCCCTCTCTTCTCTGACACCCTGGGCTAAGTGGCCCGAACCCCCTTTCCGAATCCCTAGCCCAGCTCACCGCGGGTACCCGGCCCTCCAGCCGTCAGTCTTAGGCACCTGCCCACAAGCAACAAGGCGGCAAGGGCGTCACTCAGAGACTGGGCGGAGCCGTAAGTTCTCGCGAGAGCCGCGTTTTCCTGCCTATATCCGGCGTGGCAGCAGCGTTTCCGGCCTTTTGGCTCGGAGGAGGTTAAGGTGCAACTCTCTTCGGTCGTCCCGAATCCGGGTTCATCCGACACCAGCCGCCTCCACCATGCCGCCCAAGTTCGACCCCAATGAAATCAAAGTCGGTGCGTGCCCTAGCTGCGGCCGGGGCTGCGAAGGCGCCTCCCTTCTCCCCTCGGCCCTGCGCGCCGCGTGCCTTTCCCGTGCTGGTCTCTCGGGCCTTCTGGCGCTGTGCGGCCCTGACGGGTCTCTCTCCCGGTCTGGGCCTCAGCTTCCCCACGTGTAGATGGGGAGGGAGGAGCGGACGACCTTTGGCGGCCTTGCAGCCCGCATGTCTTAGGGTAAGGCTGGCCCCCGGGCGGTCTGCCCCCCGCCGGTAGCGTCAGCGGAGGGGGCTCGGCGCTGTCTACGCCCGAGGGAGGAGGGGTGCCTGTCTTGCCCGCGCTCAGGATCGTGGTGCTGCTAGCAAAGACAGGGTGAGGGTTCTTCCTCGGGCCCGCTCCGCAGAGGCGCTAATTATTCTTTCTCCCAGTGTACCTGAGGTGCACCGGCGGCGAGGTCGGCGCTACGTCTGCCCTGGCCCCCAAGATTGGCCCCCTGGGTCTGGTAAGTCATCCCCGCGAGGGACAGAGCAAGCCCTGGTTTGTGCAAACAGGACTAGACCTGAGTTGTTGAACTGGAACTACTTACTGTAGAAAGGTCATGTGTGAAAAATGGGACCCGTACCTTGAAATTGTGACATTCCACGTGTCTCAGCTGCTGCCTTTGGTGTTTGTGAGGGATGCGAGCTAGGAGCCAGGGCTTAGTGACATAGGGCAGTGTGGTTAGGGGAACGTAAGGATTGTGTGGGTGGTCTTGATGAACACATTGGGCTGTATTTCCAACTCAACCTTGTTGCCATGACTTAATGTACCTATTTTTTGTGTGTGGTGCTGGGGATTGAACCCAGGGCTTATGCATGTAAGGCAAGCACTCTCCCAACTGAGCTGTACCCCGCCCGCTGGCCCTCCACCCCCCTCCCTTTTATACTTTGCTTGTATTGAATTGACCTGTCTCTGAATATTATTAAGTCTGTATTTCTCAGACAGATTCCTTGCATCAAACACTTTTCCCCCTTCATTTTAACTAGTGTCTTGTTAAACTTTCTTGGCTCTTTGCTCAGCCAGCACTTATGGGACAACCATCCCATTTAGGCCAGCTAAGTAGCGAATTCAGTGATCCTCGCCCTCATCACGGCCAGGTATTGGAACCTAGTATTAATTAAAGCTACTTAGGTAGCCAGCCATGATGGCACAGGCCTGTAATCACAAGCTACTCTGGAGCCTGAGGCAGGAGGATCTCAAGCTTGAGACCAGCCTCAGCAATTTAGTGAGTCCCTGTCTAAAAAAGGACTGGGGGGCATAATTGACAGTAAAGTGCCCCAGGTTTAAATCCCCAGTACCAAAAAGAAAATGGGTCCCTAGATGTGGAAACTTTGGTGTTGGCAGGTGAGTAGTACTGGGCAGGTTTTAGGGCTGTGGTTCAGCTTTGAGCACAGTTTGATTATATACTTTTATTTCTACAGTCTCCCAAAAAGGTTGGTGATGATATTGCCAAAGCAACTGGTGATTGGAAGGGTCTGAGGATTACAGTGAAACTGACTATTCAGAACAGACAAGCCCAGGTATTTACTTCTTGTGCTTGGTTTGAAGGAGGGTAGAGGTATCCTGGAATCCTGGATAGGAGGATTTCACCATTGGTGAACTAAACAATTTGGTCCTTATGGGAAGACTTTGTCAAAAGCATGGACAATAAGGCAAGGAAAGACTTTGGGCCCAGATTCAACCCATGTGACACTGGGTAAATCACATAACATTTCCTACACAGGAATGTGTTTTAATACATATGAATAATACACACATGTATAACTTACATATGTACAGGAACCTAGTGTCTGGCCCATGGTCTCTTGAGGGCAATGTTGGTTGTCATACAGTGGTAGTACTCTTTGGAGGTGGGGTAGGGTTTGTTTACATCAAGAATCTCTTCTGCAGATTGAAGTGGTACCTTCTGCCTCTGCCCTGATCATAAAAGCCCTCAAGGAGCCACCAAGAGACAGAAAGAAACAGAAAAACAGTAAGTTGGCTGTACATTAGTTTGCAGTTTTTATTTATACATAATGTTTTTTCTTTATTGAAACCAGGGTTGGCGTGGGGATTGATGATTTGGTCAGCATTGTGAGAGCCAGGCAGTACCAAAAAGTACTAGATTTGCTTTCCCCAGTGGGGAAGGTCCCTTGAGTTTAGGCAGCTGAGAACATGTGGCTGGCTGATGCACTGGACACTTAACCAATGATTTTAGCTATGCTTTTAATCCCTTAACAGGAAGTCTGTCCATGGTAGATTGGTGAAGACTTGGTTTTGTCTTTAGCCACCCGCCACTGCACCTGACCAGTTTGTGGGCTGGTGCAGTCCAGTGGTGAGCTGACAGTAAACCCCAGCCAAGGAAACAGGGTTATTCTTCATGTGGATGACTCTGTGCCGAAAGCATGGGAACAGCCTGCAAATAGTGGAGGAGGACATGCAGTCCCCTTTGGCCTCAGACTATGACAAAGCTTTTTTTTTTTTCCTTCCTGCAGTTAAACACAGTGGAAATATCACTTTTGATGAAATTGTCAACATTGCCCGACAGATGCGTCACCGATCTTTAGCTAGAGAACTTTCTGGTAAGAGCAAGACAACATATATCTCATAAATTTGAATGTTTTCAGTGAATGATTAGCATTCTTGCCACTTTGAGGGCACTTAACTCATGTTCTGCCATCCTACATTTAGGACACCTATAAAAATTTACAACATATCATTTAATGATAGCTTTGCTCAGTTTAAGGTTTTGTGTATTGAAAGAAGTCGTTGAGCAACAGGTGAACACTGCATTCCTCTCCCTTAAATTTGGAATGCTTCAGAAATCTGCATGTCGTTTTTGTGAAAAGGCTGTGCTAATTAATCTCTGTTCAAATTTTAGTATATGGGCAGCCCAAATGAATACTGATTAAGGTGTTATAGGTGTTGTACATAAGGGCTACTGAAGTTGATGAGTTTCAAGGTTGGGGTATGGTATTTTCTGGGGATGAAAGAACTGCTTAGGTCCTGAGCTGAGCATTTAGAGATCCAATAGAGACTCTGTATTTAAGGTTTATTAAGTTCCAAGTCTTGTACTATACGAATGGGTTGGGGTTTTCCTGTTTTGCTGTAGTGGGGATTGAACACAGGACCTCCTGCGTTCTAGGCAAGATCTCTGCTACTGAGTTATACACATAGCGAAACACATTTTTCCTAATTGTAGGAACCATTAAGGAGATTCTGGGGACTGCCCAGTCTGTGGGTTGTAATGTTGATGGCCGCCACCCTCATGACATCATAGATGACATCAATAGTGGTGCAGTGGAGTGTCCAGCTGTAAGTGATTTTTGCATCCATTTCACTTGGTTATAATAGAAGGGTTAAAGCTGGAGGGGGAGTGGCTAATGTGTTCATGAAGGTATTAGTATAGGGCTAAGGGAGGGTCTTTTAACTCTCCTTTGACTGATAGAGCTACTATTTTTTTTCCCACAGAGTTAAGAAGTACATGGGAAAATTTCTTTTCCACAGTTAAGTACATGGGAGAATATTTTAATAAAGGATCATCCTCACAACCAGTGGGCTGCATCCTTGAATGAGCGTCTGTCATCCCCTTAACCTAACACTTGACACTGGGACAAACTGCAGCTAGGCAGCTTTTTCTAGGCACCAACAAATGAGGTTTGGAAATAATTGCTCCGAGGACTTGATTTTTCTCTATGGGTTGTTTTACCTTATCTTGGGTAACTGCCTCCATTGGAAAGGACTGCCTGGACTTTGAGGGAAAGCAGCATTCTAATGGCCTAGAAGGCAGCACATGTGTACCATGCCCCCTGAGAAACAAGCTGAAGCCCCTGAGTTGTGCAGTCTGACAGCAGGCTGGTAATGAGAAGTCATGCTTGGCTCACCAAAAACCAAGCGCAGAATAGTTTGGGTCTGAGGATGACATTGTCAAGGTTGTTAGGACCCAAGTCAGAGTGCAAGGGAGAAAAGTTGATATGAAAGTCTGCATCTCCTAAAGGCAACATTTCTGTCAGTAATGAGCCTTATTGCAGCTCATGATTGACCTCCAGATGAGTGTCGCTCAGATCCTTGATTGGCCCCTTCCTGTTCTGGTCCCCATAGAGTGGGATATGCCTTTATGTGTGGGAGTTCACCAGAATGATATCATGGCTGCTTCCTCTTCCCCAGTGACAAGCTCTGCAATCGTTCATAGGTGGATTCTGGGCCTATTTTTCAGCATTAGGAAGTAATTCTCCCTGTCTGATACTGGATGGTTGACTCTAGAATCCCTTTCCTCATCCACATTTGCTACCCTAAACTGGATAGGTCTTGGTATCTGGCCACTACTTCTTTTGCAACCATTCTATTTCCAGAAGAAATGAGCATTGCCAAAAATACTGACTTTGATAGAAGAAAACAAGTTTTTAAGTGATTTGTTCATTTTGCCAATCAAATTGCCTGAAAGAATTTGGACTAATGGGTGTTTTATTTTGGGTACTGGGGAATGAACTCAAGTGTACTCAACCAGTGAGCCACATACAAAGCCCTATTTATATTTTGATATAGGGTCTGGCCAAGTTGTTGAGTGCCTCACTGTTGCTGAGGTTGGCTTTAACCTCAGGATCCTCCTGAGCTACTGGGATTATAGGCGAGTGCCACCAGGCTGTGAGTGCTTTAGATTCTTGATGCTTACTAAAGACTGAAAATGTTAGCAAGCTCTTGAGCTTAAGCTTTTACTTACAATACAGTAAGAATCGAATATTCAGGGTGTTTCTGTATGTGTCTCCAGGCTACAGATTAAAGTGCACATGTCTCCAGATGCTTTAATTGACAGTATTTATCTGAGCTCACCTATGCACCTGACTTGGATGCTGAGTTGGAGCATCCGGGGTTCCCTTGAGGTCAATCATGAGCTCCCGGTTACTCTGCAACATGGAGTCTCTGGTGTCTGACAAAAGCTGAGCTACACCTGAAGGCCTTCCTGCACACACTGCATTCATAAGGCTTCACACCACTGAATTCTCTGATGTTGACTAAGGGATGCTTTTCCACACTTACTACACTCATGGCTTTTCTCCGGTGTGAATTATGTGATGTCGAATAAGGGCTGAGCTCTCACTGAAGAGTTTCCCACACTGATTGCATGTATATGGTTTCTCTCCAGTGTGGGTCTTTGGTGGATTATAAGATTTGTACTTTGGCTAAAGGCCTTTCCGCACTCACTGCACTTGTTTCTCTCCAGTGTGAATCCTCTGGTGGTTGAGGTTTGCACTCTGGCTGAAGGCCTTCCCACACTCACTGCACTCCCCAGTGTGGCTCTTCTGATGCTGAGAAAGGGAAGAACAGTAGCTCAAGGCTTCGCCACACTCATGACGTGAATGGCTTTACTCTCTGAGGCTGAATTTTTTCTGAATTCTGAAAGCTCTTAGAACAGGTTTCAGGTTCGCAAGGCCTCACTCCTGCAGGAACTCTGAGTTGTGTTGACAGGACTGGTCTTAGACTGAAGCTCTTCCTCTGCTCACATATGCCTTGGCATGACTCTTCAGAAAGGGCTTGCCCTGGCAGTTCAGGGACAGTTTCCCAGTCTGAAATTAGAAAAGCAGGTATTCTGTATTCTCTTAGTAGAACAAATCCAATAGGCTGAAGGAGTCTGGCCAGGCTATTGCATAAATAGTTCCTCAGACCCTTCTTTTTGCCCAGTATGTTTTACTTCCTAAACTGCCAAGGGGCAAAAGTGGACCCCCACTCCTGCCCCACATATGTGTCTCCCATTTCTGAGGCTCCTCTTGCTGTCTCATGCGATATTCTGGTTCTCAAAATTCTTTTTTTTTTTTTTAAATATTTTTATTAGTTTTGTTAGACCTTTATTTTTATGTGGTGCTAAGGATTGAACCCAGTGTCTCACATGCTAGGCAAGTGCTCTGCCACTGAGCCACAAATCTGCTTACTAGACTTAATTTAAAAAACTGATGACCAATGCTGAGTAAGATGATTTTTTTTTTACCTTACTAAGTCTGCTGAATTTCTAAAGATGATTAATGCTAGAAGGTTGGTAAAGGTGCAGCACAACGGCTGTCTCATGTACCACAGTGGCTGAAGGTGCACCTCAAGATGCACCATGCCAGGCCAACAAAGATGACTTCTGTTCCCCACCAACAAGGAGGTATACCCTTCCAGAGAGTTAACCTATCTTTTCTCAATGCTCATCTATGAAATGGGCATAATACTTTGCAGGATTGACATATTAATGTATGTTTCTGAGGTTCTCTGGCTCTAAGACTTAACTGGTTGGTGTTTGCTCACTTACCTGGACAGGTGCTTCTTAGGTCTTCTCCCTTCAGCACTCCCACGGGCTTCCCTTTGTTCTAGCTGGGAGTTCATACCAGGTTGGAAAACTGGAAGTCCTAGTCAAGGGAGGAAAACCCAAACACGAAGATTTTGAGATTGTACTAAGTATAGTCACCCAGAATTCCAGGGAGAAGACACAGGCTACTTAGGTGGTTCATTTCATCACACCAATATATATATTCGTTGAGCATTGGCTCCACAGTACAGGCACTAAGAGATACATCAATAAGATGTGCCTGGGTCTTAGTAAAGCATTTCCATCAGGAATTAAAGGGAGCTAAATCCATCAAACACCCTATCTGGAAGATGGGCACAGACTGAACACAGATCAGCTGGGCCTACAGGCCTCTCTATACACTGAAAAGAAAAATGCCCCCACAACTTTCCAGAACAGTGAGTACCTGTATCCCAGTGGCTCAGGAGGCTGAGGCAGGAGGATCCTAAGTTCAAGACTCTTGTCTCTAAATATTTTAAAAGGCTGTGGGGGCGGGTTGGCTGGGGTTGTAGCTCAGTGGTAGAACTCTTGCTTAGCATGTGTGAGGCTTTGGATTTAATCCTTAGCACCACACACAACTAAACAAAAGTATTGTGTCCATGTACAAGAGAGCAACAAGGCTGGGCATGCAGCTCAGTGGTTAAGTGCCCCTGGGTTCAATCCCTGGTCCTATTAAAAAAAATTGAGCTGATTCTCTCTCAAAAGAAGTGGTTTCTTTGGCCAGCAGGACCAGGTTTCTGCACTTTGCTGGTTTCCCTTTCCCCCTTGAACCAGCAGGGAATGTGTGGCTCCATCCCTCCTGGTAAAACATTACTAGAGCTGTGGATCCTGAAACAAAAAGCAAATTCCTTCTTACTGGTGGCCTTTGGATCTTGAGTGGAGGCAACAAGACAGTAAGGCGGGTGGGCATGGAGGCTGGAAGAGTCTGAAAGTGTACCTATCATCTGCCTAACACTGTAATGGCTTCTGGCACACAAAACAAAAACCCCACTGTCTCCATACAAATTATCATCTTGATAGATTTTTTATGTATGAAAAGTTAGAAAGTGTGTGTATTAGAAATTATACACAAAAATACAGGTGCCAGGAAGAGGCAATACAGAAAGTAAAATGTGCATTCATAATAGTGAATAATCAGGTGCAAATTATCAAGGAAATGAGAGCTGAATCTCAGAACTTTGAACAAAAACATTCCTGTGAGGGCTGGGGATGTAGCTCAAGCAGTAGTGCGCTCGCCTGGCATGCATGTGGCCCGGGTTCGATCCTCAGCACCACATACCAACAAAGATGTTGCATCCCCGAGAACTAAAAAAAATAAATATTTAAAAAACAACAACAACAAAACATTCCTGTGAATTCAGATATCACCCAGCAAGTAGGAGAGCCAGGCTTCTATGTAGTCAAATGTGAAGATATGTCAAAGAGATGGAGTGATTAGGGTTGGTGATGTAGCTCAGGTAGCATGCTTGCCTCTCCCACCCAAGTTCAATTCCAGCAGGATAAGAAAAGAATAAAAGGGGAACTGGTTGCAAGAAGAGGAGATGAAAGACAATCAGGGAGATCTATAGAAGGCCACATCAAGCTGGGATAAGAGAAGGCTAGTCAGGGCAGGGGGAGCACCAGGAGCAAAGGCCCGGTGCTGAGAAGGTCCTTGTGTGTTGAGAAGCAACAGGTGGTGGGGTGGGGGGGCTAAATTGAAAGTTTGAAATGAGGGCTGGTGATGTGGCTCAAGTGGTAGCACCCTCGCCTAGCGTGCGTGCGGCCCGGGTTCGATCCTCAGCACCACATACAAACGAAGAACTAAGAAAAAATAAATAAATATTTTTTAAAAAAAGTTTGAAATGACCTGATAGACATGGCAGTTTTATCCTATAGTCAATAGGGAGCCAGTAGAAGTCAAGATGCACCTTAAGGTGGAAATGAGAGGTTAGGAACTACAGCTGTCAACATCAAGTTGAGAGGGGGTTCTGCTCAAATAGAGGGACTAGATGCATGGCCAGAAATGGTGTGGGAGAAGATCTAGGAGAAGTCAAAGATATTGAGAAACTAGAAAGAGAAGAAACACGGACCAAAGTAGCTTGTGAGCAAATTAACTAGTTTGTTCAGGGCCCACAGGATTTAAGGTGGCTGCAAGATATCTAGGTGCAGGTGTTTTGTCCCATAGGAAAACAGGCAGCAACTATCCTGGCCAGGTTGCACAGGAATCTTACACCTTTAACTACTTTTCCTTGTCTATTCTCAGTTTGGGGATGGGACCTTCTTTCATTGCCTGGTCATGCCAGAAACCTGGCCATCCTTCCATCTCACTGTCATTGCCTTGTAAGCCAGCACCATTTTCCAGAGTATCGCTAGTCTCCTGACCTCCAGTTTTACCTGCCTTTCCAGTCCATCCTACGCAGAAATGAGTTAAATGGAATGAAGAGAGTTATTTTTAAAAACTATGACATATTTAGATTATTAGGGCCACTTTAATAATCAAGAAAGTAAAATCTAGGGCTGGGTTGTGGCTCAGCAGTAGAGCACTTGCCTAGCATGTGTGAGGCCCTGGGTTTGATCCTCAACACCACATAAAAATAAATAAAAGTGCTGGGGATGTGGCTCAAGCAGTAGCGCACTCGCCTGGCATTCGTGCGGCCCGGGATCGATCCTCAGCACCACATACAAACAAAGATGTTGTGTCTGCCGAGAACTAAAAAATAATATTAAAAATTCTCTCTCTCTCTCTCTCACTCTCTCCTCTCTCACTCTCTTAAAAATAAATAAATAAAAGTATTAAAAAAGTAAAGAGTAAAACCTATTATAAATACATAAATGCCAGGAGCCACAAAATACATACTATACAAGAAGAAAAATTATACAAAGTACAAGAAGAATTTTAAAATAATAACAGCTTTAAGATATTAAAATGTTTTAGTTAATCCAAAATGAAGTATATACAACAAAATCAGAGCTGAGCGATTTAATAAGGCTGAGCAGACAGCTATCACACCCCATACCCTGCAATCAGACTACAGTGGCATTTTGTGTTGACAAGTCATGATATCTGTCCTCATGAAGCAGACCAGCTCAGCTGTGAATGGGCAAATATCAAAGTAATAGTTTTGGAATACTAAAAAAAAAAAAAAACAACCCACAGTCTAAAACTTTTTTTCTTTCCTTTTCTGGTTCTGGGAAATGAACCCCAGGACTCTCTACCACTGAGGTACATCGTTAGCCCTTTTTATTATTTTGGGATGATTTTGTTAACATTGCTGAGGCTGGCCTTGACCTTAAAATCTTCCTGCCTTGGCCTCCTGACCTGAGCCAGCTGGAATTATAGATGTGCATCACCATGCCCAGGTTTTAGCCCAAAATTTTCAATGTAAATGAGTAAGGAAGAAAATGGAGTAAGGTTTCAATTCAAGAAATTAAAGTGAATTGTAAAATCTGAAGAAAGAAGAAATTAATATTAATATATATTTAAACCAGGGATTGAACCCACCCAATTTGGGAAAAAATAGAAAAAGGAAGAATGAGAGGCAGGCCACAAATCAAATTGTTACTGCTGTTTCTGTGTAGAAGTAAAGATATTTTTTAGTTTTTTTGTGTTTTCTGTATTATCCAAATTTTCTTCAGTGAATTACTTTTGTAATTCACTGAAGAAAAATAAAACCAAAAACCCAAGCCAATTTCACCAAGAATGTTAAGGAAAAAAGGGCTGCCTCTCAATTCCCAACTTACCTGGGGCCCAGCTGCGAAGAGACCGACAGCCATTCTGTTCTCTCCTGCTCTTTCCTCTGAGGGAAGTGCAACATTTGGAAAAGGTGGTGCTAGAGGAAGAGAATGAAATCAAGGAGACAAAGTTTGCATATTATGAAGTTACCAATTCTCCTATAAAGAGGGGATTTGAAAGCCAGAGCTGGTACCAGGGTGCCTGAGATGAATCTGCAGTGGGACGGGAATTTTCCTGTTTCTACCTAACTCCATCAATGCCAACAGATGATGGGAGGTATTAGACTGTAATAGATTCTTAACTAAGATTCACCACTCACCAGCAGAGTGCAAATCACTTAAGATATAAGTCTCATTTCTCTCATCTGTAAAATGGAGATGATATTATAAAGTTTTTGAGAATTAAATACACAGTTAAGCAGTTGGCATGATGCCTACCAGCTAAGTATGCAGTTTATTACCTTTTGCTTAAAAGAAGAGGTAACAAATGACTAATGGGGTCTGTTCTGGAATGTAAGGTTAATTCAACATACAAAAAACAATCCACACACCATATAGATAGAGCAAAGAAAAAAAAAATCTAACATGGATCATCTCATTGGACACAGAAAAAGCCACTTTAAAAAATCAAATAGTAGGGCTGGGGCTGTAGCTCAGTAGTAGAGTGCCTGACTAGCATGCACTAATCCCTGAGTTTGATCCTTAACATTCCAAATCATTATCATCCTTATCCTTTCATGATTAAAAAAAACACTTAACAGAAGGTTGGGGTTGTGGCTCAGTGGTAGAGTGGTCGCTTAGCATGCATGAGGGACTGGGTTCGATCCTCACCACCACATAAATGTAAAGATACTGTGTTCACCTAAAAACTTAAATAGAAGAGAACTTCCTTAATTTGATGATGAAATGTACCATTAACCTCATACATAATGGTGAGAGATGGAAACTTTTCCCCCCTTAAGATAAGAAATAAAACAAAGGAGCTGGGGATATAGCTCAGTTGGTAGAGCGCTTGCCTCACATGCACAAGGCCCAGGGTTCAATCCCTAGCACTGAAAATAATAATAAATAAGATGTCTGCTCTCACCATTTTTGTTCAATGTAGGTTCTAGCCAAGGCACTTAAGCAAGAAAATGAAAGATGTCAGGATTGGAAGGAAGAAGTAAAAAATCTCTACTTGCAGATGACATGATTTTGTATACAGAAAGTCTTGACACATGAATAATTATAGCTATTAAACAAATTTAGTGAGATTGCAAGAAGCATGATGAATACACAAAATCAGTTACATGTCTACAAACTAGCAATGAAACCAAAACAATTTCATTTATAATATCAAAAAAATAAAGTACCTGGGAATGAATTTAACAAATGAAGTACAAGATTTATGCACTGAAAACTATAAAACATGTTGAAATTATAGAAGACCTAAATAAATGGAAAAAAACCCTATATCTATGTATTGGAAAACAGTATATTGTTGAGATGGCAATAATCCCCAAATTATTAACAGAGTCAATGTAATTACTATCAAAATTCCAGCTGGCACTTTTAACAGAAATTAACAAGTTGACCTTAGAATGCGCATGGAAATGCAAAGGACAAAGAGGAGTGGGGGGATAAAGTTAGAGGATTCATACTTCTCAACTTGCTTCAAACAACAGTTATCAAAACTGTGTAGTGGCATAGGACTGATATTCAGATCACTGGAATAGACTTGAAAGTCCAGAAATAAATTCATGTTTATGGGCAACTACTTTTTGACAAGGATAACAAGAAATTAAATAGAGAAAGAATAGTCTTTTTTTTAAAAAAAAACCCTTAGTGGGCATGTCGAAGCACACCTGTAGTCCAGCTACTCAGGAGGTTGAGGCTGGAGGATGCAAAAGAACGAATTTGGAGTCCTACCTCACATCGTATACAAAAATAACTCAAAATATATCAAAGACCTAAGGAGCTAAAACTCCTAGAAGAAAACAAGAATTAAATCTTTCTGACCTCAGAAAAGGCAATGATTTCTTAGATATGACATCAAAACCCCAAGAAACCACCTGGGTATGTCTCACTTTCCTTCCCAGGAACCCACTTTTCCCTGGCATTGGTAATAGGTAGACACTCAAGCGATCAGCCAGGACAGTGATCCTCGAACTTATTTGACTAAGAAAAGGACAAGTC
This sequence comes from Ictidomys tridecemlineatus, assembly GCF_052094955.1. NCBI lineage: Eukaryota > Metazoa > Chordata > Mammalia > Rodentia > Sciuridae > Ictidomys > Ictidomys tridecemlineatus. The sequence continues at coordinate 202,609,525 of NC_135480.1, read as the reverse complement.
TCCAACCGTTAGTGGAAAAGACAACCAGGGTCTGGTCCAGCCACAAAGCAGTATTAGTGGGCAAACTGGAACAGGAGGCTGGATCTGCAAATCGTCCCTCCACCACTCCCCCTCACCTCCTTCCTCCAGCATACTGGTCCCACCTCACGCCACCGGCTGCCAGCAATTCCCTGATGTCAGCGTCACTGCACGTGAGAAAACGACAAGCAACCTGCAACCGGCTACCCGTCCGAGCTCAGGAACCCTGGACACCAGCGCTGCAGACGCTGGCGCTCCATGGCGACAAGCCTGACCAGCAGCGCTTCCGGTCATGCGATATGTTCCCCACCCCGCCACCGGACTCCATTTCCCAGAAGTCTCCGCCAGGCGCTATTCCTGGCCAAACCTTTCCTCTCCCCAGACGCCAAATATGTGACCCGCACTGCCTCCTTCCCAGACCGTCTTCCGCCTGTCCTTGCTCCCAGAATCCATCACCCAGAATGCTTTTATGTTGCACATCCCTCAGGTGCACGGGCATCCAGTTTAAGGGGACTCTGGGACAGGAAGCGGGTTGGCTGTCGAGGATTCTGGGAACGGCGGTGTAGCGCAGACGCAGACGTTCGCTGGAGCAGGGCAACGTCCTTGGTGGTGGTGGTGGTGCGTCGGTTCTGGGCCCATCTCCAGCCACCTTCATGGCGGCCTTAAGCCGTACTTAAAGTCTGAGAAGGGTCAAGGAAAGGGCCCTTCAGTCTGAACAGGGCAACCCCCCCATGGGGCGGTGTCCTGGAACCCTCCAAGTATAGGAATTTGTCCGCGAGCGGGAACGTCTTGTCATTTCAGACACATTCGCTAGTGTTTGGTCGGCCCTGTTTCAGGAGATTCCCGAATAGTCTGCCCCGTCAGGACTTTCCCAGCGCCTGGATGGAGTGTCCTCCTAAGCCCGTTGGGGATTTGTCAAACGATTTTTCCGATGACCAACTCGGTCTTAATCCTTTTGCCTTTAAGAAGAAGGGAATGGAGTACTGGAAAGCAGAAGCAAGTGTGGACGTCCTGAGACCTCTTTTTCAAAGTCAGCAACCTCTGGTCCTCCCTTTTGTCACCCGCTTCCACTTTAAAGGACCATCCTGGTTATACTGTGTCCACACAGTATAATTTTTTTTCCCCTGAGGCTGGGGATTAAATCTTTGTGCATGCTCCGACCCTAGCTGAGGAGAATTTTAAGATCAGCTGGTTGGCGACCTTAATTTCATCTGCAACTTCAAATTCCTTTTTGCAACATAACCGATTTATAGGTTCAGGGTCTAGGACATGGACATCTTTGGGATTGTCATTATTTTGCTGTAACCAAAGTCCCACCAATGGCGGGATCCTCATGTTTTCTCAACTAGTCTGCTATTTATGGAGCCATCTCAGCTGTGTATCAGCCTAGCCAATCCAGGAGAAGCCATAAAGGACAGTGGAAAAAAGATCAAGTTGGGCAGAAACAACACACAGCCTGCCATGTCATGCCTCTCTACCTGGCATTCCCTTTCCTGGGCACCTCTGTTGCCTTCTGGTCTGTACTGGCCTGTTCCTCTACGGTTGAGGCATGGCTCAAAACCTTTCCTTTGAAGCCTCTGCAAATTCTCCAGGCATAGAACCATCATCTGTGTAAACCAACACCTTACCTGTGTCATTGGACCTTCCCTAGGCCCATTTCTCCCAAAGTTGCTCCCTAAAGACCAATAAGGGTCTTGGTCATTTCATCTGGTGTCAGGGGAGGCATCTCCATCTCCCAGTGAAAGCCTTTTAATAGTGGGCCTTTGACACACTGATAGAATCCTAATGCTCATATATGGACAGCATGTATGCACGCTTGAGGCAGTGTGACAGCTGCAGCAGACGATGTCCGACCAGACCCTATTGAGTTCCTCCCTTAGCTGAGGAAGACTCAGGTGTAGGATGACCTAAGCCCTTCTCAAGCATCCTTCAGGGTGAGATGGTTTCCCTTCCCCGAGGCCTTCTGTGGGTGTCTGAGGAACATGTTTGGAAACAGTCTGAGAGCCATAATCTGTGCCCCGGCCTGCCTCACCCGCTTCTTGCTTTGTTTAGAAAGCAAGATGAGCTTTGGAGCTGTAGCCTCTGCCCTGGTAGGAACTGGAGGCTGTGTCTTTGTTCAGACCACAGTGAAGACAGCATCAAACCTCATCCAGTGGCCACAAGATACAATAGGTGCTAATTCATAATGGTTGCTAGTCTACAGATTTCCTGCCATTGTCTTGCAATCCTACCCATGGCCACTGAAAGGTGGAGAGAGTTTCATGCTCTAGATGATGCAATTCCTCCCATGGTCACTGAGGGGTGGTGGGCACTCCAACCCTCCATTTTGGTAGAAGCCAGGATTTATCTGGGAGTTATTCTGGGGGTGGGAGTGGAGAGGCAGTAATGGGTAATGGACATTGATAGACAGTGCATATTTCTACCCTGGGCTGGGTAAATCAGTTTCTGCTATACTTGGCCCTAGGATGTCCATCAGTCCTCTCCTCTGTGGTCCTGTTTCTGATGGTGCTGGCCAGGGCTCCTAAGGGAAACATACAGGACTGACTGCTGGGTCTGGCTCTTGGTCTCCTAACTCATATTCTGATGGGAAGGTTACAAAAGAGCATGTGGGCCCACAAGTCATTGGCACCTATAAGTGGATGCTGGTGGTGTGGGTAGGAGTTGCCGAGAAGGCAGGGTAGGAAATAGAATATGAGAAAAAAGTGCGTAAAGATTTCAAATGTCCCTTTATGAGGCACTCTGTGGATCTCACATTGGCCTTACATGCAGATCCTCCCTTCCCCACAGCTACACACCCAGCCCTTTTTATTTCTACTTTGAGACAGGGTCTAAGTTGCCCAGGCTTGCCTAGAACTTGAAATCCTCTTGCCTGTGTCTCCTGAGCAACTGGGATTATAGGTGTGTGCCATGATGTCTGTGTCATGTTGGCGTCCCCAAAGTTTTGGATTTCAGAACTCAGTAGCTCTACCACTGAGCCACAGTCTCAGCCCGATATTGCTATTCTTGTTGTTCATAAATGCAAACATCATGGGCTAGTTCTCAACCTGTACTATTGTTACTGCCCTGAGATTCAAAGAACAATCAATCTAGTTGTAGCCCAACTAACCACTGTAGGTATTGGGAATGCAAATGTAGACAGTAGGTGTTAGTGCAGAAGGTGTTCTTGCCTACATGTGTGACTCCTTCTGAAAGCTCCAGGGGTTTTTGGATCTTGCCACAGCAGACAGAAATCCATGTTCTTATGCCTTGCTTCACACACATCACTGAAAATAGAGTCACTGCCTTGGCATCTTCTGGAAACTGACCCTGGAGTCTTGCCCTTCCACCCTTCTGCCTGCACACAATGACCTTCTATTCCCCTCGAAAAGGCTTCTGTCCTCTGGCTTATTACAGGACTTACTGGGAGATGCCCAGGCTTACACATGCTTGAGCCATGATACCTGGAAGGTAGACAGAGAAGTGGTGCAATGAAAAGAATGGTTTAGTGACAACAGAGAGCATGAGTACCAGGAGAGAGTTTTCAAGATGTGAACCAAAATCTTAACAGGTTATCTTTGGAAAGGGGCAACTGTGAATATTTTATTTATCTAAATAAATAAGTTAATATTTGTAAAGTGCTTAGAACAATACCTAGAAGATGGTTAACTACTATAAAATAATTTATATTAAGTAAATGTTTCCTGCAATAAACATGCATTACTTAGACAATGAATAATACAAGTCACTTGTAACAAGATTTTGGGGTCCATTAAAGTCAAAGAGAACTTTTTTTCAAATTCAACAGGATTTGATGGCTAATGACCAAAGACACTGCCCAAGAAAGAAGCCAGAAATCACCTCTTAAGTGACAAGGGTCTGGGTGGCTGACCCAAACAGGTGAATACACAGGATGTTCTAGGCAGGGCCGAGGGCTTGGTTTATGTAAGTAACGGCAGCCCTCATCAAACCGGGCTCATGCAGAGGTCATGACCTGATTTGTGTCAAATTTTTATTTGGCAGACAGTCCTTCCTGATAATGCAGCTCAGTGAGAAGAGCAAGCAGATGCTTGGACCCAACCTCCAAAAGCATCTTCCACGGAAAACAGAAGCTGAGAGGCCCCTCCTCTTCTCTTGCTGCTTTAGTACCATGGAGACTTGTGTATGAAGGGCTGACCACAGGCCTGAAGACCTCCTCAGATGTTCCTGAGCCCACAGAGCAGCAGCAGAAACTGGACCCAGAGGCTGGCGAACCTCCCAGCCTGGGGAGCTGGGCCATGAGAACTGGATGGGAAGGAGGACCCTGGAAACCCAGGTTCCAGGGGCTCTGGTCCTGGGTGCCAGCTTCCCTGGGCCTGGGACAGTCAGGGGTTCCAGGCTCAGGCTGAGGTCCAGCTTAGAGTCACAGGCTGCTCCACTCCCTCTAAAGCCCAAAGCCAGCCCAGCTAGGAGGGGCCACCACTCACAGAAAGGGGCTGTCATCGCCCCTCAAAATGAGCTGTGATTTGTTCCAAAGTCTTTCCTTTGGTTTCAGGGACCCAGAACAAAGTGAAAAGGACACTGAAGATGCAGAAGGCAGAGGCAAGCCAGAAGGCTCCGTATGGCCTGAGGACCTCCTGTAGAAAAAGGAAGGGCCACAGGTGCACGTGGCGTAAATTAGGATCTCACTCCCTCCCTGCAGTCTGGACACTATCCTGCCCCAAGTCCTGCCTGCTGATGCCCTGCCTATGTGTCTCCTGGCCCCAGTAAGCTCTCTTTTCATGGTGCAGTGGGAATGAGAGAGCATGGCCCCAGGAACACCGGGGACATAGAGGGCTCATTGGCATGGAGGGAGGTATGGGCCCAAGAAAGAAGCCAGAAATCACCTCTTAAGTGACAAGGGTCTCTTTGGTCAGAGTCTGTGACCTTTCAGTGCCAGACCAGAGTCTCTTCCTTTCTCAGCTCCCTATCCTCTGGCACTTGGAAACCCCTCCTCCTCAAGACCCTTCTCTTGGTCTCTTAGACAGCAGACACATTTGAGTCATTATTATATCCTTTATCACTTCCTTCCTGGCTTCTCTCTCTTCCTCCTTTTCTGTCCATCCTCTTGAACATCCAGTGAGTAAGTCCCACCCCAGGCCTCTGCCATGGCCTTCCTAATGTGCTTCCTAGGGCAGCCCTGCCTGAATGAAGACTCCAGGCTACCTTGAGTGTCCACGCCTGTCACCGACTTGCCTCCCTACGCCCCAGTCTGGCTTTCCATCACCACCTATCACCTTTCTGGCCATGCCATAAAAAGGGACCTGTCCTTTTCAGCCATTGTTGTTTCTGGTGCCTTCAAAAGGCTGGGACATGGTACATGTCAGGGGACCTGGAGAGAATGAATGACTGAACAAATGACTTGATTATTTGCTCCAGAGTCTCTCTGTTGGCTGGGGAACTGCGGGGCACATCTGTCAGTCTACAAGGAAGAGGAAAAATGTTGAATTGAATCAATTCTCCCATCAACTTTAAGAGGAAGGTATTTTCAGCCAAGGAAGATGGTTCAAAGGTAACAGCATGGACTTGGCCAGGATGGTACTGGAGCCCAGGCCTGGGACTCTTTCTACACAGATCATGAGTTCTTGGCCTCTGTTCCCAATGTTCATGAACTGTCCTTCTGCCAAGGCAGACTGGAGACTTCTGATCATACCCTGGGTTCCTTGACTGCCAGTCCATCTGTCTCCACTGCACCCCTGGCTAAGACTGCTGCTGTCCCAGGTACAGGGAGGCCTCAGCCTGCACATGAGGCCACTGACCCTGAGTCTTTTGCAACAAATTGCATGAAGGGGAGGCCTAGGCCTGCACTCACCATGAGGTTGTTGAACTCTTTTGTCACCAGAAAGGCCATAAGCCAGTTGGTGAGGACACAAACTCCAGTGGCCACGCCCTTAACATGCAGAGGAAAGATCTCAGACATGAGGAGCCAGGGGATGGGCCCCCAGCCTATTGCAAAGCCTGTGGGAGCAAGATAGCATCAGAGCCCACAGAGTCAAGGAGCCCCAGCCTCCCAACCTGTGGGAATGAAGGGTCCTGGAATCCTGGGTCCTCTAGCTCTGTGCCTTCCTGCTGTGAGGTCTTGGGCCAGTTACTTCCTTTCTTAGGCATGAGGCCTGGTATCTATAAGATGGGACAGAGAGGGGCTGGGGTTGTTGCTCAGTGGTAGAGCACTCGCCTAGAACATGCAAGGCACTGGGTTTGATACTCAGCACCACATAAAAATAAATAAATAAAATAAAGGTATTATGTCCAACTACAACTAAAAAAACTATTAAAAGAAATAAGATGGGGGCTGGGGTTGTGGCTCTGAGGTAGAGTGCTCGTCTAGCATGTGTGAGGCCCTGGGTTCGATCCTAGGCACCACATGAAAATAAAATAAATATATTGTGTCCACCTGCAACTAAAAAATAAATATTTTTTTTTAAAAAGAAATAAGATGGGACAGAGATGGGGCCTACTCACAGGTTGTTATGGGGATTAAGTGAAAGGGACACAGAGGGCTTAGTTCAGTGCCTGGCACATGATCAGAGCTTCAGACAGAGACGTAAGGCTAGGTAAGACTGGACTTGCTGGCAGCACAGGCATGGGGACAGTGGCCCTCACCTAGCCTCCCATGGGGCCCCTCTCACCAGCAATGAATAGACACATGCTGCCCACGGCCAACCAGGCCAACCCCACATTGGTATCAACAGGCTCTGCAGGCACAGGCACCAGGAGGTCCACGTGTGAGGAGTTGTTGGAGCCATCCTGGGTCAGCTTGAAGTAGGTGCCAAAGGCACTTGTGCTGAACACCATGACCATACCTGCAGGCAGAAGGCAGGAACAGGCAACGTACTCGGGAAAATGGCGAGAAGGCCGACCTATTTCCTCCGAGCAGCCAGCTGGGCACTCGGGCACCTCGGCTCCAGAAGCACTGACTGGATAGCACCCTGCCACCCTGCCTTAGACCCTGGACCTCAGTAAATTCTGAGAAGTTCCTAAGCAGACACTCTCTGGCCTGTGAAAGCAGCAACAGTAATTATGGCAGCATTTTAATACCACCCAAACAGTGATCTTTGCAATGGCCAGTGGACACCAAGTGTCCACGGGTAGGCTTGCGCTCAGGTCCTCACACATGTAGATTTTCTCTGATCTGCCCAGGAGCCTTGAAGGAGGCAATGCCATTACCCACATTTCACAGAGGCTCAGAGAGGGAAAGTCACTTGCCCCAAAGGACCACAGCTTCTGGGTCATTCTGACCTCTCAGCCCTCAGTTTCTCCAGTGTGAGCTGGGACCATGATGGTGTCTTTTTTTGATTTGTCAAAGAACCTGTAGCTCAGTGAAGAGCTGCCAAATCACAGCCTGGTCTGTCACAGTCTCTCTTCATCAATGCTCAGTGGCATTCAGACCTGTTGGCCAGGGCAAGGGCTTTCCAGCAATGGTGAAGGGATGCTGGCCAGGGCACCCTGTATACACAGAGCAAAGTCCTCACCTGACAAGGCCAGAAGTAGTCTCCGCCCAGCTCTGTCCATGATGAGGGCTGCCACGGCTGTGAACAGCACCTGGATGGTGCCCATGATGACTGAGGCCAGACTGCTGTCCTGGAGGGGATGGAGGCCGAGGCTGGATGGTGTGCCAGCCAGAGATGGGTACCTCCCTCTGCAGTCCTATGCCAGGTGATGAGGCCCTGGGCTTGAGGAGGCAGCCCCATCCATGTGGCATCTGGATAAAGTAGGTCGGGTAGAGGCTTCTTACCTTGAACTTGGCCTCCTCAAAAATGGTCTCTGCATAGAACATGACGGCGTTGATCCCTGACAGCTGCTGGAAGGCCATCAGTGAAATGCCAATGAGGAAGGGCTTGTAGATGCCAGGGTGTCTCAGGAGGGCCAGCTGAAAAACCTGCTTGAGGACAGGAGCCACCAGTGCTCCTCCACCCTGTCCCAAGGGTCCTCCTGGAACCTACCATCCTAAGGCTTGCTGGAGAGGAGTGAGCCTCAGCTTCCTTTCCTGCCTCATCTGGGGCCTCAGGGCAGGTGCAGAGACAAGCCCCAGCATTTGCGAAATAAAATGGTCCTTACCTCCCACAGCTCTTCCTGAATGGTTGGAGGAGTCACAAAGAGATTCTGGTACTTGGGCAAAGAACACTAGTTTCTTGAGTCCCAACCACCTTCAAAGTACCCAGTGCTCACCTTGGGCCTGGCCCTGGCTGAGCACCTCCCATGGCCTGTTGCACGGAATCCTCAGCACAATGAGGCACTGTCCCAAGATACCCATTTTACAGATGAAGAAATCAAGTCTCAGACGGGAAAGTCACAACACGGAAGTGGCAGAGTCTATCTGACACTAAAGCCCAGACTCTTAATCTTCTCCCCCACCCTACAACTCCCTGGTTAAATCCAAGTCCTCAATTCTGCATCTGTAATTTCCTCTGGCCCTTTTCTTCTTGGGACGCTAAGAATCCAGCTGGGATTCAGGGGCTGGGAATGTAGTTCCTCAATGGTACAGTGCTTGCTTTCCATGCACAAGGCCAGCAAACACACACATACAAGAGGAATCCCCAGTGACCTAAGGTTAGGGCCCAGCTAAGTGGGGTGAGGGCCTGCCCAAAGAAAGAACAGCACTGGTCCTCACTAAGGGCAGACAGGCACCCCCTGTAGGTGTGTGGCCTTCGGTACAGGCTGTTTCCCTCAACCCACCTTCCAGCCACTCACCTGGTGCTCAGACTCCACAGAGGGCTCTTCCCAGCCCTGTTCGGAGCCCCACAGGAACTGCAGGGCAGCCATGGCCTCCTGGCGCTTGTGCTGAGTCAGGAGAAAGCGTGGGGTCTCTGGCATGCAGCACATAAGCAGCAGCATAAAAGAGGGGGGCACGCAGCCCAGCACAGCCAGCCAGCGCCACTCCAGGACTCGGCCTGGTGGGGTGCAGACATCAGAGCCAGAGCAAGGCAACCTGCATCCCCCACTTGCCAACCTGATACTCAGCTATAAAGTGGGAATCTTGCTACTCTGTGGGTCATGTTCATTACTGATATTGCCATTCTTTTTTTTTTTTTGGTAGACAAAGGTAGAATGCCTTTGTTTATTTTTATGTGGTGCCAAGGATCAAACCCAGTGCCTCATGCATGCTCTGCAAGCGCTCTACCACTGAGCTACAGTCTCAGCCCGATATTGCTATTCTTGTTGTTCATAAATGCAAACATCATGGGCTAGCTATGGCATTTGGGGCAATGGTGGTAGGTCATTGATATGTACATTCTACATCTCCTCAGTGAAATAGTCCCACGCTATATCATGATGTTTGGTCAATGACAGACTGCATGTATGAGTTGGTCCCATAGATTATAATGGAGCTGAAAACTTCCTATTGCCTAGTGATGCAGTCATGGGAATATCCTATGGTCACGTCTGTGGTGATGCTGCTGTAAACACTGCACTGTCAGCTGTACAAAGGTACAGTACATACAGTTATGCACACTACACAATACTTGATAAGAAATGGTTGGTTTGGGTTTATGATTTGTCACACTATACTTTGAAAATTTTAGAGTATACTCCTACTTAAAAAAAAAAAATCTTGCTGGGCGCGGTGGCACATGCCTATAATCCCAGTGGCTCGGGAGGCTGAAACAGAAGGATCGAGAGTTCAAAGCCAGCCTCAGCAAAAGCGAGGTGCTAAGCAACTGTCTCTAAATAAAATACAAAATAGGGCTGAGGATGTGTCTCAGTCAAGTGCCCCTGAGTTCAATCCCTGGTATATCACCTCCCCCAGCCACGCCACTAAAAAAATTCTTGCTGTAGAACAGAATGCTATTATAGGGCAGCAGTCTCATACATCCTGTGCTTACCAAAGCTCTGGACTGTGTCAAGAGGCCATGCCCAGTGATTGGCCAAGACCATCTAGGATTGTGGGAATACACTCTAGTATGTTTACATAGAGACAATACAGCCTAATAATGCAGTTTTTAAGTCTCTGTTAAGTGATGCATGACTGTAGCCACAAAACAGAATGAGGTGCTGGTTCTTTATGGCCTTGGTATGACACAGCACCATTAGTGTCAAGGGGGTGGGAGAGTAAATGTGCACATTTCTCATAAACACACACAATCTCTGGAGGTCACCAAGAAACATGCCATACTGGCTTCTGCAGGGAGGAACCAGGACACAATGGGGAGACTTTTCACTGAGCAGGCTCTCTCCCTTCTGGTACTTCTTGAGTGGTGAATCACTTGAATTAGTTATCAAAGTATGAGCACAACTAAAGAGGTGGTAGGATTTTGATTCCTTGAAGTAGTTGGGTTATAGGAAGAACAGTACAAATGCAGATTTATCTACATTTAAACAAAGCCCAAGGGTTCTCTGATAAAGGGGCCAGAAATGAATTTAGGGTATTGTCTAATTTTTAATTTTTCTTAAGTTCAAAGCAGTGATGGCATGAAATACCTTTCTTCTGCATGCAGGGGGTGGGGGTGGGGCATACATATGTATTTGCTTTAGCAATAAGGTGCAGATAAATTATAGAGGTTCCACAAAGTCTAGTTATTGAGGCATTATTGTCCCCATGACACTTGTGGTTAATGATTAACTCATACCAGTAAATCAAAACTCACAGAAAATGATCAATGAAAGGCAGAAGCAGCAGTAAGTCCAGATGAAGATGAACCAGAGGTAATGCGGTGGGCAGATGGACACAGAGGATCTGTCCCCCCAAACTAAGAATGTCAATATCTATGCACAGTGGAGGCTCTGGCTTGTTTTAGGGCTCCCAAGGCAACCAGACTGCTAGCAGGATTCTGAATTAGTCAGGGTGGTCATTGGGTTAAAAATGAAAGAGCAAAGACATATCTGTCATCTATTCTCAAGACCCAGATGGTGCATCCCTCAGGCCCATCAGGCCCTCAAGGACCTGCATGGACCCTCAAGGACCTCATGGTTCTTTTTTTTTTTAAAAAAAAATACATGATATGTATATATCATGTATTTTTTTTTAAAGAGAGAGTGAGAGAGGAGAGAGAGAGAATTTTTAATATTTATTTTTTAGTTCTCGGCGGACACAACATCTTTGTTGGTATGTGGTGCTGAGGATCGAACCTGGGCGGCACGCATGCCAGGCGAGCGCGCTACCGCTTGAGCCACATCCCCAGCCCCAGACCTCATGGTTCTTAACCCATCCCTCTACTATTCTCATTTGGGACCTGCTGCCAGGTAATTTTCGTGTGTCATCTAATAGACTAGGTGGGGTTATATCCATTTAAAGACAAGGAAACTGAGGCTCCTAGGGGCAATGAGACTTGGTCAAGGTCACACAGCAGGTGGCAGGATCATCCAATATCTAGGACTGTTCAGTTTGAAGACTTCCTTCTTTCTACCTGTTTCTAATGAGGACATGTATCTTCCTGAACCTTTCTCAGGCTAGCACAGCTGTGGCCCCTGGGGTACTGAGGACCAGCCTTCCTAATACTGCACTTTGCTGACATTGATATGCTGAGGGAGACTCACCATGAAAATTGTTGCAGTGCCCCTCCCACCCCTGGAATCCTCTGGTTTGTGCCTAACCCTACTCAGACCACCAAAGTAGGCTTTTGAGAAGATGAGAACACCACCTTCTCTAAAACAAGCCAGAGCCTCCACTGAACTTAGTCATAAGACCTACATATCCCAAGGTCCCAGGGGGGCAGACTGGAACCTGGCATCTTGGCCATTGGCTGTGTGACCCCAGGCAACCCCTACCCACCATGAACCTCAGTTTCCACATTTGTAAAATGGCCACATAGCTATTAACAGGAATCAAAACAGATCATGCAAACTACCTGCCAGGTAGGCCAAGAGGATGCCTATGACGACCATCAGCTGCACACAGGAGCCGAGCAGTCCCCGGACCGCTGGGTAGGAAATTTCAGAGATATAAATCTGCCAATAATTAAGACAAGACTTTACTCAAGGTCCAAGTGTTCTTAAAACTGAAAGTCCTCTGTCACTAAAAGCTGAGGAGACTCTGCATTGCTCTAGGTCAGCAGAGCCCTGCCCAGGATACCAAGGCCCAGTGCTCTTCTGAAGATGAGGGAGAGGTATAGGCACAGAGCTTCCCAAATGTTCACTTAATGTGTACAAATACCCATTATAAAATGCAGACTTTGAGGCAGTTGGTCTGGTGGGACCCAAGCTTCTGCCTTGCTAACCAGCTCCAGGTGCTCTTGACAGCTGAAGGGGCCTTTTGCCGTTAAGTACATCAATTCACCAACTCAACTGCTACAAGATGCTCTCTCCTTTTAGGCGCAGGGGCCACCAAGGCGCAGCCCACATTTCTAAATTATCCCATGCCTTATGCCCATAACTAAGACAGCTGTTTTTTGCCCAGTAAAAATGAAAACCAAAAACCATATTCACTTCCTCCCTAGCTCCTGACCGCCTAGCAGGTGGGTGAAATGAGAGGCATATGGGTATGACCAGGGAGAGCCCCGAGAAGCTTCTTTCAACTTCCAGCAGGGTGAGGGATGAATGAGTGGTTATCCAAGCCTTGGCTAGCAGCAGTCCACTGGTCACCCAGCAATTACACCAGAGTCCACGTCCCTACAGGATCATGCCATGACCAGGGGCTTCAGGTGCAGTTTGCCCAGTCCTTACAACCACCTCATGAGTAATGCCATGAACTCCACTATAGGGAAGGAAAGAGGCCCAGAGAGATGCTTTGCCCAGGTAAGTGACCCAGGTGTCAGGGGTGCAAAGTGAGCAGCTCTGGGTCAGGGGAGGGTGAGAGAAGCTGGGGAAGGAGACCTGTGAGAAGACAAGGGAACGCAGAAACCAGCAGCCTTTGTTCCAGGAACAAACCTGTAGGGGGAATTTAGTCTTAACCTGGGGCTCTGTTGACCATCCACAGGTGCCACCTTGTTATGAGGTGGGGGGCAAAAGAGGCACAACTGGGTCCCTGGGTTCCAGTAATCCATCCAGCTGACTAGCCTGGGCCCCTCTGGGCAGAGGACTTCGTCTTTCTGAGGCAGTTTCATCTGGCGGGGCCTCCTTCCCAGGGCGTGGTGAAGGTTGGGGAGGTAATACCTGTAGGCACCGGGGCTTGGGACCCCATCCAGGAAGACACTCACCGGGGCCACTAGTGAGGCGACGCCGCAGGCCAGGCCCGTGAGGAGGCGGCCCCCGAGCAGCATCCACACGTCCTGGGCCGCAGTGATGACGGCAAAGCCGGCCACAAAGGGCACCGTGCAGAACAGGAGGCTGAGTTTGCGCCCGGCGCGGTCCACGAGCCAGCCGCCCAGGACGCCCCCCGCCGCGGCGCCCAGGGTCACGATGGCCTGGGGGCGAGGCGACCGCGGGCTGAGGAGGGGCCAGGGACGGCAGTCCACGCTCGCCCTCCGCCCCACGCCCTGCAGCCTCAGAAGAAAGGCAGTTGGGGTCCCGGGCTGGTGGCCGGGGACCGGGAGACTCTGGGTGGGGCCGACAAGATGCATGCGGCGGAGGGGAAGGGGAGCGGGTGGACGCGGGGGTCCCAGGTGGGCTGGCGTGAGCCCCGGCCTCACCCCGAACCAGGAGGCGGTACTGTCGTCGAGGTGCGGGGCCGGGGGCACGGAGCGCCTCAGGCTCGGGATGGCCGGGGAGCTGTAGCCGAGCGCGAAGCCGAAGCTGAGGGGGCCCAGGGCTGCGGCGAAGGCGGCGAGGAAGACGCGGCGGCCGCAGGGAGAGCTACGGAGACAGGGCGAAGGGTGAGAGGAGCCGGCAGAGTGGGAGGGCAAGGCCACGTCCCCTGCCGCTCACCCGCCGCCCGGCGGCCTCAGGAGCGGATGGGACTCTTCCGAGTTCTCAGGCGTCATGTCGGCGACCAACGCTTGCCCAGCTGGCTCTGACGCCCGAACCGCCACGGGACCCGCGAGTGCTGCCTCAGACTTCTCCCGTCAGAGCGGGCCAATGGGCGACGGCGGGCGGTGCTGAGGCGGGATCTGAACCAGTATTAGCCAATGGAAACGCAAGGCGGGGTTAGCATCTGCGCTAGCACCCGCCCCTCAGGTCAGAGTCGACCACTGGAAGCACAGGGTGGGCGGGCCAAGCGCCCTAGAGCCGCCCCTCGGGCGGACTGACTTAAGTAGAGGTGGAGGACGGAGTTTGCGTCCGCCAAGAGCACAACCGTCCAATTGGAGTGTGGTGCGAGTCTGGAGGCGGGACCATAATAAAAAAGCTACCTCAGAAAAAAGTTGGCCAATGAGGGTGGAGGGCGAAGATTTCTTTCTTTCTTTCTTTTTTTTTTGTTTTTCCTCCCGCATTTGCCCGAAGCCGCCTCTCAGTGATTTTCAAGTAGGAGAGGGACATAGGCGGAGCACACAGACGGGGCCCAAATTTGAAACCCCAGCTCCAGGCAGCTGTGACTGTCTTCCGAGGTTAGGTCTGCAGTTCCTGCTCGGTGTTAACCGTTGCCCTGGACCTGGGCTGGAGTCGCCTGACCCAACTCTGCCCCATTGACTCAGGGGCCGAGACTGGCCTGGCGCTTCTGCTGGGGTACTAGGGGCTGAGGCGTAGCTAGTCCTGGGCGTGGTAACCCATCTCCACCCCGCGCAGCGGATACAAAGCCGGTAGGGTCTCCTGCTGAGGACGTGTTAGGCGGGGGGGGGGGGGTGGTGTCCCCCATTCCTGTATGTGTGATTGAGCTAGGTTTAAATGCTGAACTCTACTCTCCCTTACCTCACTGACTCTTGAATCTTCATCTTAACTACCTCCCATTTTTGAGTCCCCTGCGGATTCTAGAAACCAACTTGTCCACGTGTGCACCCATCATGCCACCGCTGTCAGTGAGGGTGGTGAGGCTCTGTATTCATTTGCCATCTGTACTCAATTCATATCCTACACACTGGGTGCAGGCAGCTGCAGTGGGGTACTGGTGTAATTCTGAAAAGAATTAGGGCTTTGGGAGCAAGAGATCCATCCCTGGGTCTCTGTATCCTCATCTCTAAGAGTTAGGGATGCTAATTAATCTCCAGGAGAGTTGTGAGCAGGGTCACAACTATATGAAAGACTAAACATATGCCAGCATATGCTGGCCTGTATGCTTATGATAGTGGTTGGACTCACTGCAGTCACCTGATTGTACTAGCAACCAACATTTTTCAGTCTTGATTACAACACTATATCTAAAGATAGGCAACTGCCCCTCTGAACTTCCACAGCATCTCATGCCGGGGTTGTAAATTCTTGATTGCAGCATTTATAACTACTTTGTAATCACCTGCTCATTTATTTCCCAAAAGATATGAGTTCCTTTTGACAGTGGTCATCCCATGTTTGCAAAGTGGGTGAGGGCCACAGACCCTTTAATTTGTAACACAGGGCAGTAGCAGAGAGGCTTAAGTAGACAGGATGCTGCTGGGAGCCCAGCTTGCACCAGACAGCCTGTGAGTCATAGACCCCCATACACCTGTTCCTTTGGCTGGTAGTCTTCCTCCCCATATGTGTGCAGACATTGTTGCCATATCAGGCTCTCACCCACTTTTCATTTTTTGTTGTTGTTATTTTTACCCCCTTTAGGTAAATAAAGCACTATCAGCCTGATGAGTAGGGTCAACCTCTTGTCCTCTCTGTACTCCTCAGATCTGACTCTTATCAAATCATAGGTGGCTTTAATGTAAGAAACTTTAAAAAAATGACAGAAAACACAGATACAAGCTCTTGAAGCTTACTAATTAACAAGAAAAACACCAGCCAGTTCCAGCTGACCCAAGGCAGAGGTGAGAGCAAGGGCTCTGGGATCAGATAACTTGCAGATTCAAATCATTGCCTCTTCCTGAACCTCAATTTCTTTATTTGATAAGCAGGAATAATGACCCTAATTCACAAAATTGTTGGTGGTGTCAAACTATAGCATATAATTGATTTTGTATCCTCCTGGCCCCTCTTATACCCATCCATGAATGAAAAGGCGCAACAAAATACAAAGAATGGGAATGCTAAATGCTGCAAAGGGTAGGAGGAGACATGTCTAGTTATAACAAGCCCCACCTGAGTACACCTAAAAACCACTATTACTCTTTCTTTTCTTTCGGTGCTGGAGATTGAATTTCCTGTCTTGCCAAGAGGAACCAGACTCTTTCAACCTGGGTGTGTTGTGCTGAACTGTTTGTGCAAAAGTCAGAGAGGGGAGTCTTCCCGCAGTCCCATGATGAGAGAAGATTCAAATGTCTATAAAATCTGTCAGGTCGAGGTTCTGTCCAACAGTCCTTTGCACTTAAAAAGAACACTTGTAGGACTCATCAAAGCTGCTTTCGTGGGGACAAATAATTTAGAGCAAATTATTAAACTTTTTCCCATGGGTGATGGAGGCAAGAAGACATACAATAAAATGGATTGAGCTACCCAAAGCCAAAGGTAAATTTCCTTCTTCACAAAGCTTAAAATTTTTATAGGAAACATCAGTGAAACTGGAGTTTCCCCATCTTTCTCTTCTGACTTGAGGTTGATATTTCCTACTTCATTTGCACTAGGCCCAATCCACAATTTTTCTGGCTCACTCTGAGGAAGGAGCTGGAAGGCAGATGCATGGTATCCTTCCTCTGAAGGATAATGATTTGGTTCATGTGAAAGAGCAAGACAAACCCACAAGAGGAGGGAATTTGAGGATTCGTTTGATCACAAGGGAGAACCTGGTTATATCTCAGTAACAAAATCAGACAGAATAATCTTAAGACTTTGACAAGTTCCTATGCCTTATTATTTATCAAGAGACACAAGGAGGAAGAAGGAGCTTCTGAGATCCAACCATGCAGCTCTTCTCAAGTCTATAGACAGGAACACAGCTGGTTCCAATCACAGTGAACTCAAGCAGTGGGCCAACAGTGCAGAAAGAAAACTTATTTATAATAAAGTTAAAAAGCAATGGCTACTCTTTATAAAAGAAACACATTGTGTGACATAAATCAAAACTATACTGAAAAAATAATTTTCCATCTAAGTATATAAAATATAAGAGAAGTTGCAGTAAATAAGAATGAACATTTTTGATTTATTCAAAGTTTATCTAAAACTTCAATGAAATCTACCACCTTTATTACAAGGGACTGATGGTTCCTGAAAGGAAAGAAACAAAGGTCAAGAAAGATGGCACCGGGCATTGGAAAGTGACCCAACTGGCCGAGTGTGCAGAAAGTTTGGTCCAATAGATCGCTGACAGGCTGGAGCCACATTTTGTTGAGAAATGATGTTAGAACTGTTTAAAGAGTATAAACCTCCATAAGAAAACTAAGGATGGCAACAACACTTGGACTGTTTACTTCAAGTCAATAATGTCTTCATCTGAGGAAGCTGTGAGCTGAAAGGGGCTGCTGCCCCAGACCGAGACGGGGCTGCCCTCCCTCTCTGCCACTGGGTCCTGGTCAGAGCTTGTGGAGTGGTAACAGGCCTCGGGATTGACTTCAGAAGTAGAAGGACTTTCCAAGGAGCCTGATGGGATCCTGGAAAAGAAAAGTCACTGTCAAGGACTCAATGGGAACACCAGGGAACTGGGCTCATTGGAGTGTCTGCCCTGTCCCCATCCCAAGGGGAAAGGTGTGGAAGTACAGGGGTCCCCTCCCCAATTCAAGCCTTGGAATCAGATAGCCCAGCTCTGGGGCTTGTGAGGACTAAAGACCAGGGTGTGACACAGAATTGTTGCTGAAGCATTATTCATTCACCTCTCTGAAGTGAACATCTGGATAATGTCACTCTGCCTCAAAACCTCCAATGGCCTGAGGATAAGCTGAAATTCCACCCATAGCAGAGGTACAGGGCCTGGGCTGCTCCAGTCTCCAGCCAACCAGTTCCCTTTGCTTTCTCCAGCTCCTCAGGACCCTCTCTTGATAGCTGCTTAAATAATTTGACCCAAACTGGTTCTGTGTCTCAAGGAGGGCATGACTCAACAAACACTCCTGAGCCTGCTCTTCCTGCTCAGCCTCATACCGCCCCTGCCTGTTCTCTATGTTCAGCCTGTCCATTTTTTCCTTCTTTCTCTGGCCACAGTGTGCATGCTTCACGGTTCTTTGCCCCCAAGTCCCTGCAGTCACAGGAACTGTTCCCCTAGTTCCTTATCATTCATTCCAAGCCTAGCACCATGACATTTCCTCCAAAATCTTCCTTGACCCCTGTCAAAGTTGACCTTCTAGGGGCTGGGGCTGAGGCTCAGTGGTGGAGTGCCTGCCTAGCACATGTGAGGCACTGGGTTTGATCCTCAGCACTGCATAAAAAGAAATAAAAGTCTATATACAACTAAAAAGAAAAAAAATTAGAAAAGAAGTTGACCTTCTATTTGCCACCCAATACTTATATTATTTAAAATCTCTTTATAGCATTTATCATTATTTGAGATGATTTGCTTATTTGTTTACTGTTGACTTCTCTGGGGCAAAGTCCCTGGGGCAGAGGCCTTGTCACTGAGTGTTGGATTAAAGCACTAGTGAGGGCTGCCTCTCCTCTGTCAGGCTCATACACACTTGCCCTAGGATTCATGCTTGATATGCTCCTGCCCATGTCACTTGTCACCTTGGAAGCAGTGACTGTGGGGCTCTTGATCTTCGCCACTGGCCCGTGAGCCCCCTGAAAGCCCAGATTGGGGCTGGGTCATTTCCATATCTCAACCCCTGTTCAGTGCTAGGTTCTCCAAGAATGTGTGTTGGGTGGGTGAACAAGCAAAGCTGGACACAGCTCCATTACCCTGCATACACAGGAGCCATGATGCTGCCTGAAGGACAACAGTAGAGCTTACGGGACAAAACTGTGTGACCCAGCAAATATTACATGTGATGCTGAACCGCCATTCAGAAGGGCCCTCCCTGTTTACATGCCCAGTGGTTAGTATTGATAGTGTTTGTGTATGGCTGGGGATAGAACCCAGGGGCTCACACATACTAGTGTTATGGGCAATGACCAAACAGACTCCATTTTACCCTGAGACTTCATATCATGTAAGAAATGCTTTTCCCATGTGAAAGCCCTTCCTCTGTAACCATCAATAGTTACATAGCATAACTTGGCAACACAAAATAGCAATTCTTACACAATGTAAAATAGTTCTCCTTCCTTTCCATTTTTCTTGGGCAGTGTACCTTGTCAGAGATTGATTGTCTAGATGTTAGTAACCATTCTCTAACTTGTACTAAACTAAGGTCATTTTGACCCATTCTGATTGCTTGCTATTATGCCAACCTGGAAAGTCTGTGGGAAATACCAGTGTACCCATTGCACTGTCTCGTTAATTGCCCAATTCAGCTTCTGTACCTGCTTGCTTGCAGCTACATCAACCCAGATGTTGTTTTTTTCCTTTAAATATTCTAGAATGCTCAGGCTCAGGGCTGTTTCTTACAGAGACAGTTATGGGTCCTGTAGGGAACAGTCATCAGCTGGCCAGCTAAATAAAGACTCTTCATTTTGGACAAAATTGTGACTTGGTGTATTTTCTGAGCGACCTGCCCCACAACAGTAGGTGGGTGATTTACTACTGAGCTACATTCTCAGACCTGGAACTCTTAGTAAGCAGTTCTGTTGCTACAAATTTCTATCCATCTGAAGGGAGAAAAAAAGTCTCAATACATTTTAATTTTTTTTAATTTTTGGGGTGCTGGTGATGGGAACCAGGGCTTCCCACATGCTAGGCAAGTACTCTACCACTGAGCCACACCCTAGGCCCTCTTGATATATTTCAGTGAGCATTTGTTTGATTGCTAATAAGGTTGCTTGTTTGTTGAGCTCTGTCCTGGCAGGTTCTGCTCTTTGAGGGTCTCAGAGAGGAACCAGATGCTGACCCTGTGTCATGCTGGCCAAAAGGCCTCCTGGGCACTGCTGTGGTACATAGGGCCACTGCTCTGGGCAAGGGCTGGTCCCCTCTTTACCTGTCACTGCTAGTCGATCTCACTGTCCCAGGCTTGGGGCCTCCTTGGTTCTCTTCTAACCGTTTCCGGGGTTTTGATTTGGCCCTTGGTGCTCCTTCTGCCCTGGGTCCACTTTCATCTGAGAGGCCTGGATTACAGAGGAGAATCCTAGGGTCATTACCACGCAGCTGCCATGGAGATAGGAAACACCCTTTTTGTTCTTGGTTGAGTATTGGTGTGTTATTGGGATAGAGTCAGGAAGAAAGATGATAGGATATATATAAACTCAGCTTCCTTGTTGGTAAAGGGGTTTTCCTCCTTTTGACTATAAAATATATATGCATTGCAAAAAACCAAACCAAAACCAAAACAAAACCCAACCAACTAACCAATCAAACAAAAGTCCCCAAAGAGACTCAGAAGAGCCTAATAAAGGAGATAAAGTCCCTCCAGTCTTATAGCGAGTGATTTGTCTTTCTCTGACTCATCAGGTTTCAGTTTCTGAAAGGCTTGGTGGTTTGTACAACAGTGGCCAGCAGATGAGGCTTTCAGATGAAAGAGTGGGTTAAAATAGCAATACACATATTTTACCAACTCCAACTGTAAAAACCACCCTGTCAAGTGGCCTGAAATACTTCTCCAGTTATTCAGAAAACACTACTGTAGGGAGGAACGCACCAAAGCCAACTGTCCTTGTAATTTTTATGCCATGTTGATCCCAATTCTAGTGTTCAAACCAGTTCTTACTGGTTTAACATGATGCTTCAATTTTTCCATTTTTTAAAAAATTTTTTAATATTTATTTTTTGGGCTGGGGATGTGGCTCAAGCGGTAGCGGGCTCGCCTGGCATGCGTGTGGCCCGGGTTCGATCCTCAGCACCACATACAAACAAAGATGTTATATCCGCAGAAAACTAAAAAATAAATATTAAAAAATTCTCTCTCTCTCTCTCTCTTTTTCTTAAAAAAAATTATTTTTTAGTTTTCGGTGGACACAACATCTTTGTTTGTATGTGGTGCTGAGGATCGAACCCGGGGCCGCACGCATGCCAGGCGAGCACGCTACCGCTTGAGCCACATCCCCAGGCCAATTTTTCCATTTTTTGTTTCTGCAAATCTGAATAAGAAGCTTCCAGCCTTTTGACAATGACCAAGGGGCCTCACGTTTTTCTGGTTGGGCCTCTGTGCATGCTGGGAGAAGAGGGCATGACAAATGCCCTGCATCTGGACTTGCTCTCAGACCTGCCCCTTTGGCCATTGGGCTGGGAGAAATGATAAGGGAAGTGAGGTGTGTGTGTAAAAATGTGGTAAATTTCCACTTCTGGATGTACCAATATAAAGTGGTGTCTGAGAACTGTGGGCCACAACTCCTGATAGATGCTTTTTTAGACTATTAAACATATATAGATACTTTTATTTAAAAATTTGAACTCCACTAGACACAGTGTTTTATAAACTGCCTGTTCCTCCTTAGCAAGGCTTGGGCAGTGTTCTCCACCAATAAATACAGATCAACAGCATCACTTTTGTTGGGAAAACAATATGGTATTCCCTGGACTATAATTTATTTATAAATCCCTTCTTAAAGGGAAAGTTTTTTTTAAGTCATAGTTTTTGAGGATGCTTAATATCCAAAGGTAAAACTAGCTAGTCTATTTGTCAACGGTGAAAACACAAATATTGAAAGCCATTACCTAGCAGTTCCCTGCGGGTCCTGCTTGCTATTTCTTTAATCTCCATGCGTGACAGGGACAAGGAATGAGTGACAGGAATGGCAGCGATGCCAAGGCTGATGGAAGTGGGCGGGGTGATGACCTTGGAGACTAAGGGTGATTTCAGAGGTCGCTCGATGCTTCTGCCGACTAGGTTTCTAAGTGGAATCCTGTACAGATTTTTTGACTGAATTTCACCTGAAATATGATTTAGAAAACAACATAAGAACGTTAGGTTGCTACTATTTACAAGAGAATAATTTTCTGTTCCTCAATATAGTTAGCATGAAGAAAGGTTTTGTCACATGCTGATCTTCCATGACACAAGCAGTGGCTCCAGTGGCTTTGTGTCTTCTATGGACTTCCTCTTCATGTATTTAGATTAGATAAAATGCACTTGTTATGGTTATGCTTGGCCAGGAGAAAAGCAAGACAAGAAAGGCAAAGAGCTGCCTTGCCTGGGGGCCCCATGCTTTATCTTAACAAGTGATAAGCACCACTCATGTGGCAAGAAGTTACAAGGTACTGTGTTCACTGCCATGCAGAAACCACTGCGGGCCGCCAGGGTTCCCAGTGGGTGTGCTGAATGATGCTGAGTCTTTATGACTAGGTACTTCTAGCTACAAACCCATGACCGTTAATATCCCTGAAGGAGAGATTATAGCTTATTGCAAGTCAGAAACTCTCTAGCCCTGAATTCCCTTTTCCCTACTGAAACAATTTTTTTCATAATGGGACCTTTTTCTTTTTAAAAGCACAAAGTTTCTTAAGAACACAACCAATACATTCACATTGCAAGATTCTTTAAGTGGCTTTAAATAGTGGCTCCCCCTCCACCTGTATTCAAGATTGAATCTAGGGTGCTCCAATGTTGAGCTATATGCCAGCCCTTTTATTTTTTTTATTTCAGACAGGGTGTTGTTAAGTTGCTCAGACTGGTCTTAAACTTGCCATCCTCCTCCTTAGCCTCCCTAGTTGTAGGGATGACAGGCATGCCTGGCGAGGAGAGTAACTTCTTTAGGCAACAGTCACTTGTAGATACTTGACAATGAACTAGAGAAATCAGAATGGATTAAAAACAGCTATTTGTAAGACAGTAAAGATGGGGCTTCACCTTCCCCCAGGGAAGAAGGAAATACTGCAGTGTCTCGGCCTGGGGGTGTCTGAGGAGAACTGTGGGCACTGGCTCCCTTGGAACTGCCTCCAGATGAGACCTCGGGCACAGTCGCGGCTGCTGTGAAGTATATATCTGACTGAAAAGAAGAGAAAGGGTTATTGAGCTGCCTGGATTTCCAGCCCCACACCTACTGGCCCTCTGCCATCACTGCCAAACCCCATTTGGTCCCCGGCTTGGCTATGACATCCTGACATGCTTAGGGTGTGCAGCCTGGTACAGGACGGCCAGTGGGGGCCTCCAGAGTGCCTGGCACAGCATTAGACTTCCCTGAGGATTGGGTCTCTCCACTTCCTGTATCTATGTGTTGATCTATAGCAGAAAACAGCCCTCACACTTGTGCAAACACAGATGCCACACACATTTCCCTCGTGGGAATCTCAGGTACCTAGGGTTTCAGCTGGAAGGGATCTGAGGTTCTGCCAGTCCATTCTGCAGAGTGGAGGTGGATGTTCACTCAAACATCGACAAACATTCCAGCACCCTATGTGCTGGCTTTGGTGACAACAGCTGTAGTATGTTGGATATGACTCATGACAGCCAACTTTCAGGAATTCTGCAGGCCAACTCTTAAACACAGCCATATTAAATGTTAAATTGTGCTCAATATAAGAAAACAACCTTTTCTAATTATTGGAAGACAGGTACTATTATCTGTGCTCTTGTGGTTATTGACATCAACATGATGTGTACAGTGGAAATGATGTCCAGTGGTGGCCACTGCCAGCTCTTCCTACCCCACTTTCAGTGATGCTGCACAGTAAGCTGGAAACCAACTACAGTGGGACTATTTATACCAAAGCAATTGGCAAGGCTAAAAACCAGAGCTTGATTTGTGGTTGTGTTGACTGTTTCCACCAAGGCAATGTGGACCTGAAGATCAAACTTAAAAGTGTATTGAGTTTAGAGCTAGGGCCAGAAGAAGTTCTGGTTTAATGACTACGGTTTGTTTCCAGGTGAGAAAGGTGAACAGTAGGCCACATATCAGATTTACGGACAATAAACTTATTGGAGAAAGAAGTGGGCTGAGAAATAACTATAACCATAAGATCATAGTTTCCTTATAGCTGTTGGCTGGCTATGGATATAAGAGCTCAGCAAAAATTAAATGTGTTAATAAGAACCAACTGGCTATGGGTTTTATGATAAAGAACATTGTATATTTTACTATTGTTTGTAAATTGAGAGCTTTTTTATATCAGTAACACAATCAACTAATGCTCACACCCACAACACACACACACCCATTTCCCCACATGATGGGAGTTAAACTTGATGCCCACCACCTGCATTGCTACTGGGAAGACCTTGCCACATCAAGTAGGAAGCAGCTGCCCTCCACCCAAGTGTGGGCAATGTCAGTCAGGACCCTTAGGACCACGTGCCCCAGGGCCCCAGCCCAATGTGCCAGTGATGGCAGGCACTTGTGATGTCACCTGCGTCCCTGTGCTGTGCTCAGTCTTTGTGTTATGGGACATGGATTAGTCAATGAGCCACATTACACAGACACAAACTTTAGCTGAGGCTGGAAAGTGGTCAACGGCTATTTCAAGCTCCTACTTTTCTACACTTGAATGGTCCTTCAGGGCAGCAGTGACATGAATGGATTTCTCTTTTCAGCTGGGTGTCCTCAACTGCCATCACCACACAGTGGTTGTGTCCACACAACTGAGAAGCACTATGAAGGCTGAGGAGGCCACACACATGAGCCCACCCCTCGGTCTTGTTGCTTTTTCTTCTCATTCCTGGAATGGTGACACACAGTAGCATTGTCACCAACCAACCAACTTGGTGAGAGGCAGTTTCTGTGCTCACCTGAAATCCCACAGTGCTGGGGCTCCCTAGGCCCCTCCCATGGAAATAAAACCCCAGTTCTCCTCACCCTGGAGGCCACGAGCTGCAGCTGCGGCACCACGGCCGTGTGGACCAGGTTCCCGTTCACCACCAGGCGGATCTCCATGGAGTCGGGTGTGAAGGCCAGGAGGTACGGGAAGGCGCAAACTGCAAGGTAATGGCAGTCAGCACCCACCGCTGGCCAGGTGGCTGCGGACGGCCATGACCGTCCGTCACACAGTCATCCTCACTGCTTCAGAAACATCCATCTCTCACGGCCCTGGCTGCTTCTCTTCTTCCTTCACAGGGCCACGGCCCCCTGTGCTTAGATGGCCTTTGCTCCCGAGACCTTCTCCCCTTGGCTGCCACCCAGGTGAGCGCTGTCCGCACTTCTTGCCATCAACCCACCTTCTGGCAGCTCACCTGCCAGAGCCCTCAGGATCTGCCCCCTTATCACCCAGACTGCAGCTCCACACACCCCTCCTTTGGCACATGCCATCCTGCCTGGAAACTGGTTCCTGTACAGTTTCTTCAAGCCCAGCCCATATCCCCACACTTGGTCTCTCCTCCCCGTTCTTCTGGCTGTGGGCCTGGGCAGTGGCTGCATCTTGTCCCTTCATTGTCCCTCACAGCATCCCTTGGGCTTCAGGGGTTTGCTCGTTGGCAAATGTCAGCCCTTTTCCTTGTAATGGTCATTATGACACAGACTTCCCTGAGTGCCCTGTGATTGCACCTGTGTCCCTTTGCCTGGTCCCCATCGTGCTCTTGTGGTCCTTTACTCTGGCCCTTCCGTTCTGCACTCAGTCTATCCACCATGCCTCTGACTTTGACCTCTCAAGCGACCTCTAGTGGCTCAGCCCCTGGAAGTCATCTGGCACTCTCCCATCTCATCTGTAAAAACCTGGCAAGTCGCCCAGGCCTTGCCTTGCTTCCTCTGCTCATCCCTTAAAACATTACAATGCGGATCTATTAGGAGATGATTTCACTGTGAGGAAAACAGCATAACTGGAAAATTCCTGGCTCTGCTCTGACTCTCAAAGGCAATGCCCAGCTGCAGGTCGTGAGCCACAGACAGAGCAGCACCACTCGGGTCTTAGCATTTTAGTGGCAGGTAATGTACCTGCATCTCTGTGATTCTAGACTTTTAGGCTTCAAGATATGTGAAAATGGCCTGGAAAGCACCGGGCTGCCCAGAAGTCACTCAGCATCCTGAGGCTGGAGACCTTGTGCTTGAGTTTTAAAAAGAAGAAAGTGAGGCCCAGAAATGATGAGCAGGCACTGAAAATGATATTTAGTTGCTCTTGAATGCACATGTGCTCAAGCTCTGGGAAGAGCCAGGAGCGGAAGACAAGAGCCCCAAAGGGGCACAGAGCAGGAGTACTTTAAAAGAAAAGCCCCTGAGAGTTCCTCACACGCATACACTTCAGGGCAGTGTAGAAGTTCAGACACAGCGGTCAATGGGAAAGTGTCATGATGGGTTTTCTTACCAATCGCATACGGAGCCTGGTTCCAACAGAACTGGAAATCTGACGCAGAAGGTTGAACCAAAAAAGAGCCGCCATTAAATGGACAAACCTTTTTATAGATGCAACTGTCTGCAATGAAAACAACAGCACTCGTTTTGTGAGAGACCACATTACAACTAGAGAAACAACCAGAATAGCATCCTCTCAGCTAGTTCTTTATAAATACCTAGGGGCAACACTGTTCTGATGCTAGATGCTAAGGGCCAGAGGCAGCCCGAGCCAGAGTAATGTTAGGACTGCAGATACTAACAGCTGCCATTTGTGGAGTCTACTGCATGCCAGGAGCTGAGCTTTAACAACACCATCCCATTTAATTGGTTCGACTTTCTGAAGCACTTCCTATACAAAGAAAGTACTGTTATTATGCTTATTTCACAGAAGAGAAGACTGAGGGGAGGAGAGGGAAGTAGCTCCTCTGGCCTCATAGGTACTGCCAGGGGCAGGGTCCAGACCCAGGCCTGTGGCTGCAGGGGGTGTGCTTCCTGCCTCTGCCATAAGGTCCCCCCCCATGTGTGAGAGATCCAGAAGGGCTCTGATTGGCAGTCTTCTGGTGGAGGGAGTCCGCTGGCAGGGTGGGTCCCACTGGAGCCTCACTCAGGACAAGTGTCGGGGAGCTGGATACGCCCTGTGCTGTTTCTCCATGAGAACCTGAAGCTTCCTGTGCATCCCCCTGGTGAACCAGAGCCAGCACTACATTAAAGTCTGCTGAGTTCAGTTACACTTTTCCACACTCTGAACCCAAGTTCATGTGGCTCAGATACCATCAGAGTGACGAAGTCCGGTAGGCCCCTTTTGTACAGAAGTCATCACGGTTAGCCTTACAATTTTATTGTAATATTAGTTTTAAAAAGCTCTATTTTAAACCATAATATTCATCCACTTAAAAGTGTACGGTTCTGCAAATTTTAATATATTTACAGAATTGTACACCAGTATCCAAACCTAATTTTAGAACATTTTATCACCTAAAAAGACCCATGCCCACTAAATAGTCACTCCCATCCTACCCAGGCCCTCGATACCATTAATCTACTTCCTGTCTCTGAATTTGTCTTTCCTGGACATTTTATTTAAATAGCATCATATAGTTTGTGGCCTGATGTGTCTGTTTCTTCACTGAGCACAATGTTTTAAGGTCCACCAAGGTTTCAGTGATTTTTTTTTTTAATGGAGAAGTAATATTTTTCCTTGTGGACACACACATTTTGTGGGCCTCTGGTTGTTCCCACTGCTTGCTGCTGTGGACATCCCAGGATGAGTCTGTGTGGCTTCACTTCTCTGGTGGACACACACTGGAGTGAAATTTGCTGGGTTATAAGTGAGTCATATAATTTTATTCAGAATGTGACTATTAAACACTCTTTTTACATCGACAGCTCACATATTTATGGGGTTTACTATATTTTTGTGTTTTGTTGTGAAAAATTCAAGAAACCAAGAAAAACATAAAGCCACAGAGAAGGACTGATGACATTTTCATATTTCTCCTCCAAAAATTTTTATGAAGGAATAAAAAAATAGAGAAATGTTCTAAGAAGAGGCAGAACTGAACTTGAAAAAGTAATTTCCTTTTTTCACTTTTTTCTATGTGTTCTTCTAGAACATGTTTAAATCACTGTATGGCATTTCAGTATTTGAACATGACAAAATATATCTTGTTCCCTTGTTTCCAGAGATTTTTGCTTTTCAGAAGATGTTGTAACAGATGATCAAGCATTCCTCCTTCACAGTTCATTAATTGCTTTTTAAAATAATTGCCTGTGAGTCAATGTTGGGTCAATTTAAAATCATATCCTGCCAATTTCTTCCCCAAAAGGCTGGACCACCTAGACCACATCTAACCACAGGGGATGCCTGACTGCCTATCCCTGCCCATCTCAAGGCCAAATCACTGCCCAGGACAGTATGCATATTAAAATTTTCAGTGAGGCACATTTTTTTTTTTCTTTTGGTACTGGGGATTGAACACAGGGGCACTTAACCACTGAGCCACATCCCATCCCTTTTTATTTTTTATTTAGAGACAGGATCTTGCTAAGTTGCTTAGGGCCTTGCTAAGTTGCTGAGGCTGGCTTCGAACTTGCGATCTTCCTGCCTCAGTCTCCCAAGCTGCTGGGATTAGAGGTGGGCACCACTGAGCTCAGCTACTTTCTTGTTTATTTTTATTTTTTTGGTACTGGGGATTGAATTCAGGGGCACTCCATCACTGAGCCACATCCCCAGCCTTACTTTGTGTTTTATTTAGAGACAAGGTCTCACTAAGCTGCTTAGTGTCTCGCTGTTGCTAAGGCTGGCTTTGAACTTTCGATCCTCCTGTCTCAGCCTCCCGAGTTGCTGGGATTATAGGTGTGTGCATCCAGCTCCTTTCTTATTTTTAAGGATTAGGGCTGGGGTTGTGGCTCAGTGGTAGAGTACTTGCCCAGCATGTGTGAGGTGCTGGTTCAATTCTCAGCACCACATATAAATAAATGAATAAAATAAAGGTCCATCAACAACTAAAATATACATATAAAAAAAAAAAAACAGGGGCTGGGGTTGTGGCTCAGTGGTAGCCATGAAATGATACAGCAGTAAGAAGACCTTGACTAGATCTGGTTCCTTGATCTTGGCCTTTTCAGTCTCCAGAACCACAAGACAGACAAACTTCTACTGTTCATAAATTACCTGGTGTGAAGTATTCTGTTATAGCAGCACAAAGTGGACTAAGGCATTTATGATCCATTGTATTCTTTGATGAAATGTCTAATGGAATGTTTTGCTCTTTTTAAAAAAATATTTATTTTTTAGTTACAGGTGGACACAATATCTTTATTTTATTTTTATGTGGTGCTGAGGATCGAACCTAGTGCCTCATGCATGGTAGGCAAGTGCTCTCCCTCTGAGCTATAACGCCAGCCCCGCTCTCTCTTTTTAAAAAAAAAAAAAAATATATATATATATATATATTAGTTGTAGTTGGACACAATACCTTCATTTTATTTATTTATTTTTTTATATGGTGCTGAGGATCAAACCCAGCATTTTGCATATGCTAGGCAAGTGCTCTATTGCTAAGCCACAACCCCAGCCTCTCTGCTCTCTTTTTAATTGGGTTATTTTCTTTCTTTTTTAAAAATTTGTGTTTAGTTGTAGATGGACATGATATATTTATTTATTTATATGTGGTGCTGAGGATCGAACCCAGAGCCTCACACATGCTAGGTGAGTGCTCTACCGTTGAGCCACAGCCCCAGCCCATAATTGGGTTATTTTCTTATCATTGTCTTGAGAGTTCCTTACATTTCCTGGATTCCGCTCTTTACCAGATTTGTGATTTGCAAATATTTTCTCTGAGCCTTATTTTTTTTCTCATTCTCTTAATTGTGTCTTTTGAAGACACTTTTAGTTTTGATGAAGTTTATTTTTTCCTTTATGTGCTTGTGCTTTTGGTGCTATAATCTAAGAAAATTTTTGCCAATTTAAGGTCATAAAATATCTTCTCTCTCAGGGCTGAAGTTATGGCTCAGTGGAAGAGTGCTTGCCTCAAATGGGTGAGGCACTGGGTTCGATTCTCACACCACATACAAATAAATAAAATAAAAGTCTAACAACTAAAAAATATTTTTAAAAGTCTTCTTTTTAGCCTTCTTTTAAAAGTTTTCTGGTCTAGGTTTTACAGTTAGTTATGATCCATTTTAATGAAATTTTATCGTATGTGAGGTACAGATCAAGTTTTTAAAAAAATTTTTTTTAGTTGTAGATGGACACAATACCTTTATTTTACTTATTTTTATGTGATACTGAGGATTGAATCCAGTGCGTCATATGTGTGAGGCAAGCACTCTGCCACTGAGCCACAATCCCAGCCCACGGATCAAGTTTTATTTTGTCTCTTTTTCATATGGCTATTCAGTTATTCCATCACCATAATTTGCTGAAAGACTCATTTCTCCTTTGAACTGTCTTTACATCTTTGTCAAAAATCAATTAACTGGGCTGGGGTTGTGGCTCAGAGGTAAAGCACTCACCTAGAATGCGAGAGGCGCTGGGCTTGATCCTCAGTACCACATGAAAAATAAAATAAAGATATTGTGTCCACCTATAACTAAAAAATAAATATTTATAAAAAAATCAACAAACCAAATATGTATAGGTCTATTTCTACATTCTCTATTATGTTCTATCAGTTAATTTATCTTTATATAATTATATGTGATACTATAACATATATGTATACGTATGTATATAAAATCATTACTATAAAGAAATGTGATTGTTACTCATTTGATAATAACATTTGAAATGTTATAAAACTGAAAATTATGACATTGAAAAAATTGAATGAAGCCTTATCACACCTTTTCTTTAGTAGCATTTTATATTCTACATAAAATTTACCTGAATCAACAGGACCCAACTGGCAGGTAAATAGATGGTGAATATATTCCTTGACCCTCAGCTTCTTCCCAGAATGAGACTAATTAGCTGCTTTCTTTCTTTCTCTTCCTCCTTCTTCTTCTCCTGTGATGCTGGGGATGGAGTTCAAGGCCTCGTGCATTTTAGGCAAGCATTAGCTGTTCTTGTCACCCGGCACAGTGATACAGCCTGGCCAGCTCCATCAGGGGCTTCCCACATGTGCCCAGCCAGTGTTACTCTTGCATACGAGTCTGTTGGAAGTCAGTCATCTTCTTTTCAGTCAGGATACATTTACCAAGCATTGAATTATGCAAGGCAGAGTGTGCCCAGGGCTGAGGTTCTGAAGGTGAATCAGACAGGGTCCTGCCCTGCTTGACCATGGATAGGAAGACAGGCAGAGAGCCGAAGAGCACAGGGCACATGCTCTCTCAGCAGGAGGCAGGGGGGCAGTGGAAGCCCAGGTATGGCACATACTCCACATGGGCGGATCAGAGCACGCTCCAAGTGCTGGAGGACAAGAGTCGGGCTTCTAGGAAAAGGGAGCAGACTATCAGTTTCCAAGGAAAGAGATGAGAGGAAGTGGACCTGGAGGATACTGTGTGTATAAGGAGAGGCAGGAGACAGGCCAGGCACGGAAGCAGGCAGAGGCCAGCTTGGGAGAGGGGTTCACAGCCAGGAAAGGTGAGATGGCTAGATTAGGGTTTTAGGAAAGTAACTCTCAGCAGTGGAGAGTAGAGAGGCAGGCAGGCTGCTGTAAGGCACAGCCAGAGTCCAGTTAGGTTATGCTCCTTGGGCCGGGGAGCAGCTCAGCAGTAGGGCACTTGCATGTCATATGCAAGGCCGGGGTGAGATCCCCAGCATTAAAAGAAAAAATTACCTGCCTCATACAGTGACCCAGGTAAGGAGGACTGGTCCAACAGCAACAAAGATGATGGGACATTTGTGATTAATCAGAACTCTGGGGAGACAGCTGGGACCCTGGTGGCAGGAAGGTACCTGGGGGCCAATGGCCTGGGCGACAGGTAGATGCTATGGCCTTTGCTAGGGCAGGGGCTATGAGGAGGGGCTCCTGGGAGGAGGCTCTGGAGTTCAGGTTGGATAAGGTGAGCCTGAGGTGCCTCTGGGCTGCCGAGGTTGGCCACTTGGTGAGGAGTGAGACGAAGCTGGAGCCCTAGACTAGGCCTGGCTTTGAGGTACCAGTGGGAGGATGAACCTCCAGGGCAAGGACCCAGGCCTTTGGCCAGACGAGGTTTCAGTGGTGACTGGAGGAAGAGACCAAGGAACAAACAGCCGGAGAAGAAGGAGGAAAACAAGAGGGGACAGAAATCAGGGAGAAGGATCTGAAAGGGGAGCAGGCCGCAGTGTCTGAAAGGTGGGGACAGAACGTGTCCTTAGGTGTCTTTCTCTCTGTTATGGCTGTTGGATACCACTGGGCACAGTTTGGTTCAGTTCGGGGATACCAGCACTGTGCCCGCCCTGTGAGCACTGGACATGGGCGTTATGGGCACTGGTGTTCAGTGGCAGGGACTGTCCCTTCTCTTCTTGCGTAGCCTGACTTCTCACGCTCATCTCTCTGGGCAACACCTTCCCGTGACATCTTATTACATGGAATCCTATACAGCGTCATTGGTCTTTTTGAAACTCCTGGTGTCACCTGCCTCAGCAAGATGGGAGAGGTGAGAGCCAGGACGGCCGATCAAGGACAATACCATGGAGCAAAGGCGGTGGCAGCAATAGAGAGGTTCCACTTAAGCACCAGGAATGAGCACCCCTCCGTTACCCTGTACAATCTGTTGGACTCCTTTGACGTCACCACTGTGCCTTGTAAAACACTGTTTACTGTTTCACAACAGTTTACCTGACAGAATGAGTTATTAAGAAAGGGGAAATTAACTAGAGTTAGGGAAGAAAAAGGATCCTCGTTCTCAGCTTGCTTCCCGTGACATCAAAGTCTTCTGAGAAGACTCCCCTCAGGACTCTGCCCTGCCACGCTGGGTGCCCACTGCATGCACCCTGCCAGTGAACTCAGCGCTCAATGGTCTGCAGTGTAGCTGATCTGTGTGGCCACTGTTCCTTCTCTTTCGGCGCTTCTAAGCAGCCTTACAATCAAGTGTTTGTTAACAAGGTCCTTATGACCAAGAGGGGTCCAACTTTTGCCCCTTCCTTTTCTCTTTTTCACTTAAAGGAAAATTCTTTACTTCTTCAGGGAATCTTTGTCTTCCCTTTGGCCATTGTTTTATGCCTCTGCAATCAGGCTTTTGTCCTGTGGCTTCCAAAGAGCCCCTCTTCTCAAAGTTTCTGATGCCTGGCAAACTGTCCAGTGCAGATCTGTCACATCTGGTCTGCCAGCCATGTGGCACAGCAGATGGCATCCTTCATTTTCTTTTGTGGCACTGGGGAGTGAACCAGGATCACTTTACCACTGACCTACATCCCCAGACCTTTTTAATTTTATTTTGAGACAGGGCCTTACTCAGTTGCCCAGACTGGCCTTGATCTTGCGAACCTCCTGCCTCAGCCTCCTGTATCACTGGGATTACAGGTGTGCACCACCATACTTGGCAAACTTGGTCTTCTCAAAGCTTCTTTCATGTGAGGAAATGATATTCTCCATGGTTCCATGCCAAAAAACAACAAGTTTCTTTTTTTGTTATCTTTCTCTCACATCCTACATTTCAAGTGTCAGCAAATTTTCCTGGTTCTTCCTCATTTTGGGGGGAGCTGAGGATCAAATCCAGTGACTTGCACATGCTGATCATGTGCTCTACCACTGAGCCACACCCCCAGCTCTTCCTTTAAAAAAAATTACGTTTAATTTAAAAGAGTAATATAAACAAGAAAGTTTCACATACTGTTGCCAGGTACAGTGGTGCATGCTTGAAATCCCAAAGCCAGGAGGTTGGCAAGTTCAAAGCCAGCCTCAGCAACTTAGTGAGATCCTAAGTACCTCAATGAGATCCTGTCTCTAAATAAAATACAAAAAGGGCTGGGGATGTGGCTCAGTGGTTAAGTGCCCCGGGTTCAATTCCTGGTACCCAAACAAACAAACAAACAAAACATTGTTGCCATGGAAGGCTGGTGCTTGCTGCCGAGAACCTGCAGCCAGGGGGGGTTGTGGATTTGGGGACTACACGAGATCTTGGTTTTGAGATTTAAACACATCATGAGTCTGACTGCTTCTTGGCACATCTGATGCTCTCATTCTGGTCCAGGCCATTGTCACCTCTCATCTGTTGAGCACAATCCCCTCTAGCTCGGGTTTGAATGTGTCCCCAAAGTTCATGTGAAACCTGATTGCCAGTGCAGTAGTGCTGAAGGAGGGCCTGAGGAGAGGCACCTGGGTCCTGAGGCGCTGTGGGGTGGTCAGGGCTGCTATAACAAGGCTTCAGGAGTATGTTTTCTTTTTTTCTGCTCTTCTGCCACGTGAGGAGAGCTTGCCCCTTTTTGGATCTTTTTTCTTCCAGTGTTGGAGACACAAGAAGGCCCCTCAGATGCCCATACCTTGGTCTTGACTTCCCAGCCTCCGGAACTATGAGAAATAAATTTTGGTTCTTTATAAATTACCCAGTCTTGGGCACAAAGGCAGCACAAAGGCCTAAGACTTCCTTCACTGAGGTTACCGAGGGCAGCCTGATGTGCGGCACTGGTGGAGGGATGTTTTTAAGAATCTCACTGCACAGGAAAAAGCTCAGAGCCTATAACCTTCTCTCGCTAGCTGATGGAGAACAAGGCTGACAAGCACTGTTTCTAATTTTAAAATAAAATTCTTTGAAAAAAGGTCCTTTCTCCATGTTGATACCCTATGAGGATTAAAAAACTGGGATCTGCTGAGTGTGGTTCTGCACATGCCTGAAATCCCAGTGACTTGGGAGGCTGAGGCAGGAGGACTGCAAGTTTGAGGCAAGCCTCAGCAACTTAGCGAGACTCTGTAAAAATAAAAATAGTAAAAGGACTGGGGATGTGGCTCAGGGTAAAGCACCTCTGGGTTCAATTCTGGGTACTTGGTCCCCAAAATAAATGAATGAATAAATTGGATTCTGAATCAATACTTTGATGACTCTGGAATAAAAAGAAGAAAAAGAAACCTAGCTGTGCCAGGAGATGTTATAGGCTTTACAGCACAATCCTACTTAATCCTCAAAATATGCCGAGAAGCAGGCTTTGCCTTCTCAATGCTGCTCACACAAAAGTTAAGACTTCCTGACGTTTAAACCAGTCACATCAAGAAGTTGTGCTTACGTGAGCTCTTCTAGTGCTCTATGTGTGATCATCTTTAAAACATCATCAGCAAACACATGAGTTCCCTCTGAGCACTGCAATGTATAACTGAGATTAAAGGTCACAATAAAGTGTTCTTTTCTTTCTTTTTTCTTACTCTGGTATTCAACAGAGAGATAATTAGGAGAAAATAAGAAAATCATGGACATGTTGAACTATTTATACTCCCTTCCCAAGTTCATCTTGTGTATACGTTTTTCTCAAATAACATATAACTGGAAGTCACAATCTGTTACAAAATATTGTTATCATTAACATATGTGAGGTAATGATTTCTTCTATATAAAACTCTGGGTTTATAAAAGGTATTATAAATTTTACTTTTATTTTAATAAAAAGAAACTGATGTGATAAAAATCAGCTTCAAATTTTGGGGGAGTCAATCATTCTGCAGCACCTTGCTGAGAAGGGCCTTCACTGCACAAGTGTCTGTGACCAAGACAAGAATGTGGACAAACCCAAGTGAGGGCTGTCGTGGGAAGGAGTGACAGGGCCACCTGGCAACCACATGGAGAGCACTTGGGTTCTCTGGGGCTGTTCACCAGGTACCTGCAACCTTCTGGGAGAAAGGGAGATAAAAAAGGAACACCAGACTCCTGGTCCAAAGAAAAGGGCATGACTTTGGAAGCCCTGGCACTGCCAAAGCCTGGGCTCCTATGGGGTCTGGGAGCACACAGATGCTACCTTCTGATATGGGGTCTGTGAAAAGACACACACCCACCCCGACCTTAGATGACACCAGAGGCTGGAGAGAGACATCACGCAGCCAGGGAAAGGCTCCAGGAGACCAAGGGGCCACTCCCATCACATGTGGCATGGAAGCTACTGAGTGGGCACAGACTGCTCGGTCGAGCTTCTCAGTGGCAGAGGGGACGCCACTTGCATTGGTGCCGAGCTTTCTGCTTGGGTTAATCTTGTATCCTAAAACCCACTCTGCTTCTCTTTCTCCTAAGCTTCCTCTGTCCTTTTGAAAATGAAACAAAAACAACCACCACAACCATTTTTACATCATTGTTATGTTTTTCTTTTTAATTAAAAAAAATGGTTTTGTTTCATTTATTTTTTATTTTTAGCTTTTTTTGATACAGTTTCTTTCCCCATATAATTTTTAAAATCAAAAGACCACACTTTAAAGACCCATTTTTTGAGAAAATTTTAAGTTAAAACCTGTGGATAAAATATGTCCCAAGTGATTGACTGACTGTAAAGCGCTTCCTGCCTTGCAACTACCTTCCCCTAACTTAAGCCCCATAAATCTTGAATTTTGAAAACATTTCCAAATTTCTTTGCTTAATTGATTTTTTTCATATTTGTTCATTACAAATTAATTTATTAAAATATCTGATTCATGAGCTATAACCAGCATCACTATACTAAAATGATATAAGTTTAGGCTGGAAAATATGTTTTAGTTAAGACTGGGCAAACTTACAAAGAGAATTCTTTTTTTTTTTTTTTTTAGTATAAAAAACCCTTCTTATTAAAGTGCAATATTACCTTTTGAAATGCTGAAAATTCTCAAACACATTACCTCATACCTTTGGTTCCAAAATCCACTCTGCCACCTAACCCAAACTAAGCCAGCTGTGGCTGGCCCAGGCTGATGCTGACTTCATTAACACCCAAGAAACACAAAAGCAGGATATAGCAGCCCAAATTGCCAAATCAGATATCCAAAATGGCCCCAAACCTAAAACTTTTTGAGCATCAACAAGTGGAAAATTCCACACCTGACCTCACGTGATGGGTCACAGTCAACATGGACATGCATGAAAAATAGTGAATAAAATTACATAGATTATATATGAAACATAAATGAATTCTGTGTTTAGATGTAGGTCCCAGACCCAATATATGTCATCGTGTATGTGCAAATACTCTGAAATCCTAGAGATCTGAAACTGAAACACTTCTGGACCCAAGAATTTCAAATGAGGGATTCTTAACTTACAGTAACAGTGGTTAAAATTTGGGACTCTGAAATCAAGAGGGTCCCAAGTGTTTTGAGGTTGATGCTTTGAGGTTGTATGACCTTGAGAGAGGTAGCACATCTGCTGCAGGCGTCTGCAGTGAGCATTAAATGAGACAATGACCACTATGCACTAAGCACAGCCCGTGGCACACAGCAAGGGCCCCTGACTGATGCACATCTTGGAGATAGCATCTCTGAGAGGTCTGAGGCACAGCAGAGATCCAGGGAGGGACATGTTTTTTAGCTGCTTTCTAGAGTGCAGTTTGAACCCAGGATAATTCATCAGGCAAATCTAAGGACAAGTCCCTTTCAGTTGCCCATCAGGGCAAATGTGAATAAGAACACAGCCTCGACTTACAGTTGTAGCACAGGAGCAGGCCAGCCTCTCCATCTTCGTACACATCAATAGCTGCAACAAAATTAACCTGCAATGACAATGGGCAGCGGTAGTGGCGGGTGGGACAATGACACTTGGAAAAGACTTTTCAAGCTACAGGTGTCTGGTGGCACCCTTGGCCCTCTGACACTAGGGTGCTGTGCTGTCTTTTGGCCTCAGCAGTACCCAGAGCACCACCTGGATATGTTCACTGGAGGCGTGAAATACAGGAAAGGTGCCACTTCCCCCTCACCCCAGGACGTCCTCGCTGCCTTCTCATGCCCTCAGGAAAGCCTTGCTCACCAGCATTTCTGCCTGGGAATTCATTTCACACTCACACCAGCCCTGGAAAGTGGATGGCACTACTCCCATTTTACAGATGACAAAAGTGAGGCTCAGGGAGGTGGTCAAGACCTCAGCTGGAAAGTGCCACAGACTCCCATTGAGGAGCCTGTGGGGCAACTTGTGCAGGCATTGTGCACAAGGCCTGGTACTTATAGACGCTCAGTGGAGCCTTATGGAGCCTGTTCCAGTGAGCGCACTCTGTGAGAGCACAGTCGTTGGGTCCTCTCAGACCCCTGAGGGTCCCAGTGGGTGATGGGCAGTTTTATTACTCCCTCAGCTCGAGGCTGTGCTGCAGGAATGTGTCTGCTCAGCCAGACTGAGCTTTCTGAGGGAAGGGGCTGTGTGCTACATTGCCAGACCTGGGTCCTTGCCCCTCACCTTGTGCTGACTGTGGAGACAAAAGCATGCTGGGTTCAAGGGCATGGTCTTTGGAGTCAGGCAGATTGGCTTCAATCCTGCCTCTGCCACTTAATAGCTATGTAACTTGAACCTCAGTATCCCTTTTAGGATTCTAAGACATAATGCCATGACATGCTATAAAATGGGGCTTGGTATGGAGAAGCACTCATTCAGTGGTGGCGTGATTATTGTAATTATGGAAAACCTAACCACAGGGGCACAGAGACCTAGAGAGCCTCTGGTTGAGTGATAGAGCCTGTGAGTTGTTTGGGGTGGGTGGGGTGGGAGGCTATGTCAGCAGAGGGGGATATGCAGGAAGCCTTCTAGACCAAGGTCCGTGCCCTAAGCAGGGGACCTGGGGGTGAGGGGGGGGGAAGCTGGCCTCAAGCAAGTCCAGCAAGGGGTTGCAGGACTGCTGACAGATGACCAGATTCAGGTGGTAGGGCAGGTGGGCTCCAACCCCAGGGGAGTTCAGGGACAGAAGACCATGACTTGGACTTGACCATGTTCTCCTTGGGTATTGCCACTCTGATCAGACCTTCACTAGCATTCACCACAATGAGACCCCTTTCATGCTTTGACACATATACCTGTCTGCATCCTAGGAGTGGGCCTGGGAGGTGTCACTCCCCAGCACTGTTTTCCTAACCAGGTGAGGATACCAGACTCAACTGTGGTGCTTTAAAACCTATATTTCTGGGTTCTTGCTCCTAGAGACCCCTATGGAGGAGGTCTGGGGTAGGCCACAGCGTTGAATTTTTAATTGATTAAAAATAATAGATCTTGGGCTGGGGTTGTGGCTCAGTGGTAGAGTGCTTGCCTAGCATGTGCGAGGCCCTGGGTTCAATCCTCAGCACCACATAAAAATAAATAAAATAAAGGCATGTGTCCAACTGCAACTAAAAAATAAATTTAAAAAAATTAAAAAAAAATAATAGATTATAGGGATTAGGGTTGTGGCTCAGCAGTAGAATGCTCGCTTAGCATGCGTGAGGCACTGGGTTTGATCCTCGGCACCACATAAAAATAAAATGAAGGTTAAAAAAATTAAAATTCTTTTAAAAAAAGAAGTAGATTGTTTTCTTGGCATTTTAAAATCTTAAAAGTAACATGGTGGGTTAAGGTTGTGGCTCAGTGGTAGAGCCCTCGCCTAGCACATGCGAGGCTCTGGGTTCGATCCTCAGCACCACATAAAAATAAATAAATAAATAAAATGAGGTATTATGTCTAACTGCAACTAAAAAATAAATATTAAAAAGAAAAGTAACATGGTGGTTGTAAAAATCTCAAACACAGACTTGCAGGAAGTAGAGTCTGGCCCTGCTGCCCCTTGTCCAAGTTGGTAGAGGCAGCTGCTACTGGCTCAGTGGTCAACCCTCCCATGGGGTTCTAAGCTAGCCCAGCTGAGAACCACTGGGCTCTGGGTGGCTGAAGATAGGATATGGGCCCAGTTTCAACTGGAACCCCAGGTCCAGTTCCCAGGACTGCAGTTCCTTCCAGAGTATACCCTGGTTTTAGGAATGAGGCCAAGGTTGGCTGCTAGAGCTGGGGCAGTAGGTCACTGTAGGCCTACTGGTACAGGCACCTACTGGTACAGGCACTTGGCTTTCAGGATGCTGTTTAGTGTTTAGACTTGCCTTCTCTCAAACTGGGATTGTCTCAGAACCTGAGGTGGAGTGAATCCTGAAATGGGAATCAAGTGGTGGCTGGGAAGAGGGGAAGAAAGGGGTAGGAAACTAGGCCACTCTGATCAGTACTGGCACACTGCAGAGCTGGCACCAGCGAGTGCCACTTCATGAGCTGAATCCCCACGACGCTGCACTGGCTCTCTGCATTGTTGTGGAGGATAAGAACCTCTTGGTAAAGGCCAGTCTGTTCCTGATGGGACTGCTTCTCACTAACTTTCACAACCATGCTGCTCACCACCTTTTCCACTCTCTAGGACCTAGCGCCCCATTAGACAGCAAGTTCCTTGCAAAGAGGCATAACTGTGTACACCTTGGCACATGCCTGCTTAGCGAGGGCTCCACAGATGCCCGTGTGCTGCTGGAAGACTGTGCACACTGACCATCTCCCAGTCAGGACCCAGAGAAGGGCTGTTTTTCTTTTTTACTTAATTTTTTTTTTTTTTTTTGCTTTTTAAAAAGCACATTGAAGAAAAGAGAATTTTAGAATTATTTTCTACTAATGTCATAAAAACAAAATGTGGAGGTCATCAAGGAAAACTGATTCAAACCCAATTTTTCCTGGGCCTTTATGAATCAAAAGAAAAGAATTCAGAAGCACTCTAGTGAGTGATCAGGGTATATAAGCACACAATAACTGTCACGTGAAAGAATTTAATAAAATGATTTTTCTCTATACTAACCCTGATGAATAATCATTAAATGGCACAATTATCAACCACTAGAGTATGATTTGTTTTAAACCAGAACATGCCAGGAAGTGTCTCTGAAATAAGATGAGTACTTGTCCATTAGAAAAGTCATGTCAAACTGGGCATGGTGATGCACGTCTGTAATCCCAGCTGCTCAGGAGGCTGAGATAGGAGGATTTCGAGTTCAAAGCCAACCTCAGTAAAAGTGAGGTGCTAAGCATCTCAGTGAGACCCTGTCTATAAATAAAATACAAAATAGGGTTGAGGATGTGACTCAGTGGTCATGTGTCCCTGAGTTCAATCCTTGGTACCAAAACAAACAAACAAACAAATAAATAAAATAAAATAAAATAAAGAAAGAAAGAAAGGAAAAAGAAAAAGGCAGGTCAAGTCCTGGGAGACTGGTTGTCAGGGACAAGACAGACTGAACATAGACCTGAAGGCCATGATCTTTTTGCCTCTTTTTGTTGGTCAGATAGTTCTGAAAAGCAAGAATGTGGCAAGAATTTCAAAGGACCGACTGGGCTTTCTTTGAGAACTAAGTGGGCTGGTGGAGGTCACAGGCCCCTGAGAGAGGCCCAGGCTACTGCTGGCCCAAGTTTCCAGTGACACAGGTTCTGGCTACTGCTGGGGTGGAGAGGCAGAGCGGCAGAATAGAATCCTTCTCCCGCGCCCTGGGAAAATTGAAAAATCTTGGTTCCCAAGTAAATTCTGATTTGATTGTCCTGCCTGAGGTCAGAACAATGAGCTTTTTAAAGTTCCCAATTGCCACCAGGGTGGAGAAGGATGACGGAGCACACCACTGGCTTCACACTTGGCTGAACATTAAAATCACCTTTAAGACTCCCCCAGCCCCTGTCACCTCTCAGACCAGTGAGATCTCTAGGGAGGGACATGAGCATCATGGCTTTTAAAGCTCCTCCAAGGACTCCAACTGCAGTCAGTCTAGGAAGCACCAACACAGAAAGGAGAAATGCCAGACTCCTTTGCGATGGAACACAGCTGGAGACAGAAAGACTTCCTAATTAGATCTAGATCTTTCTACTTCCAATTTTTCTGTTCTCTTAAAACCTTGCTCTAATTAGGTCCTAAGTTTTCTTAAAATAGTAATTTAGCAATTTTTTAACATCTTTTAAAAAATTTTTAGTTATCGATGGACCTGATACCTTTATTCCATTTATTTATGTGGTGCTGGGGATCAAACCCAGTGCCCCACGCAGGCGAGGCAAGTGCTCCACCACTGAGCCACAACCCCAGCCCAGTAATTAGAAATTTTAATGAATATTTAGATAGAACACATACCAGTACTATTTATAAAGCCCAATTGGAAGGAGTTCTATGGTCTGATTCAGTGAAACAGGACTGGGGTCGGCCTGTGGGCTTGGAAGCCCTCCTGAGGAACTCTATTTTCTCTGGGGTAATGCCCCCATTCTGCTTGTCCTTCGTAACTATGCAGGATGCTGGTTCACAGTGGACCATGTGAGCTTCAAGCAGCACCATCTCTCAGGCTGTCCCCAACCTCACAGTGGTTAACACCCTGAGGAGCTCTGTGATGTGCTAAGGTCATGTGAAGCCATCACCAGTGCACAGGTTCCAGGCCTCAGGGTGGTGAGTGCTCACCTCTGTGCAATAGAGACCTCACACAGTCATCATTAAAGCTACAGAACAATTTTGGTGGCCCTAGATTGCCTCAAAACAGAAATCCTTGTTCTTCCTGCATCCTGGGTCAGGGATGTGAACCCCCAGTGCTGACCTGCTCTCGCTCTCCTAATGGGGTTCTGCCCCATCTTTCTTTCTTCTGGGCCCCTAAGAGGCTGGAGAAGGGTGCTATGACCATCATAGCCACATAGTCCTCAAGCTGTGAATCTGCAGGGCCACAGACAGCAAGCTTGATTTCCAAAGGCCTTCCCTGGATGCATTAGCAATCTACTATTCTCATTTATTTTGTTAGTTATATTCTGCTTTTGGATTCTCCCTGTCATTTATTTGGAAATATACAGAGGCTTGATCTGGGTGGCTGAGATCTGGAAAAGCTAAGCAGGGCAACAGAATGGTTGTTATTAGATGAATCTTTCTGATCTGCAAAGATGGCAACTTCATGTAGTTCAGCCTAAATAGCATGTTACAAAATACAGATACACGGTATGCAAACAGAAAGAAATCAGAGTCACGGCATCCGAAGTTAGAAGACATGCCTCCTCATCTCTCCTGGTTCCCACTGTCCCTGCAACCATTGCTTACCCTGCTGGCCTCCACATGGTGCAGCCTGAAGGCCTCCCCTGTGCTCTCGTTCACCACATCAAACTGGTGTCGGTAAGCCACGCAGATGAGGTTGTCGCTTTCTTCTGTTGGCCCGTCCACCAAGGTCATCACTGCAGGGGAGTCGGACAGACAGATCTCCTGTGTGGGTGATGATGAGTAGGAGACAGGTTAGGACAGGAGCAGCCACCTTCATGTCAGCCTCCACCCTCTGCTGTCTCCTTCTAGAAGAGGTCCCTGCAGAGGCCAGTGTTGCAGGAAGGCAGGGTCAGGGTGGGGAGAAGGAGCCAGGGGTCCTACCACACTACTGCCTCCCATAATCTGTCCTTGAGACCTCTATTACAAATTGGATCCTAAGGTAGGGTGGGTTTTAGCCTTCATGCAGTCTGTTCTGGGATTGCAATAATAATTGCAAGTAACACATGCCAGGCGCAGTTTCATTGAATCTTTTTTTTTTTTTTAAAGAGAGAGTGAGAGAGGGGAGAGAGAGAGAGAGAGAGAGAGAGAGAGAGAGAGAGAGAGAGAGAGAGAGAGAGAGAGAGAGAGAGAGAGAATTTTTAATATTTATTTTTTAGTTCTCGGTGGACACAACATCTTTGTTGGTATGTGGTGCTGAGGATTGAACCCGGGCCGCATGCATGCCAGGCGAGCGCGCTACCGCTTGAGCCACATCCCCAGCCCTCACTGAATCTTTGTAACGAGCCCTTGTAGTAGGTATGGTGGTGTTCTAGTTACAGATTAGGAAACTGAGGCTCAGAAGTCAAGCAACTGGCCCACAGTCAGAGTTCATACATGGTAGACAGAGCCAAGATTTGAACTTGGGAAATCTGACTTCAGTCACACTATATATGTAAACATTCATTGAAACAGCCAACTAGGTTGGCTGAAGAAGGTTGACACCTAGTTGGACCAAGATTTTAATTTGTGTCATGCTGTTCTGTCCCTCTCAAGTGAATAACAGCAGAAACTGATATTATAATCCAGGCCTAAATCAAGGCAAAAATAATTTCTCAGCTCACCTATAGAAACACTCAGCTTTAATGTCCAATGTTGTCCTATTTCATAGCTTAATGTGCTGTACTTGTGAAAAGATATGAGACAGGAAGCTGAGGGAAGGGACTTCACCTTCAAGGGTGTCTCTCCCAAGGCTGCACCTCAAAATCTACCAACATACCTCTGACAAGGGTGAGCAAGGTGGCTCTTCCCAGAGCTTCTTCCCACCTCTCCAGCCACCAAAACCACTGCTGTCTTGTGCCTATATGGGTCTCCACTCTTGGCCCCTGTGCTCTCCTCTACCTAGTGACCAGACCATCATTGTTTCTTTTCTTTATTTCCCTTTTTTTTGGGAGGGGGTGGTACTGGGGATTGAACCCAGGGGCACTTTACCACTACATGCCCTGCCAGTCCTTTTTATTTTTTTTGAGATAGAGTCTCACTAAGTTTCTGAGGCTGGCCTCAAACTTGCAATCCTCTTGCCTCAGCCTCCTGAGTTGCTGGGATTACAGGAATGTAAACTCTGCCAGAACCATCTTTTAAAAACATGCCATATCTCTGCTTCAAACCTCCAGGAGCTTCCCATCCACTCAAGAGCCCAAACCAATAGCCTTATAAAGGGCCTCAGGGTGCTAGAGAGTCTGCTGCCTGCCATGGCCCCTCAGTTCCAGCCACCCACGTCTCTGGAGTAGGCCTTCCATACTCCCTTGGTTTACAGCCTCCTGCCTAGAATACCCTTTCCCCAGGTATCCTCACGGTTCACTCCACACCTATTGTGGGTCTCTACTTGGAGGTGACCTTTTCAGGGAGGGCTTATTGGTTCATCTAAAACAGTGATCCCAATTCCCTGCTTCATCAGCCTGTGTCCCCCTACCTGACTTTATTTTTATTCTTAGTATCAAGCCATCACAGATTCTTTAAAAAGCTATGCCGGTGAGCACAAAGGCTTTGCTTGGGTCACAGCTGCATCTTCTTGGTGCCTAGCATGGTCCCCCCT
Source organism: Ictidomys tridecemlineatus (assembly GCF_052094955.1). Lineage (NCBI taxonomy): Eukaryota > Metazoa > Chordata > Mammalia > Rodentia > Sciuridae > Ictidomys > Ictidomys tridecemlineatus. The sequence goes on along the minus strand of NC_135480.1, from coordinate 202,565,072 downwards.
GGGTTTGCTGCAATGAATAAGCTTTTACCTTTGACTTGTGGGGTAAATGAGGGTGCCAGAGATGAGGGCTCCCTAGCTGGTCACTGAACAGTCTCATGGCTGGAAGGAGGGAGTGATCTCATGACACCCTGGTCCTGAGAGAAGCCATGGGAAGAGAAAACCTACCCTGATGTACTGGAATTCTTCAACAGGTGACTCCGACAGGGGAGATAACAATGAGACACCAGTCACCGCACTTGGCTTGTTGTGTTTCCTTGTGATCAGAAGCAGTTTATTCCGAATTGCAACTACGATCCTCAGTTCTTTGCTATGGTGAGTATTTATGGCATATAGGTGGCAGCCTGGGAAGAAAAACGGATAATACGCAACACACGACAAAAGGGTTTGAAAGTTCCCAGGCCTTGACAATTTGGAAGTGGTTCCTAAGAACCCTGGGAAGTAGCATAACTCAGGAAATGAACTAAGAATGTTTCTGACACCAGGCAAAATGGAGACCTGACATGCAAATGAGATAGAATTAAGAGAGTTATATTCCTTCGGTGTGTGGACATGGCTCCTACCTATTATAGGACAGGACTTAGATGGAGGGTGATCTGAGCTCCAGGAACCAAAGTCTAAAAACATCTTTACTCCCAAATTTGATAATGGAGGTTGACTCACCTCCAAGACCTGTAATGCAGTGCCTCAGATTTCTCCTAGTCCTCAATATGCTTTTCTATCTTTCAAGCTTCTTAAGGAAACCTAATTCTATCTTTATAATGTTTGCAAGTAAAAAAATAAACCAATAAAAATCAAATTCCTACTCATTTTACTTTAAGTAAAACTTGGGTAGTCTAAGATAAATAAATGAATTGAATAGAAACAGCCAACAGGAAGATCCAAGTCACCTTTGGTTTTCTCCAGCTTGTTCTCTCTGCAGTCAGAGCGGCCCCTCCCAGTCTGCCTGCCTTCCAGGCCCTTCTGCACAGCGCTCAGCCTGAAGACAAAGAGGCGGGCATCTTTCCCTGGTGACAATGGGAAGGGGGCAGATTAGATGGTCAGATAACAGGACCTGGAGGAGTTCCAAGGTTGGACAGCAGCGAACAGGGCAGGAGGTGTTCTGAAATTCAATACACCCCATGCCACCCTTACTCACGTATCATGGATGCGCCCCTCTTTCCTCCACTGCTCTGCCTCACCCTGAATAAATGGGCCACCAAAAGGCCCCAGTATTGACACTGGGAAAAAAACTGGGGCCCAGCCTATGCAGTCAAACCCTAGTCACCCTTGGTGTAGGCTGAAGAAGGCCACCTGTTTCCTCCCTCCCAGAGCATGCCACCGAGGTGGTACCACCTTTGTCTGCTCTGAGAACCAGAAGATCCAGAGTCTCCAGCACATGCATCTGCTTCACTGGCAGAGTTCTGTCAAACACAGGCACGGATGGAAGGTCATCTGGAAGAGAAAGCTGGTTACTGGCTCCTGCAACTGGTTATCCAATCCCACAACCTGGTTACCAGCCCCTGCAACTGTCCTGTGCTTTGCAACCCATGACAAGTGCCTGCTGGGGAAGGGGCTTGGTTCTTTCTAGGTAAGCAGGAGCAGGCTTCTAGAGCTCTCACAAAGTCCATAGGGCAGGTGAACCCTGAGCACTGTGTTCTCAGCTCAGGTAGAAGCAATGATAAGCCCTTCCCCAAGGCATCCAGAACTCTAAGGGCATAGCAGCAAGGACTTGAAAACTATATTCTTTTCCTCAGTGATCATCAAAGAAAAATCTTTTATTGGAGTTGTATCAAAGGACTGAACACTCAAAGTAAAAAAAGAAAAAAAAAAGAAAAAGAAAAGGAATAAAAACATCCATTTCTCTTAAATGTTTTCTTATTTTCATGTACCATTTGAAAGTACATCATATCTTAGATCATTTTGTATATTTCTCAAGAAAGCAAAATTAAATTTTCCTTTTTGTATTTAAAATGGATACAGATATATCCACCCTATCCTAGCATGCCACGGGTCTGCATCAACAGTAGTTTGCTTATAAATTTTCAATATTTTTCTATACAGAAAACTGAAATCTCCTTTTTAGATAAAAATAATAGAAAAGTATCAACTAAGTTGTGCAAATAATAGGAAAAACTAATATAAGTATAAATGCTCAGAAAGATTTAAGGTCTAACTGGATTAAAAATGTTGCAATTACTCACAGGATTTGTTTTTAAGGTTACTTACTGGGAACTTAATGGCTAATAATTACTTTGTCTCTGGGGGACCCTAGTACACAGGGGACTAAAGAATGACTTAGGGTGTTCCATAAGCCAGAGTGCCAAGCAGAGGTGAACAGGAAGAGTGTAGTCATTTTAGGCAGAGGTGCCCAGCTCGTTCTTCATCTGTATTTGTCTTTAAGGGCTCTGCTGTGGGTTTGGGTTGGTTTGCTTCATTATAATTTAGGTGCAAGGGGCCCTAAGGATCTTGCCTCTTTCAGAAATCCAAGTGTAGCTGGGAGTTATCCTTCCCTGAATGAGATGAAAGAAGGAGCAGGACTGATAACCACCCCAGGTATTAGGTAGTATGGAGGGGGTTTTCTGCTTCTGCAGGCCTGGGAGGTTCTGATTTGTCACAGCATAGAGACTGCTAAACTCATATTAGGCATATGGCCTGTCTCTAGTTCCCCTCAATCACACAGGGCTTTCCTCCAGTTCCTCTTTAATTCCTGGGGTAGATGTAAATTTTATGACAGTTCAGCAGCCACTTTCCTTCCTCCTCTACGCCAGGCCTCCACAAAAAGGAATCGATTCTTAGGGTCTTTGTAGTGCTACCAGTCACACTTAATTACTCAGAACATGAGATGATCACTAAAGGAGCTACCACCATATTTGGCTAAATAACTAGAATTATTTCATTTTGCGGGATAACTGCAGCATCAGCAAGGGCAGATCACACATTCTAACTGCTTACTACTTGCTAGACCCTCATGCTTGGAGTTTTGCCTGTTATTTAATTGAAATGTTCCCGTGACCTCATTAGGTGTGGACTTGTAAAATTCGCACTTAACAAATGAGGAACCTGAGGCTCAGAGATGTTGAGAATGTGTCCTCTCTTTAACATGTGGAGCCATGAGTGATGACAGAACTTCATTTTACATTGAAAACAGGTCCACTGCCCGCTGCATGCCAAGCTGCACACAGAGCAGGTGAGCATTTATTTCCCATCAACCAGTCTCAGAGGGCTGAACAGGTTTATACACAGCACAGGAAGGCAGAGCAGTGAGGACAGAAGAAAGGAACAGGTGGGTTTAATGGCTGCCAGATAATTTTTTCCTTCCTGTAATCTCTGTATGAAGAAACAATCTTTCAGAGTCAGCTTTTCTATTACTGTAAAACCCAAATGCATGGCAATAGCATATTTATTCAGTACTCAGGTCCTTTCAAAATAGGTTTTGCTATACTAGAGTGCAAGGGACCTTAATTTTTAACAATGACCTTGACAGGAGCATACTCTCAAGGGGTAAATCTAATGAAATTAAGCAAAGGCTAATGGGATATTGTGGAACTCAGACTTAAACGAAATGGACTGATTCACTCAGAGATGACTCATAATATGATTAAGTGTAGACCGAAGAAGATAAACAAAGAAATTGGAGAATTATGGCACAGTAAGGAGTACTCAGCAAGCCTCAGGGTTATTCTCCTTTTTAGCAAAAACAAACAGGGAAGAACTACTGCATAATCAGGACTTGAGAAACATGATCTGTGTAATAAATCTAAGCTGGTGGTGGATGTTTATAGCCACCACCAGATGAAGATGAACGACTTCTTCCAGGTTTGGTAGAATTTCCTAGAAAATCACAATAGTCATTATGCCTGATACCACTGTCAAATTTTAAATCCATAACTATGAAAATTTCAGAAAGGGTTTTGGTAATCTCAATTTGGATTTTACATTTCTAAAAAATAGAATTTCTTCTGATTTAGGTAAGCCTTATCAATATTCATAGTGAAATATGTGTTTCATTCCCAAAAAGGCAAACAGAGGACCTAATGCTCTTTTAATCATAAAGTTTTTAAAAAAAATATTTATTTTTTAGGTGTAGATGGACACAACACAATGCCTTTACTTTTATGTGGTACGGAGGATCAAACCCATGTCCCTCCTGTGCTAGGCGAGTGCACTATCGCTGAGCCATAATCCCAGTCCCTAATCACAAAAGTTTTAATACTTATTTGACCAGGACTATGTTTTCGGAAATCTGTGTTAAGGTAGAGATGAAAACATCAGTGGTGTTTAATTTAGTATTAATGGAATGCAGTTAGTGGAAAGAACACTGGATTAGGATCACATTTGAGTTCTGGTTCCAGATGTGCCACCCACCAGCCAGCTGTGTGATCTTAGACAAATCTCATTTCTTCATCTACAAAACAGACTGAAATGAGCCTTTAAGGCCATTTTTTTTTAAATAAAAAAATTTTAGTTGTACTTTTGGCAAAATCTAAGGATTTTTGTTAACTTTAAGCAAATTCCTAAGAACATAGTAAAAATTACAGCTGTCATTTAGTAAACTGCTACTAACTTGTGCCTGACACACTTTAAACACTTAACAAAGGTTTAACCTACAGCCCTTACAATCCTCTCCTTGCAGTTATAATCATCATCCCCAAAGAATGTCATCAGTTTTCATTATTATAAACAATTTTTCAGCCTCTTTAAAAAAACTACCCCCCACTTAGAGAAACTCAAGGCTCAGAGAGGTTAATTTCCTTTTCTTACTTTTTTTCCTTTTTTTTTTTTTTCAGTGCTAGGGATCATACCCAGGGCCCTGCTTGTGTTAGGCAAGCACTCCCTAACCCCAGCCCTGGATTCTCTCCAAGATCACAAAGTTTCTAAATTAAGGATTTAAAATCTGAATAGATGAATTTAAAATGAGCTGCCTTTTATTAAATCTGTTGTAGATATGATTAGATTACGGGCACACGATTAAGACACACAGCGGAAGTATCAGGACAAGAAGCCCCGTAAGCACTGCCTCTCTTTAGCTGCGCTCCAGCAGGGGCCGG